>NC_053028.1:304629141-304929141 GCF_003073215.2 Triticum urartu
ACATATGTGGTTTTTCCATATGTACCTTTTCTTCGCCATTATATGCATCGATATGACTTAAGTTTTGGCCAAGCTCGGTTGCCTGGCTCCTGTGCTTATGCCCTGCGTTCCCGTTAGTTCGGCTAGGGCATAAAGGGAGCACATCTGTGATTGTTACTGTCGGGTCATCCGTATGTGTACCTCAGACTGGGTGAAGCAGAAAGCTAGCGTTCTTAAGGGAATACTCGGTTGGCGAATTAAATGTGTTTCCGCATTCACTCCATTGTGAACCCCAGGTGTTACTTACTCTAAGTGTTTTTCAATCATAGTTGGGACATGCACATTAAATGCATGCAAACCTAGGGAAAGGAACCCTTAACGGAACTATTCTCTCTGGAAGATGTTTCTTACATAATGTAATATAACATAACTAGCCGGATACACATTGTCTGTTCGAGCAATTATGACCCCTACGCCTGGTTTTCCACGCATAGCCCGGTATATTCTGCCGCTATGGTATTCGGAAACACTCCGCACCTTCGGGTCCAGAGGTTGAAGCGAAAAGGCTAGCGATGACAATTGTCTTTATTATCTAGCTAGAAGGAAAGTACATAGTCACTCACGACTCAAACACTTCCTCCTCTATACCATCTAAAAGGCGGTCTAATTTACAATCCTATTGGGAATATTTGGTGGCCACCTCTACTTGGTCATGTACAAAAACTAACGAGAATTTCTTCCCCATTCGGCCCTAGCGGTCCAACACGAGCCATGTGATTAGGATCCAGCTTGGTATATTGCGTCTTCACCATGGCCCAGGCCTCTCGCGCACCCTCTCGGCAGGCCGATATCTTCCACAGTTGGATACGCCACCGCGCTCCCTTGAACAGCTCTACCAGCTTCTCCATACTTCCAGGAGGGGAGTCATATGGCCATAAGGCCTTGGCTACACTCCGCATCGCCTGCCGAGCTTGCTCATGCAACTGCGACAACCCTTGCAGAAGATCACTTGATGATCCGGAAACCTCCTCTTCGGGGCGGTTCGTCAATATACCTGCAATTACAGCTATATCAGCTACTGTTGCCCCCAAACTGTTATAAGATAAAAGCGTCCACGTACTGAATATGCCGCCTCGCGGCTTCTTGTTCTCCTTCACAGATTCCGCTAGCTGAGCTCTCACATCTTTCAGTTCTTGACCCAGTTTGGTGTTTGAATCTTGGAGTTTCTTTTTCTCTTGAACGACTTTTGTCAATACACGCTCGCCCGCCGCTAGTAGCTTTTTGGCTCCGTGTTCTTCGCTTCGAGCGGCGTCCAGGTGCCCTTGTAATTGGTCTAGCAACCCAACACAAAGATAAGCACCCAGATTCACACTATCAGTGTATTATGATGAATTCTCGATAGAGGGAAATATTACCGGGATATGCCTTTTATTTCTCCAATTCGGCATTGGCAGCAAGCAGCTGGCACTGACACTTTTCTAGTTCCTAAGCTGACATCGTGTTCTTCTCCGTAAGCACCTGGTTGTACATTGATCCTTAAATAAGTTGTTTCAACTCCTTTTAGTCTAGGGGGCTATTGGCATATGGTTATCATTGTCAGACAAAAGAAATTTACCTACACATCTTTGAAATGATACCTTGTGGCCCTGTTAAGCCCATCTCGAGCAGCTCGGATGTATGCATTGGCCGAGCTGATAGCGTTAAACGACTCTTCTGAAAACCAGGGTCTTGTAAAATGGCCCGGCAGCGCCGATGATTCATGGCACTCTCCACTTCCGAGTTGGTGACCGATACATCATCCTAGTCCTTCGCTGGAGGACAGTCCGGCGTCACCCCCGCATCAGTCCCCGTCTTCATGGCAAGATTTGAATCCTGGCTACAGGAAGTACGGCCGCTCGAACCTCCGGATATAGTCCAGTGCACCTTTTTCCTGACACATGGAAAACTGGAGGGTCACGGTTGGACGTGACTGCCGAGGTGCACATTGGCAAATTCATACCTCTTCGATGAAGGCCCAACCATGTCTTGTTTTGCTTTCCTCTTGGGAGGCGCGCTTGGTGTGGAGGACGCTCTCTTCGTAGATACCCCTGGGGCGGTACGGTGCGCCGAACCCTTCCCCTTTTGAGCACAGGATGGGCGGTGGGTGAGAAGGAAGGAGAAGTCTCTTTTGGATAAGGTGTCTTTGGATTACTTACGTGTGAAGCTGGAAGGAGGCCAGGGTAATCGGTGATAATGGGTACATATGTAATGCCGTAGCTCATCTGATAGAATGTCCCCTCCTCAAGCTCCAAGAATATGTCTGGATCTTTGTCATATCCAGGGTCAAGATCCCGGTTGCGATTCTCCGGCTGAGGGACAGGGTCATAGATCCCCTCGACAGCCTTTCACCATTCCTATTAGGAATAGATAAGATGCTGCCTATCAACGAATGATCCAAGGAGAGGATGACATAAGCGGGGCCGAACCTACCCAGCTGGGAGGATTGTACATAGAAAGTCCATCTCGATGTTGGAGACGGCTGAACTCCTCCTTCTCCCCTTTATACAGCTCGGCTAGAATCTTGGCGAGAGCAGCGGGGGTCTTCGGGCCCTTTCGGTCGTAACATGAGGCGTCATCTTCTCCGTTATAATGCCACATGGACAGTCCTCGGTATTGGAGTGGCTAGACCCCCCGCGTTATAGAAATCTCCATCACCTCGACTATTGACAATCTGGACTGGGCAAGAGTTTTAATCTTCCCTAGTAGCAAGCTGATCTTCGTGCTATCCTCTTCCTCGAGGCTCCGAGGACGCCAGCTATGGCGCTTCTTCAGCGGAGCGTTTGAAAACTCCAGGAGGCCTATGCAGACGGGGTCGGGGAGAGCGACGTCGTCGATATAGAACCATTCGGAAGGCCACTCTTTGGGAGCTTTCTTTGGCGTGTCGGACAGGTATCCGGTCCCGGCGATGCGCCACACTTCGGCTCCCCCCACTTCAGAAATTGATCCACCTTGATTGCGAGGGACGAGGCAGAATAGTTTTCTCCATAAATCAAAATGGTCCTTGCAACCTAGGAATAGTTCGCATAGGGCGACATAACCCGCAATGTGGAGGATGGAGCCGGGGGTAAAATTGTGCAGCTGGAGGCCATAATACTCCAGCAGCCCTCGGAGGAATGGGTGAATTGGAAACCCCACTCCCCTCAGCAGATAGGGGACGAAGCACACCCATTCTCCCATAGACGGATTGGGAAGATCCTCTGCCTGAGTCTTGCCGTTGAAGGAGGCCAACCCTGCTCGAACAGGGACCAAATCTGCTGGAGGGAGAAATCCCGGCGTTTGCAGCTTCGCCAGTTGACTATGGGACACAGAGCACCTCTCCCACTCGCCTCTCTCTAGGTTGGAACGGGAAGAGGAGCTGGGATTGTTGGCCATGTTGGAATGGTCTTGCCTGGCGGTCTCTGAGGATTTTCTCCGCTTGGTGCTGAAAGGATCTGAGATCCAATCTCTTTAAATAGATGCCCTTCCTTGCAGGATTGGGCTGTTATTTGCAAAAAAATACCCTGACTGTCCACCTTCGCTTGACACATGGAAAACGAGGACATTAAGCGCGCAGAAGCCGAAGGGAGACATCGAATCTATGGCCGAATACACTACTTGGAAATCAATAAAGGAGGGACCCACCTTGCAATACCGAAGACAATCTGTGTGCCAAACACCTTGCTATTGAAGACTGGTTCGGGGGCTACTGAGGGAGTCGTGGACTAAGGGGTCCTCGGGCATCCGGCCTATTATCTATGGGCCAGACTAATGGGCTATGAAGATATGAAGACCGAAGACTGCACCCGTGTCTGGATGAGACTCTCCTTGACATGGAAGGCAAGCTTGGCGAACAACTATGAAGATTCCCTCTTATGTAACCGACTCTATGTAACCCTAGATCCCCCCGGTGTCTATATAAACTGGAGGGTGTAGTCCGGAAAGGAAATACTCAATACCTTAGTCATACAGGCTAGACTTGTAGGGTTTAGCCATTACGATCTCGCGGTAGATCAACTCTTGTAATACTCATATTCATTAATATAAATCAAGTAGGACGTAGGGTATTACCTCCATCAAGAGGGCCCGAACCTGGGTAAAACTTCATGTCCCCTGTCTCCTATTACCATCAACCTTAGATGCACAGTTCGGGACCCCCTACCCGAGATCCGCCGGTTTTGACACCGACGCCCGTTACGACCTTAGCGCTCCAACACAAGTCTGTTTCCTCCGTTTTGCGGTATGCCACACCCCTCCTTATCAACAGGACCCCCATTTCGACCGTAGGAGGTCCGCTTCCTTCGTTTTGTGGTACGCCAGACCCCTCCGAATGAATAGGATCCCGTTCCGAACATGGCCGGTCGAACACAAGGCCGTTTCCTCCGTTCTGCGGTATGCCAGGCCTCGTTTCCATCGGCTATTCCGTCCAAGCCCTCCCGATTAATACGACGACGCATTATGTTCCGACCCAGCCGATTGGCACCCCATGAACACGACGACGACGCAGTTTCTGTGTTCCGACCCAGCCATGTACACGAGCCCTAGCCATACATATGCGCGAGTAGGCATTCGAGACCCTGCCCGTATGTACGTACATGGCTGTATTTTCTTTCTTGCACACTGGCCGCTGTACGTACGTGTACATGCTATGTGTGCGCCTCTACATCGACCAGTATGTACGTACACATTCGCGACCAGAATGACAACACTACGTACGCTTCGACCAGGTGGGTCCCGACTGTCAGGCACTTCCTTGCGTGTGAAGATGTAGCTGGTGGGTCCCAGCAGTCAGGGGGGCGAATCATTTTTTTTGTCTGGACGCACTTCCTTGTGTGCGAAGATGTAGTTGGTGGGTCCCAGTAGTCAGGTGGAAACATTTTTTTTCGTGAAATACGGTGGCCCGTCCGGTGGGTCCCCGCTATCAGGTGGAGGAATAATTATTTTGCGCGTAATAAGGAGGCATTTCCTTGCTGCACCCGTGGACCTAGCTGTCAGCCTCTCCACATACAGTCCACGTCCAATGGAAGCCGTTCCTTGACCACGTTGACCATGCCGCGCCGAGAGCACCACGGCGATGGGCGATGGTGAGGCCTAGGAAGGGGATGACGCGGAGCCGAGGAAGACGCGGTAGTGGAAGCCCGCGCGGAGAGGAGTACGAGGGTTCACTGGTTCGGCTGCGGTGTGAGGCTGCCATCGCCGCAGGTCCTGGTCAGCGGTGGGAATAGTAGGGGAGGTGAGGCCTTCGCGATAGCACAACCGGCCGCGGGAGGCAGGAGCATGCGGCACGACCGGCGCTGCGTTGGGCGGCTGGACCAAGAAGACCAGAGGTTGAAGAAGCACTACGGCCGTTCGATGCACATCGTATGGTCACCGGAGCTAGAATCGTTCATATTGACTAAGTTGACAAAGCACTGCGTCCCCGTCAACTTAGTAGGCCCACAAGTCAGCCTCCCACCAAGGTGGGTCCCGACCAGCAGGGGGAGTATTCATTTTTTTGTGCGTAATAAGGAGGCACTTCCGGTGGGTCCCAGCAGTCAGGGGTAAACATTTTTTTCACGAAATACGGTGGCCCGTCCGGTGGGTCCCTGCTGTCAGGTGGAGGAATCATTATTTTCCGCGTAATAAGGAGGTACTTCCGTGCTGCCGTTGTGGACCTACCTGTCAGCGTCACCACGTACAGTCCATGTCCGATGGAAGCCGTTCCTTGACCACTTTGACCACACCGCGCCGAGAGCACCAGGGCGCTGGACGACGGCGAGGCCTAGGAAGGGGACGACGCGGAGCCGGGGAAGACGGGGCAGTGGAAGCCCACGCGGAGAGGAGTACGAGGGTTCACTGGTTTGGCTGCGGTGTGAGGCTGTCGTCGCCGCAGAATATCAGGGGGTGTGGGTGAGTAGAGGGATGGCCTGGCCAGTGGTGGAAGAAGTAGGGGGCGATGAGGCCTCCGCGGCATCACAGCCGGCCACGGGAGGCAGGAGCATGCGGCACGACCGGCGCTGCTTTGGTCGGCTGGAGTAAGAAGACCAGAGGTTGAAGAAGCACTACGGCTGTTGGATGGACATCGTACGACCACTGCAGCTACAATCGTTTATATTGACTAAGTTGACAAAGCCCTTGGTACGCGTCAACTTAGTAGGCCCACAGGTCAGCCTCCGAAATGGTGCACCCAAATGTCAGGGGGAGGAATCATTTTTTGGGCGGCTGAAGCAAGAATACCCGAGATTGAAGAAGAAGCACGACATCCATTGGATGGACATCCAATGGCCACAACTGCCAGAACCGTGTGTTGTTGACAAAGCCTTGCATACGTGTAAACTTAGTTTTTTTAGGGGACGCGTCAACATAGAAGGCCCACAAGTGTGTGGCAGAGAACATATAGCCCATTTGCGATTTGTAAGAATGTACAGCCCATTTTTTAATTCTAATGGAATTTACTACAGCCCATTTACAGTTTGTTAAAAGTACAGCCAATTTTCTATCTAGGACAACGATTAATAATTTCAACCAACCGCTCAAAATAGAATTCAAAAAAATTTCCCACATTTTTATGGGATCCGAAATTTCTAGTCAGATTAAATATAATTTCAAAATAAAATTGTATTACATTAAAATCCAATGAAATATTGCACGCGCAACAAGTAATGAAATTAAAATTTTCAAATTCCAAAAATAATATATTTTTTAAACTAATTACGCGTTTGGTGCATTTTTTTATAGTACCTACCAAGTTATTATAATTACATCCATTTATTATTTCTTAAAGTCCATTTTCTTGTTAAGCCTAATGCATACCTCCTAGGAAAGTTTGCAGCCCAGCGGGCCGGAGAATAACAAGTTGACCCTGATATTGTGTACAACTGTCGGCCCAGTTGCATTGCTGATGTTGAAAAAAAGGCCCGTGTAGTATAGTACAACCTAACATGGCTACTCAACCCACATTCAGTGACGCCGGAAAGGCCTAAACAAGGCTTCTGTACAACCTTTTGAAGTCAGTGAGCTCAATTAATAAATTAAGAAAAAAGTTAGATTACAGTGGAACCTAATTAAAAGCTGTCACGAGCAAAGAAATAATTCAACGGGTCCCACTTGTGCGTGTGTGCGTGTGTGCATGTGTGTGTGAGAGAGAGAGAGACCCATCGGTCGATGCTCCTAAATACATCTTTCAGCCATATGCATTGCTGATGCTCAGTAAAAACTTATATAGTTGACACAATCAGGATGGAAGCAGTGGATCTCTACGGGTAGGGCTATGTTGAAACCAACGAACTCGTACATAACGGTTCATCCCTTGACTGCTGTGCAAAGAAAACAGACAGACACCACAATAAGTTCTGCTAGCACATTAAGTTGACGTACAGTCCTTTCTAAAAAAAGTTCAGGTACAAAATTAGAATAGGACACAATCAAATGTACTGGCACATCAATGCTTCACACCCATAGCTCGGATTTAACTAGTGTCTAACAAGATTCAGTTGTTACCTCAAATTAGAACACATCCAAGTAGCCAGCACTGCCTCTTCTCCCAAAAAAGCAGTGGCCTCCACCGTGCGATGGAGTAGGCCCTATGCCATCCATCGTTCCGAGCAACATGGGGAAAGTCTGACGTTGACTCCTGTAATGGACATCCTCGACGGACCCTAGCACCAGCGGCGGCGGCAAGACATCGATTGATTGATTGACCACTTCTTCGACATGCACGAACACTCGATATAGGTACATCCCTAACGTGGTCCGCGGCGGCCTTGGTGGCGACGAATAGTACAACCCCGGTTCCTGCACTAGTATCTCAACACCAATCACCTTTGGTATGGTGGACGCTTCTTCATCCATGCCATAACCGTCAGAGCCCAGCTGTCCGGAGGAACAAACATACTTACGAGCTCACCTCCAAGGTTGTTGATAAAATCATTCATGGACTCGCTATTCCAAGCATGTCGAGGCATGCCATGGAAGGTAAGCTTTGTTAAAAACTCAAGCTCAGAGGGCACCGAGCCCCATCCTGGGTGCCATCGATCAAAGCTCACCAGCGCGCCATCACAGAACAAACGTCGGGAAGTTTCGAACACACGACTGTAGTCGAAAGTTGTCCGGAACCTGACGAAGAAATCAGCCGGTTGCAGACAGACCTAGATGAGAAAGTCACTTATTTGGATGCCGTGCGCAATGCCAAGAGCCTTGTCAAGGTCGTCCGGCGAGACGGGAGGCCGGTCGCCGTTGGTTGTTACCATCAGCACTTTGCCGGCAAACTGGTCATCAAGCGCCGCTATGCCACTGTTGAACGATAGCACGCAGTGACCGAAGGTAGGACAGACCTCAGGATCTCTGGCTCAGAGATCCGCGTTGACCGCCGACATGATAGTGAGCTTGAATACAGGGAGTACAGGAGGGGGATTTGGGGGAACTGGAGTAGGAATCGAGATTCCGGAGGTGGGGGCGGGGCGGGAGACTGGGGATGAAAAGGTAGCTTGAATTTCGAACACGCGGCAATATGCTCTTGGCTCGCAAGTGCACGAAAACACCGGTGGGGCCCACATGTCGGCCTAAGAGTCCTTATTCTTTATTTTTTGGAGAGGCCGTCCTTTTTTGAGGATCTTTTGAGAGCCCGGCCTGAGAGTCATAATTGACCTGTTTGGCATTGCGTTACTACTCGACCCATATTCAACGACACCTCACTGGCCCAAACAAGTGTACATCATCGAAAGACACTGAGCTCAAATTATATAACTTGAAAAAAGGAGATACACTCTGAACACTTGAGAATAGTAATGCCCTCATTTAGCCCACCAGTAGTTCGAGACAATAAACAGTTCTAAACAACGATATATACAACATTCAAACACTGACTAGTGACTACTACTGACATAAACAACAATACATGATAGTTCATAAGAAGTCTTGCTACACCACCAAAACGCACCCATCTGCAGCGCTCAGACTCTCGTGATCCAGACGAGAATGACATTCTAAACAGAGGCAACTATTACATAGTAAAAGTGACATAGACGACGATGACCAAATGACAAGGAATATGCATAACAAAAGAAAGAACTACCCATCCAGAACAAGCTGCAAAGACAACAAAGTCATTCGAAGAGATGATCCAATACCGTCATAATTTGCAACCCCACTTCAGCGACCAATGATCCGGAGACACCAGTACTCCACCCTTTTGATGCAACAGCCCAATTACCTATCAACCTGAAGGCTTGAACCACATCATTGCTTGTCGTAATTGAGACATCCAAGGATCAAAGTTAATCCGGATGCCTTTGTCATTCTCACCTTCTTTTGGCTGCAGGTTGTATCATTGACAATCAGGGGAGTTTGCTCCTGAACTCCTAGGGCTCGTTGTGTAGGCACAGTTTTCCATAGAAAACAGAGCCTCTCTGCCATCAAGGTCCTTGCCAACGGTGATCTCCTGGTTAATCAGATAATTGAGTCCGACAAACAAAGAGTGTGAACCAAGGCTGTTTACCCGCCTCCAACTAAAAAAATCCTGAAAGGCCCCAACTAGCTGGTATCCTGCTCATAGACGTAACAGCCACTATCCGGATACTCACGTATTTCACGGTGCTTGTATATAGTGGGTTTTTTGCAATATAACTTTTCTGGCTCATGTGTCCCAATGATCATCAGTCTTTTGCCGTCATCTGATCGAGCGAGGAACCAGTTGTGCTTCCCTGTTTATGGCAAAGGTGGTGTGATTACAAAGGGCAGTAACTGTAGGGACGCTGCATCATATCAAAAAGGACAGGCATTGTTAATGTAAGATCAGCATTGTTCAGAGTAGGAGTAGGATAATGCAAGAAACAACATTGATATGTCCCTGTTGGAACTGGGAGCAAAATACAGGGAAATGTATACTGGGTTCGAAAATATAGAAGTGCCATGCATGGTTATACTCATGTTATCTCGCAACCAATTCTTCACAGGAAACTACCATGTCATGCATGTTATGGAATCATGTTCTGTCCTCACAAACAAATTCTTCAAGGTAACTAACAGACCATGCATTGTTATATACTCGTGTTCTGTGGGCAAATTTTTTGTGAGGATATTATTCTAGCCATTGATTGCTGAAAGGCGAATATAGGTATGTACACATGGTAAGCATTACAGGATTTCACTACTTCCAAATATAGAGTTATCCATATGATGGCCATTGATTGCTGAAAGGCGAATATAGGTATGTACACATGGTAAGCATTACAGGATTTCACATTTACTTCGCTAACGTATGGTTAGATGAAACCAACAGTGTGGTGCATGTTTCTACATAATGAAAATGAGGAAACCAACATGGCCATTGATACACACTCATATTTAGTAGTACTATATTGGTTACTGTAAAATAAGGAGAATATCCATATATTCTTACCGTTTGATTATTCAGGGGTACAAATTGGCTGTAATGACATGATCACAATCGCATGAATTAACTCATTCCAAATATAGCTGATTTCCGGCGTCTCTAATACATTGTCATAGTTCTACTCAAATTCTGCTCAAACAGGGATATGCCAATCATCATAAAAAGTTCAAACAGTGTCATGGCGTCATCATTAACATGAGACGGAAACATCTTACACGCGTCATCCCAGCAATACGTGGTTCCATCTGCTTTGTCGATCACGTAGATGATGCTATTGTGTTCAATAGCATCACAGAAGTGTGTATCAGCTTTGACGATGATCCACTACGAGCTAAGTTGTCTCCAGCTAAAGAAGGCACCGGCGTAAAGATAGGCGAGTCCGCGGTCGAACAGGGCAATTAGCTTGAAGTCTGCGTAATTCGCATGTCGTGTGGACACTTGGCATATTACAATCTTCTGCAAAATAAGGTCCGTCCAACTGACGTGGTAATCTAGATGACTAGGACCGTGATGGTAAAACTCTATATAATCCAACGGAGGAAGGATAATCTCATGGGAGGTCTGGAAGTTCATGAGCACCAACTTTTTACCGTCTTCTCTGAAGGCAGCCATCCAGTGGGAGTTCATGACGACCCAGTACATACCTGCCAAGAAGTTTTGGGCGATGGTGATCGGATCGAAGTCGAGGGAAATGATGTACGGCGACCCACTACATACCTGCAAAGAAGTTTCGGCTAATGGAGATCGGATTGAAGTCGAGGGGCATCATGTATGCCTCCGTATCATGGTGAGACAATCTCGCAAGAACAGATAGCAGCAAGCAGGGTGTCTTGAAAAGCTTTGGCCTCGCTTCGATGATGGCCGTGTGCATGCCCCTCGAGCATGCAGCCAGCCGCAGGGTGCTCAACATATCCATACACGAACAACAGAGGTCGAGGATGTCACTGGGGAGATTGCTCCAATCGCGGCTCATATGGATCCTGTGCAGTTCGCGTTCGACCATGGTGGAGTTTGGAAGGTGGGTTTTTGGGGGGCTTGATTTACGGGGGAGAAGGTTGTCAGTGCTGGAGCGGCTAGCGAGGGCATAGTGGTACTGGGGGAGGCGAGCGAGGCGAGGGTATGTGGGGGCATAGTGAGATAATGAAGAGTGAGCTCAGGATCTCCGGCGAGACGGAGATGGAGATGGAGTGGTGCTAGGGGAGAGGGAGACAAGGCGAGGCAAGCTATACTGCGGCGGTGATAGTGACTGCACAGTGCACAAGGTGAGGCTGACTTTGGTAACCCGGACACGCCGCCTGGACTGGTGTCACCTCGGGCGCAGGGTCTTGTTACTTCACTGTGAGGACCGGATGAATAATAGTATTTTGACCATCAAGTGTACCATAGTTGTACTACTAGTAGTAGTAGGAGTAGGAAGAACATGAGGACACTCCCGTGCTAGCATGCCTCTGGGTTCACTTTGTCCTCCAGCTATCATCCGTATTGCGAGCAGAACCAAATTCTCGTGCATGCGGAAGCATGAAGAAGGACTTTTCTTTTTTGAGGATAACCGCATATTCCTTAACCGTAGTAAGAACATGAGTAGTACTTCCTCCGGTCCTCTTTTGTCTGCGCATAACTTTTTTCAGTATTTCTCTAATTAGTCTGCATATATACCCTTTTGCATGCGCCCATTTCCCTCCATGCCTCGCATTCATAGCATTAATTAGCGTACGCATGAGCAGCTGCAGCCAGACTCCAGCCAATAAACTGCAGCATACGAGTGGGCCATTCTGTGCACGTGGGAGAGAGAAAAGTCAACCGAAGAGTCCGTCCAATCCATTGCATGCAGCAGTCAAACCACCGCAGCTCTCCTCATGCATGCACATAACTTCTCCCATTTACTTCTCCATCGGGGACAAATTTTCCTCGGCTTTTTGACTACTGCTTGATCTTCATTTGCATCCAAACCACACTGCATTCACATTGTTTTAACCTCTTCACATCCTCCTGTAGTAATTCCAAAGCCCATATAAATATTCATCTTCTCCAGTCATAGTAGCCATCTAACCCTAATTCTCCAAACCATAGCCCTCCGGTCCAGCGGTTCCAAATGGCGAAAGAGATCAAGATGCAGGTTTTTAGCGTCCAACATGTCCTCGTCGAAGGCTCGTTGAGCATAGTTGCCACAGTCATCGACCACCCAAGGGTTGTTCGGAAGTGGATCAACAATGTATCCAAGTCCCTCCAAAAGGTGGAGATGAATGTCATCGGTCTCAACGGAGAGTACACGGAGCGTGCCACTGGGAAGATCCAACACACCGCTGTCCTTCAGCAGTGCCTCAATGATGATTTTTGGTGTACCACATCATACATGCACCCTCCATACCAGGTGAGCTTCACGATTTCTTGTCTCGGGAGGACATATACTTCTGTGGGGCAGCCATCGCAAGGGACAAACAGAAGTTGGAGCCATACAACCTTGATTTGAAAAGAATCGCTAACCTACAAACCAGAATAAAAATTCATGTAGAAGATTGTGATAAACCGACACCATCCCTATTCGACGTAGCAAATTTTGTGCTCGGAACAAATCTTCATAAGGGTGACGAGACGCTGGCATTAAGGTCGTCTGGATGGGAGAATTATCCTTTGACATACTAGCGGATAAAATATGCTGCCATCGATGCCCGTGTGAGTTTCGAGATAGCTCCATGGTCCAGAGAGCTTGTTGCAAAGCCGTCTCCCACAGAAAATGAGAACAAAAAGAAGAAGAAGATGCTGCACCAGCAGTAGGGCATTATGAATGGATGAACTATTTCCTCTCTTCTAAAAAAATATTCCCTCTCTATGTATATTGATATAGATGGACTATTTTGATGGTGTGCATGTCCTTGGAACAAGTAGTAGCGTGGGTCCGCTTGACTATAAGGAACTACTTATCCGCCTAGCTTTCTCTACTACTCCTTCTAGTGATCAGTATGCAATGCATGTGTCCGTAGACATGACACCTTGTCCATGGAAGTTCAACTACGCCGACCATCACGTTTCATCCACTGCCACTCGTGATTCCCACGACGTCGCTCCAATCCACGAAACCACGTCCCCCGACGTGCTCCTCACCCCTCTCGGCCGCACCTCCCCTCTGCCTTTGTGTGCATGACATGTGGGCCACCTTAAATGCGGCAAGCATCAAGTTTCTACCACAGCCACATGCGATTCCCACGACACCGCACGAACCCATGACCCCACACGTCCCCCGACCCGCGGCTCACTCCTCTCAGCCCCACTGCCCCTCTAAATTTGCATTTGAAACTTATAAAACGAAAAGATTCAAAACAAATTAACTAGGAGATAGGGAGTATATCGTAGGATGTGTCGCATACGAAACAAGTCCCCTGGTTTGTCACCACGGAACATCAAGATGCATTTGTATGAGTAGTTTATCTTGTGAGAGAAAAGGATGAACGAGGGAAGGCCTCTAGAGATAGAGATAGACACTACTACTACCGATGTGCTGGCCCGTGCGTTGCAATGGATCCAAAGTAGTAGAATAATACTTGATCACGTGCTTGAAATATAAACACTCTAGTTTTGATATACATGTGTCAGCAGACATGACAGCTTGTCCATGGAAGTTGAACCACGACGACCATCACGTTTCTTGTTTCGACCACTGCCACACCCACACGCGATTCCCACGATGCCGCTCCAACCCTACCTGTAAGCACAACATCCCCCGACTTGGACATGGATCCTTTGACGTGGCTATCACTACCTTACCCTACCTTTCCTTCGCTGACTGGTGTGGGTCCCACATGTTAGTGATAGAATGGTAGGATTATTCACGTCAGGGGATCCTCATCCCCCCAACGTGCGCCTCATCCCTCTTGGCCCCACCGCTCCTCTGCCTTTGGGTGCATGACATGTGGGCCAACTAAACTGTGGCGACCATCAACTTTCTACCATAGCCACACCCGATTGGACGCGGTTTGCTTGCTCCGCTGTTGTGCTCCGATCTGTACTCCCGCACCATCGAATTTTCATCTAGCAGATGTGACACATTTCATCCCCGGCATCAATCCTCAACTGGAGTGTTTTTGTACTATAGGTAGTACACGCCGGTGTGGACATCTACACCTCGTAACGCCCCGACGCCCAGCTGTGGCACCCTCGCCATGGCCACGCCACCACCGGCTGGTTCATCTTGAATGAGTGAGTCGCGAATCACACCACCACCATGAGAATGACATGTGGGCCAGCCGCATTTAAGGTCCACATGTCATTGACTCATAGGTCGGGCACTAAGCCACTGAAGTTCGGTACACGTGCATTGCACGCATGAGATTCTGGTGGTTTGTGCATTATGCTTCTACATGTGGACTCTTCTAGATTCTACATGTGGCAAAATCTGGTGGAATGTAGATGATATCCAACGGCCAGTAGTGCTCGGATTGGCTTCATCCAACGACCAACTTTCAAAGTTATGGTTTTGTTTGCAGCCTAAGGTTGCCATGCCTAATCTTAGGCATGCCACAAGTGTGTTTGGTTGCGTTCTCATCTCAGCATAGTTGTTCCCTCTTCATGCATGCTCAACTCAACACCCCTCTTCATGTATGCTCTCTTCATGCATGCTTCTAGTGTATTTGTGCTAATCTAGTGTGGACTCATGCACCCTCCATACACTCTACCAAACACCCAAAAGTGGGTCGAGAAGCGAACTCTTGGGATCATGCACCCTTCATACACCCTACCAAACACACCAGACATGTGTTTGGTTCATTGCTACACTTGTGGCTTGCCACACTTTTCTAGCTACATGGTCCACATGTCATAGACTCAACTTCTTGCCAAATCTTGCCACACTTGTGGTGGCCATTTTGTTAGCCACATTTTTTGTGGCAGACACACTTTGCCTAAGCTTAGTTTTGGCAAAGTTAGTCATGAATGAAGTTCAACCATGGAGTCTTCTAGATTCTACTTGTGGCAGAATCTGGTGGAATGTAGATGATATCCAACGGCCAGTAGTGCTCGGATTTGCCATCTTTGTACCGTCGGATTGGCTTCATCCAACGACCACTTTCAAAGTTATTCACACACTATATAGGGGGTATAGATATAGATGTGCCGGCCCATTGCAATGGATCCAAAGTATATCTGTTTAGGGGAGTGCAGAGTAAACACATTATCTATTTATTTTCTCTAACCTTTCGTAGCCATGCAACCAAGCCACATAAGCTTCATGGGTGCCCCCCACATCATATTATTCATACTACCTCTGTTCCATAATGTAGTGCCTATAGATTTTTTTTTAAAGTCAAACCTCACAAACTTTGACCAAGTTTGTGGAGAAAAATATTTACATCTAGAGTGCGAAACATATATCACTAGATTCATCATAAGATGTAGTTTCACATTATATATTTTTGGTATTGTAAATATAAATATTTTTCTCTACAAACTTGGTCAAAGTTTGTAAAGTTTGACCTCTCAAAAGATCTATAGGCACT
Source organism: Triticum urartu (assembly GCF_003073215.2). Lineage (NCBI taxonomy): Eukaryota > Viridiplantae > Streptophyta > Magnoliopsida > Poales > Poaceae > Triticum > Triticum urartu. Next base: position 304,644,997 of record NC_053028.1, read on the forward strand.
ACATTATGGAACGGAGGGAGTACTACGTTGACTAAAAAAAGATAAATCACCCAAAACAAGATCTTCCCGTTTATTGTTCCTACGATGCTGTGTCGTGCATGTACCTACTAGTTGTATAGTGGTAGTACTAGTTGTATAGTACTCCAAACTTGGTACTACTAGGAGTAGAGTAGTACGGAATGCTCCTACTCTATCAACGAGCCCCATCTGACACCAAATTTCTTGGCTTCCGTGCTACAGCTAGATCTTCCCCTCGTTTCTATTTTCCAACCCGGCGGCGGGCGGGGTGCGGTTTGCCAATAGTCGGTTTGCTCAACGATGGTCCCACAGGAAAGTGAAAATGCTAGGCAACACGCCATCCCTAAGCTATGTGTCGTGCCGGATGGGCCGTGGGGTACTCCCGATTCTCGGGCGTGTGTGTGGGGGGGGGAGTGCGACGCGAACGCGGTAGGCCTTTTCCTTTTACTAGCAATGTGCCTATGCATTGCGACGGATACAAAGTAGTAGAATAGTAGTACTTGTTCACAAACTTGAAATAAATCACTCTTGTTTTGATATACTCCTAATATATTACTCCCTCCATTCCTAAATATTTGTCTTTTTAGATATTCCAAATGGACTATCACATACGGATTATATAGACATATTTTGAAGTGTAGATTCACTCATTTTGCTCCGTATGTAGTCACTTTTTCAAATCTCTAGAAACACAAATATTTAGGAACAGAGGGGGTACTTTTCACTCAAAATATATTTCTCAGGCTGTTTTGATGAGGTGAGGGAGGTATGTGGTTGGTTTCAAGATAATAAGGGGTTTTATGCAAATTGGAGCAGAGAAGTGGGCTATTGTTGCAAAAATGCCACAACTTACCTCACAACCGTTAGATGCAGATCTAATGGTCAAAAACGACGGATGGCAGACACACCACCATCAACAACTGGGTCTTTTATAGGAGTAGGAGTAGAGAAACATGTATAAATTGTAACATTTTGGTTCTACTCCTTGGCACGATCGATAGATAGAAATAACGATTGGAAACGCTTGGACGGGGCTATTTCCGCCAGATCAGCAGGGTACGTAGTAGCTAGCTTGGCTCATCGTCGGTTTGGTCACACGCGGTCCGACATATTCTAGTGTTTCTAGCAAGATGCTCGCGCGTTGCACGAAGTTGATGGAAAAGGTAAGCACAACTTATAAATTGACGGATGGAGTACTAGTTACAGTTGTAACACCCCGAGACCGATATGCCAGGTGTCTTCCAGTTTTTCGCTGTTGTCGCCTTGTCATTGCTTGCGTTCATGCATTGCATATCATGTCATCATGCGCATTTCATTTGCATACATGTTCGTCTCATGCATCCGAGCATTTTCCCCGTTGTCCGTTTTGTAATCCGGCGCTCCTATGTCACCCGGTGTCCCCTTTTACCTCTTTTCGTGTGCGGGTGTTAAACGTTGTCAGATTGGACCGACACTTGTCATGCAGCCTTAGTTTGCTACCGGTAGACCGCCTGTCAAGTTTTGTGTCATTTGGACTTCGTTTGATACTCCAACGGTTAACCGAGGGACCGATAAGGCCTCGTCTGTGTTGCAGCGCAACACCCCTCCAATGTGGCCCAAAAACCCACCTAAGGCCTCTCCATCATCTCGGTCGTTTGATCACGATCGCGTGGCCTAAAACCGCATCTCATTTGGACTCTCCTAGCTCCCTCTACCTATAAATATGTGCTCCCCTCCCGAAAATCGCGGTACAAACCCTAGTCTACCACCTCTCCGCGCCGACGGACATTTCCTCCCCTACCGACGGACATGTCCGGCCCCTCTTGCGCCAATCCGGAGCCGCCAAGTGGCATCGTCGCCTCCCGCCCCCGCCGGCCCGCAGGGCCCGCGTCAGGCCCGCGCGGGCCCAAATCCCGCCGCCGCCCGACGCACCTCACCCTGCCCGTGCGCCGCCCGAGTGCCCGCCGCCTTCGCCGCCCATCCCCGCCGCCGGCGAGCTCCGCTGCGATGAGCTCCCTCGCCATTCGCGCCGCCCGAGCCGGTCCCACTCTCGCCGCCACCTCGCCGGAGGCCGCACACCGCCGCCCGCATCTGGCCACCGGCCATCGGATCCTCCCCACGCCGCCCCTCACCGGAGACCGGCCGGATCTGGCGAGGCATGGCCGGATCCGCCCGGCCCCGAGCTTCCCGGCCACCCTCCGGCGCTGCCCCGCCGCCACATCGCCGGTGAAGCCGCCGGCATCGTCGTTTGACCTCGGAAACCGTAGATCCAGGAATTCAGAGGGTATATTTTTTCGTCTAAGTCCTTTTTCCAGCTTCTCATATGCCCATTTTCATCATGTCATAACTCTCTCATCATAGATCCGATTTGTGCGTGCAGCATATCAAAATGTTCGTCTCGACGAGTACATCATTTCATCTCATTGCATCATTTTCAGTTGAGCTCATCTTGATGCCCGAAAGAGGGCTACGTGATGAATTTGTCCGATCTGTTTCAGCAAATAGCTATTTGTCATTTTTTCCATGTTTAATGTGTGCATGCTTTGACCCTGAGCTCTACATGTGTTTTGTTATATGCCATGCCATCTTTACAGGGGTGTATGCAGTGTATTTTTGTGATCTTTGTGGCGACTAGCACAAGCATGCAAAGTAGCGTATTTGTTTCTTTGTGGTTCTCTATCCATCCATGTCTTTGTTTGCATTTTTGGAGCACCCTAGCTTGAGTCAATCGAGCTATACCGGCAGATTGTTTACATGTTTAGCGATTTTGCCGAGGATGTTGCTATTGATCCGTGCATGATATGTTGTTGTTCTTGCCATGTCTAGCTTCTATGCCATGTCTTCTTGATGAGTGTATGCTTAGTTTGTCATGCCATGCTTTGCAGTGAGTGCATCGAGCTCGTAAACATGCCTACTTGTTAACTGATTTGCATGCTCCAGTTTTTCACTAAGTCTGAATCTGTTTATGTTTTTGCCATGTTCACATGCTTGAAATTGTATTTTATGATCCCTTTTGGCTCAAGCTCACTAAGGGACTTTTGGAAGTGCTTTGAGTATATTCATGCCATGCCTTGCTTTGCCATGTTAAGTTCTTGTAGCATGTAGTTTTGATGCTCTAAAGATTGCTACCTGATGATAAATTCCAGACTTGTGTTGATTTCACTAGGTCTGAAACCTGTTATCATTTGCACTTTTGCCATGCTTGTTTGAACCTGTTAATGGATGAATTAGCCGTAGCTCAGTGTTCATATTTTGTCAAGCATCTTGAGTGGATACCTGCCATGTATCTTGTTGTCATGTTGGAGTGCTGTAGCATATTTATCTTGATGCATTTATTTGGTCACTTGCTGATTATCGCAGACCAGTGCCATATTTGTTTTGCTTGCCATTTCCAAACCGTGCAACCGATTCCGGTGATCTTTATATCGATTTCAACCGAAATCACCTCACCTTTCGAGTGGCACTCTTGGATTTACAAGTTGAAGCCAGGTTCAATCATCCCCTTCCAAATCATGCATATGCGTCACATAACGCATCCCGCATATCATACCATGTTCATGTGTTGGTTGTTTACTATGTTGTGTGCTTCTTTCTGGTGTTGCTTCTTCGGGTTGGATCCGGTAACGTCGCGTTTGTGAGGACCCGTTCGACTACGTCCGTTTGTCTTCTTCATGGACTCGTTCTTCTTCCTTGCGGGATTTCACGCAAGAAGACCATACCCTCAAAATCACTTCTATCTTTGCTTGCTAGTTGCTCGCTCTTTTGCTATGCCTTTGCTGCGATACCTACCACTTGCTTATCATGCCTCCCATTTTGTTCAGCCAAGCCTCTAACCCACCTTGTCCTAGCAAACCGTTGTTTGGCTATGTTACCACTTTGCTCAACCCCTCTTATAGCGTTGTTAGTTGAAGGTGAAGATTGGAGTTTGTTCCATGTTTGGAACATGGATATTTTGTTGGGATATCACAATATCTTTTACTTAATTAATGAATTTATATACTTGGTAAAGGGTGGAAGGCTCGGCCTTATGCCTGGTGTTTTGTTCCACTCTTGCCGCCCTAGTTTCCGTCATATCGGTGTTATGTTCCCGGATTTTGCGTTCCTTACGCGGTTGGGTTATAATGGGAACCCCTTGACAGTTCGCCTTGAATAAAACTCCTCCAGCAAGGCCCAACATTGGTTTTACCATTTGCCACCTAGCCTTTTCTTTGCCTAGAGTCGGCCGGCTCAAGGGTCATCTTTATTTTAACCCCCCCCCCCCCCCGGCGGGCCAGTGCTTCTCTAGTGTTGGTCCAACTGAGCGATGTCTGAGGCTACCAGGGGCAACTCTGGGCTGGCTTACCGACGTCTGGCTCATCCGGTGTGCCCTGAGAACGAGATATGTGCAGCTCCTATCGGGATTTGTCGGCACATCTGGGTGGCTTTGCTGGTCTTGTTTTACCATTGTCGAAATGTCTTGTAACCCAGGATTCCGAGTCTGATCGGGTCTTCCCACTAGAAGGAATATCCTTCGTTGACCGTGAGAGCTTGTGATGGGCTAAGTTGGGACACCCCTGCAGGGTTTTGAACTTTCGAAAGTTGTGCCCGCGGTTATGGGCAGATGGGAATTTGTTAATGTCCGGTTGTAGGAAACCTGAAGTTGACCTTAATTAAAATACATCAACCGCGTGTGTTACCATGATGGTCTCTTCTCGGCGGGGTCCGGGAAGTGAACACGATGTTGGAGTTATGCTTGACGTAGGTTGTTCTAGGATCACCTCTTGATCATAGTTTTATCGACCGTGCCTTGCCTTCTCTTCTCGCTCTCTTTTGCGTATGTTAGCCACCAAATATGCTAGTCGCTTGCTGCAGCTCCACCTCATACCTTTTTCCCTACCTATAAGCTTAAATAGTCTTGATCGCGTGGGTGTGAGATTGCTGAGTCCCCGTGGGTCACAGATACTTCCAAAACCAGTTTGCAGGTGCCGATGTTACCGAGCAGGTGACGCAACCAAGCTCAAGGAGGAGCTCAATGTAGATCTTGTCATTTGTGTTGTTCCGTCCTAGTCGATCAGTAGTGGAGCCCAGTTGGGGTCGATCGGGGATCTGTGTAGCTTTTGGGGTAGTCTTCTTTTATTTTGGTTCCATAGTCGGACCTTGATTCTATCTGGGTTATGTAATGCTTTATTCATGTAATTGTGTGAAGTGGCGAGTGTAAGCCAACTATATATCTCTTTCCCTTATGTATTAAATGGGTTGTCTGAAGATTACCTCACTTGCGACATTGCTTTCAATGCGGTTATGCCTCTAAGTCGTGCTTTGACATGTGGGAGATATAGCCGCATCGAGGGCGTTACAAGTTGGTAATTAGAGCCTTCCCCGACCTTAGGAGCCCCCTGCTTGATCGAATCGCTGGCGTTGTTGAGTCTAGAAAAATGTTTTGAGTCATTTAGGATTATATATATCGGAGAGTTAGGAATTCTTTTTACTCCTCAGTCCCTTTGTCGCTCTGGTGAGGCATCCTGGCGTAGAGTTTTCCCTCTTCTTTTCTCAAATTTCACTAAAAAAATTTAGGATCATGCGGGTATCTTGGAATCGTTCCGATAGATTTGTGACGAGAACATTGTTCTTGGTGCCTCCTGACATTTAGGGGTTGTGGCAGTGTCCCGGGGAGTTGAGCTCCGAGGTGTTGTTGTCACAATTTTATCATTGCAGTTCTGGAATATCTGAGTTTAGTTTCACCGACATCGAAAATCTCTTTTATGCAGTTGTTGGTGAGATAACCTCGACGCCACCCAGTACTGGGGCGGGAGTTCGGGAGTATTGCCATAACTCGTATAACGGATGCTTTTCGAAGGTTGAGGTAGATGATTTCCGAAGGTTTCTTGGTTATGTGTTGAAGGATGGATACAACTGGATGTAGGATTTGCTAGTTTGGGTGAGATATTATGCTTCCCCTGTATCCCCAACACCTCATTGCATAACCGGAAAATTTTCGGGAGTTTATAAGTGGGAATTCAAGTAGCTCTTAGGATATCTTTCCGACTAATGTATGATATGAAATTGGGGTTCCACATCTAGTGGTCCACCTATCCACGGTTGGTTTTACAGTGGTCTCGTTGTGTCTTAAAGAGTCCTTGGCTATGCCGACTCGGGGACGCTTCGTATGTCATGTGCACTGCCTTGTACATGATGGTGCTGTACGATCGAGCCCGTGTAGGCCCCACCACAAAAACTTCGGACGAAATCTCTATCATATGTTTGTTCCGGCTTATTCTGCAAGCCAATCCGTTGTCTTTGTTTTGAGTTGTGGTATTCGAGTTGCTTCGAAGTCAAGTGTTGATTCCATACTTTTCCTAAGGGGTGTTCTCATATTTCTATATGAATACCAATCCTTCTTGATAATCGAGATTGTCAATCCTTTTTCAACCGGTGTGTTTTCTCTTCAAGTGGATCCGATCATTTCAACATCCACAAGATCAAGTATCAGTTCTTCTCAGCGGTGTTTGTTTCATCTGTCCCCAAGTTGCCTTTGTTTTTCCCCCCCCCCCCCCCCTTTTTTTTAAGGAATCCAATGTTTTAATCAAGTATCCTTTATATTCTTGTGAAGTCTCTCCATTCCTTTTCCGTCAATGTTCTTATCCCGTGATTCTCAGGAAGATTCTAATGGAGCTTCAAGTTCATCATTCTTCATTCTTTTCATCTCCGATGAATTCAATTCAAACTTTGTCAATTATATCCTTTCCTCGTTGAAAATACTTTCTCATGCCAGTGCACCTTATATTCATTCACTTCTCGCTATTTAATTGTTCTGGAGTGCTCAAGATATCTCGAAGATTCGTGTTTTCATTCCTAATCCGTTCAAGTTATTTTGAGGTTCTTTTCTTATTCAAGCCATTTAATTCAACCGGTGCAATCTCCTTTTCAAGAAATCGTTCAATGATGTATCTTTTCAGTGGGCCCTAACCCACATGTCTTTTTCCAGGATCTTACCTGACTCTTCTCTTTTTCCCGGCGTTACTCTCAAATTCTTTCCCAAGTTTGACGTAAGAATGAACTATCATCAGTCAAATGTTTTTCTCCAAGATCTTTCAAATTCTTTTCATCGTTGGATCAACCTTTCTATTCTTCATTCCGGAGTGCCTCTACAATTTTTGTTGGTGTTTCTCATCGTCATTCTCAGTTTTTAAAGACTGAAGAAGACTTTTCTCTCAATCTTGCTCCATTCTCTTCAAAGATTCGTGATTCTAGCTTGTTGCCATCCTCTCATAATTCTCTTCGGTTGTGAGATTTCTTTTCACCTATCTGGAGCAATTCAGGAGTCTTTTCAGTTTGATCATCCATAGCCCATCATTTCACAAGACTTGTTCATTCTCAGCTTTCAGCTCTCGTTCCCCAAATCTCACCGGTGCATCATTCAATATTCTTTAATCAACACGTGATCTCTTCGTTTCAGTTGTATCTAATTTCTCTCAAGCATCTTCGTTCATTTTAAAATTTTACCCGGTGTTTCTTTATCTTTCTTCGTTCATTTCAAATTCTTACGGTGGTTCATTCAAGATTTCTCTTCCTTTGTTATCGTATCAATTTATTCGATGTTCCAATCCTACCGGTGGTTCGTTGAAGACCTTCCCAAGTTTATGTTATATCTCTCTTAATCGTTGCTATGAGAATAAGTAGTGTGCCAAATCCGTTGATTGTCATGAATTTAATTGGTGAAGGATAAGCATATTGTAATTCTTATTCTTGTTTCATCCAAATGATTCAATTCCTTATTCCGGAGTGGTTCATCATACATATTCTTGGTTTCAAGTGCTCATCTTTCTTTCCTGGAGTTCCAAGCTCTCGAAATTATGTAATCACGGAGATCTATCTAAATTTTTACAAGGTTACACCTTGTGTTTTGAACTACCCTTTCTTTCTGTTTGATCATTCTTTTGTTTAACGGAGTTCTTCATGGAGGTTCTACATGATGGTTAATCAAAGATTTAATTCCTTCTACAAGTGTTCATCAAGATTCTTTTCAGAGGAGCTCAAGTATTCTTTATCTTGCATTTCAAAGTGTAATTCTTTCAACCGTATCATTCGAGGTGGTATTATGTCATTCTTTATAATTTGAGTCCATATTTCATGATTCACATGTTGTTAAGAATGAGATATATTAAATCCATCAACCTCTTCATTGGAGTTATCTTGGGTTATATTTCACCTAAAGTTTTCCCTAAGGATGGTTTCTATTATGGTGCTTATAAATGATCCAAGTTCTTCATTTATCCTTTCCGGTGCGATATACTTTCTCGTCTCTTTGTTCATATCAATCCAATTCTTTTCCCGTGAGTGGCGGGTTGTCACCTCATAATTCGAGATGTATTCCATAAGACCATATCAATATTATTCTTTTCGTTGTTAGTTCTCCAACAACTCCGTCTAGCATTTGTTGTAAGTGTGCTCCCTCAAGATCTTGTTTTCCCTTAGTTCATTCCATTCCATTCTCACTTTTGTTCCGGAGGCATTGTATTGCTGCTCTCTTCAACCAGGCTTCTTGTCTTGTCAGGTTCGTGTTTATTCATGCTTATCCATTTAACCCGAGCGTTGTGTCCTCTGCTCAAGTCTTTTTCATCCTATCAAGTCTGCATCCCTTCTCAACCAAAGTGCTGCCCGGATTGGTTCTTTCTTTTCCTCTTTATTAACGGAGTGTTTTCAACTTTGTTCTTCTCCGTTGTTTTATTTCTTTCAATTTGTTCAACCTTCTAAAGGTTCTTTGGTCTCACTCATTCGTCAAAGAAGCAACTTAGTTTTACCTTTCCTCTTTCTCTTCCGTTGTCCCTCCGGTGCCATTCTAGATCTCGGGACGAGATCCTCTCGTAGTGGTGGAGTGTTGTAACACCCCGAGACCAATGTGCCAGGTGTCTTCCAGTTTTTCGCTGTTGTCGCCTTGTCATTTCGTGCGTGTCATGCATTGCATATCATGTCATCATGCGCATTTCATTTGCATACATGTTCGTCTCATGCATCCGAGCATTTTCCCCGTTGTCCGTTTTGCAATCTGGCGCTCCTATGTCACCCGGTGTCCCCTTTTACCTCTTTTCGTGTGCGGGTGTTAAACGATTTCGGATTGGACCGAGACATGTCATGCGGCCTTGGTTTACTACTGGTAGACCGCCTGTCAAGTTTCGTGTCATTTGGACTTCGTTTGATACTCCAACGGTTAACCGAGGGACCGATAAGGCCTCGTGTGTGTTGCAGGCCAACACCCCTCCAATGTGGCCCAAAACCCACCTAAGGCCTCTCCATCATCTCGGTCATTCGATCACGATCGCGTGGCCGAAAACCGCATCTCATTTGGACTCTCCTAGCTCCCTCTACCTATAAATATGTGCTCCCCTCCCGAAAATCGCGGTACAAACCCTAGTCTACCACCTCTCCGCGCCGACGGACATTTCCTCCCCTACCGACGGACATGTCCGGCCTCTCATGCGCCAATCCGGAGCCGCCAAGTGGTGTCGCCGCCTCCCGCCGCCGCCGGCCCGCAGGGCCCGCGTCAGGCCCGCACGGGCCCAGATCCCGCCGCCGCCCGGCGCACCTCACCCTGCCCGCCCGCCGCCCGAGTGCCCGCCGCCTTCGCCGCCCATCCCCGCCACCGGCGAGCTCCGCAGCGGTGAGCTCCCTTGCCGTTCGCGCCGCCCAAGCCGGTCCCACTCTCCCCGCCGCCTCACTGGAGGCCGCGCACCACCGCCCGCATATGGCCGCCAGCCACCGGATCCTCCCCGCGCCGCCCCTCACCGGAGTCCGCCCGACCCCGAGCTTCCCGGCCACCCTCCGGCGCCGCCCCGCCGCCACATCGCCGGTGAGCCGCCGGCATCGTTGTTTGACCTCGGAAACCCTAGATCCAGGAATCCGGAGGGTATATTTTTTCGTCTAAGTCCTTTTTCCATCTTCTCATATGCCCATTTTCATCATTTCATACCCCTCTCATCGTAGATCCGATTTGTGCGTGCAGCATATCAGAATGTTCGTCTCGACGAGTACATCATTTCATCTCATTCCATCATTTTCATTTGAGCTCATCTTGATGCCCGAAATGCTGTTGGAAGAGGGCTATGTGATGAATTTGTCCGATCTGTTTCAGCAAATAGCTATTTGTCATTTCTGCCATGTTTAATGTGTGCATGCTATGACCCTGAGCTCTACATGTGTTTTGTTATATGCCATGCCATCTTTACAGGAGTGTATGCCATGTATTTTTGTGATCTTTGTGGTGACTAGCACAAGCATGCAAAGTAGCGTATTCGTTAATGCTGATTTCAGGGACATAGAATTTCACTAAGTCCTTGTCCTGATTTTGTTGTTATGCCATATGTTCATGTTGTTTCCTAGTGATTCGTGCCTCTTTTCAGGATGATGAGTAAGTATGTTCTGTTAATACTGTGGTTCTCTATCCATCCATGTCTTTGTTTTCATTTATGGAGCATCCTAGCTTGAGTCAATCGAGCTCTACTTTTGCTATAAAATGATCCTGGCAGATTGTTGACATGTTTAGCGATTTTGCCGAGGATGTTGCTATTGATCCATGCATGCTATGTTGTTGTTCTTGCCATGTCTAGCTTCTATGCTATGTCTTCGTGATGATTGTATGATTAGTTTGTCATGCCATGCTTTGTAGTGAGTGCATCGAGCTCGTAAACATGCCTACTTGTTAACTGATTTGCATGCTCCAGTTTTTCACAAAGTCTGAATCTGTTTATGTTTTTGCCATGTTCACATGCTTGAAATTGTATTTTAAAATCCCTTTTGGCTCAAGCTCACTAAGGGACTTTTGTTAAGTGCTTTGCGTAGCTTTATGCCATGCCATTTTTGCCATGTTAAGTTCCTGTAGCATGTAGTTTTCATGCTCTAAAGATTGCTACCTGATGATAAATTCCAGACTTGTGTTGATTTCACTAAGTCTGAAACCTGTTATCATTTGCACTTTTGCCATGCTTGTTTGAACCTGTTAATGGATGAATTAGCCGTAGCTCAGTGTTCATCTTTTGTCAAGCATCTGGAGTGGATCCCTGCCATGTATCTTGTTGTCATGTTTGAGTGCTGTAGCATACTTATCTTGATGCATTTATTTGGTCACTTGCTGATTATCGCAGACCGGTGCCATATTTGTTTTGCTTGCCATTTCCAAACCGTGCATCCGCTTCCGGTGATCTTTATATCGATTTCAACCGATATCACCTCACCTTTCCAGTGGCACTCTTGGATTTCCAATTTGAGTCCAGGTCCAATCATCCCTTTCCAAATCATGCATATGCATCACATACCGCATCCCGCATATCATACCATGTTCATGTGTTGGTTGTTTACTATGTTGTGTGCTTCTTTCCGGTGTTGCTTCTTCGGGTTGGTTCTGGTAACATCGTGTTTGTGAGGACCTGTTCGACTATGTCCGTTTGTCTTCTTCATGGACTCGTTCTTCTTCCTTGCGGGATTTCAGGCAAGATGACCATACCCTCGAAATCACTTCTATCTTCGCTTGCTAGTTGCTCGCTCTTTTGCTATGCCTTTGCTGCGATACCTACCACTTGCTTATCATGCCTCCCATTTTGTTGAGCCAAGCCTCTTACCCACCTTGTCCTAGCAAACCGTTGTTTGGCTATGTTACCGCTTTGCTCAGCCCCTCTTATAGCATTGTTAGTTGCAGGTGAAGATTGGAGTTTGTTCCATGTTTGGAACATGGATATTTTGTTGGGATATCACAATATCTTTTACTTAATTAATGCATTTATATACTTGGTAAAGGGTGGAAGGCTCGGCCTTATGCCTGGTGTTTTGTTCCACTCTTGCCGCCCTAGTTTCCGTCATATCGGTGTTATGTTCCCGGATTTTGCGTTCCTTACGCGGTTGGGTTATAATGGGAACCCCTTGACAGTTCGCCTTGAATAAAACTCCTCCAGCAAGGCCCAACATTGGTTTTACCATTTGCCACCTAGCCTTTTCTTTGCCTAGAGTCGGCCGGCTCAAGGGTCATCTTTATTTTAACCCCCCCCCCCCCCCCCCCCGCCCCCCCCCCCGGAAGGAATATCCTTCGTTGACCGTGAGAGCTTGTGATGGGCTAAGTTGGGACACCCCTGCAGGGTTTTGAACTTTCGAAAGTTGTGCCCGCGGTTATGGGCAGATGGGAATTTGTTAATGTCCGGTTGTAGGAAACCTGAAGTTGACCTTAATTAAAATACATCAACCGCGTGTGTTACCATGATGGTCTCTTCTCGGCGGGGTCCGGGAAGTGAACACGATGTTGGAGTTATGCTTGACGTAGGTTGTTCTAGGATCACCTCTTGATCATAGTTTTATCGACCGTGCCTTGCCTTCTCTTCTCGCTCTCTTTTGCGTATGTTAGCCACCAAATATGCTTGTCGCTTGCTGCAGCTCCACCTCATACCTTTTGCCCTACCTATAAGCTTAAATAGTCTTGATCGCGTGAGTGTGAGATTGCTGAGTCCCCGTGGGTCACAGATACTTCCAAAACCAGTTTGCAGGTGCCGATGTTACCGAGTAGGTGACACAACCAAGCTCAAGGAGGAGCTCGATGAAGATCTTTTCCTTTGTGTTGTTTCGTCCTAGTCGATCAGTAGTGGAGCCCAGTTCGGGTCGATCGGGGATCTGTGTAGCTTTTGGGGTAGTCTTCTTTTATTTTGGTTCCGTAGTCGGACCTTGATTGTATCTGGGTGATGTAATGCTTTATTCATGTAATTGTGTGAAGTGGCGAGTGTAAGCCAACTATGTATCTCTTTCCCTTATGTATTACATGGGTTTTGTGAAGATTACCTCACTTGCGACATTGCTTTCAATGTGGTTATGCCTCTAAGTCGTGCTTCGACACGTGGGAGATATAGCCGCATCGAGGGCGTTACAACAGTGATGCATATAATTAAGCAAAGGGATCGCACATGTCAGTATTGACTGGAACGAGAATGCAACAACACAATAAGAATTAAGGCCACGATGATGATGCGATCGCAGTGGTGGTTATAGAAGGCAAGAAGAAAGATGCATCCATCAACGTACGACCTCCTCCTCCTCAACTTACTGCGTCGGGCCACCGACCGGCGGCTAACGAGCGGTGGCTTTTGTGGCGAGGTTGATGTGCTTCTCAGCAAAGGCATCCAAGGCTTCCAGCCGGTTGAGAAAGGCCAACATCGTAGCGTCCTCACTAGCCTTGTAGATACCTATGTACACGATTTTCTCGTACACATGGATGTGTAGGTCGACAAATTCTTGCAGGGCGAGGCGCCGCGTGGCGAGCGCGACCTCCAGGTGGACATTCTTCGTGGCATCGGCGGGCAGTCGCAGGGCCACCAGTGCTTGAAAGAGGTTCCGGCCATGGAGGCCGATTAGGGTGGCAGGCAATGAGGAGCCCATGCACGCGGGCTGGAGGAGTACAGCGATGTCGTCCGCGAGCTTCTTGAGGACGGTGCACTTGTTGGTGGTGGCAACGATCATCTGGTCCAACTGAGAGTCGTAGTTGGCGTCGACGGCGGCCATCCAACTACCGGTCTCCAACACCGTTTGGAGATGATCCTCGGCGCCATACTGCAGGCCGACGTCGTGGACCATCTGGCACAGCCACTGGCCGCTCACGCGCATCGCCCCCATGGGTCTGGAGTGAGCTCTTTTGTGCTTAGTGTAGGTGCTTAGGCAAATGCTTAGGTGCGTACGATGTGGTAGATGCATTGGAATGGAGGGCGCCTTTATATGAGGGCAAACTGCCTTGCATTCACATCGTGCAGCTTCTTTTCCCGGACCTCATCCCATTACTTCCCTCATGCATTAATTGAAGGAGGATGCATTAGGCATTCAACATTTTAGGAACCGCTACTCCCTCCCTCGTCTGCATTAAAGCCGTATCGGGAACTGCGCCGCCCGCTGTCAAATCGAATAGTACTGTGCCGCCCACTACACGCCCGGCTGAACACGCCTCCTCACCTCCATCAAACCCCTCCGTTAAACCCGCATGCAAACCGAGAAACCTACTCCGGCCACACGTTCGTTCATGAGCGGGCCGGAATTAAACGCAACACCGGCCGAGGTCCTCCCGACCGCCCTCAGTTTAAACGAGGCCAGACACCGTCCAAGCTCCTACCGTCCACCCTCTATTTAGAAGAGGCCAGACAGACAGCGGGCAAGAATCGCACCCCTCCACCGCTCCCACCATCTCCTCCTTCACCATTTTCTCCACTCTTCCGATGGCTTCCAAGGAGCCGTTCTCCGGCATATTACCCGGGTGGGTGGCCCGCCGAGCCCTCTGGATACAGGCGAGGCCGCTCGTTGCTTCACCAACCTCGCTTGGCCCGACAGAGCCAGTTGCCGCCCCAAGCAGGCGTGTGGTTCAATAACTCGCCGCTCCAGTTCATCTCGATGAGGAGTGCCGAGTTGCTCCACGCCGGCACGGCGGCGAGCACACCAGTACGGGCATCGTTGCTGCTGCGTTGTACCACGCCACCAGTGTCTGGGGTGCCGCGCCTGCCGTGTCCATGGGCGCGCCTCCCGTGCCTGTGGCAGCGCCATGCAGGCAGAGACAAAAGCCGGGTGTGTGGAGAGCGACGAGTCGGGGGCCAGCTTCTCCGTGTCCGCCACCATCATCGAGGAGAAGTAGAACACGGGAGGCCGCCGCCACTTGGGTCCCGTGAAGGCCATTGCCGAGGCGACGACTGCGCATTCAGGTGGTTTCTTTGCTTCTTCGTCTCTTCCTAGGACCTTCATCGACCCCGCAAAGTGTCTGCTGGACATGAGGAAGACAAAGGGATCCGTGGGCGGCTATTTAGATTATGTACTCCCTCTCCAGCTGGCGGGAAATTTTTGATATAAGAATGGATAAATTGTATGTATCTATAACTAAAATAAGTCTAGATACATCCATTTCTAGGAAAACTATTTCCGGACGGAGGGTGTCATGGGAATGATTCTGACAATAATATGGTATAGGGTAATGGAGCATGATCTATCGAGATGCATATGGGTGACACGGTGGTTTTAGCGAGTTGGGGCCTCTCACGGTGGAGATAACAGCCCTACGTCTCGTGCTCCGGAGAGGCTTTCTTTTATCTGAGTATGTATCTAGAGATTACAATATATGTTTGAGAGAGAGAGGGGAGAGCGGGTCTCCATGCCTGAGCTATGTCTTGAGACTAATGGTTAGAAAGAGAGAGAGAGAGGTGGAAGAAAAGAGCCCCCTAGTCTAGTGGTGGGGGTGGCTTATATAGAGTGCGCCACCCCCTCACCCCTTATGTTACACGGTGGAGCATCAATGCCATAATGCCTGCCCACTACAAAACCGTCACGCTGACTATTGGTCTTTGCATATCCGAGTGAGTTACACGGTCGAGTGGAATGAGCTCGTCGAGTGAAGTGCCGCGCTCCGAGTGGTTGTCGCCGTCCAAGTGACTTTCAAGTTGCGGTACATCTGGACAGCGATCTGGCCCAGGGGTCCAGTACAAAGTATATGGTGTCCATGGGTAGGGCCTTTAGGTCACGCCTGTTACCCTACCCCCAATACATGTCCTCGTCGAGGTTGAGTGGGTCGAGTCGAGTGAATTCCCAGATGAGTCGAGTGCTGCGGATGCACTTATGAACTCCCTCTGGTCACCCGCAATCTTATCTCCGCATGTTGCCTTGACGAATTCTAGACTGTATGGTGTCCGAGTGAAATGGGCTCAAACGGGTCCACGGAGGAGCATTAAACTCACCTTATAGAAAAAAAATTTGGAGTGATTTGGAGCTGGTCCTGCATTGAGTAACTGATTACTCGGAATTTCTTCATGACTGGAACGTGTCTTTTTTTGTTGTTTGGCCGTCACTCGGACCAGGCGGACCGTTCCGAGTGGATACCATTCTAGTGGGGCCACGCTGAGTGCACCCACTGGGTGTAGTCCCAGAGACCGCCGTCGACTGCGGGCAGTCGGCGGGAGTCTTAGAGCCTGTCTTTTTTGTTGTTGTTTGGCCGTCACTCGGACCGGGCGGACCATTCCGAGTGGATACCAACAGTCGGCGGGAGTCTTAGAGCCTGTCTTTTTTGTTGTTGTTCATCACTCAGACTGGTCAGGCCGTACTGAGTGGAGATTACTTCAGTGGGGGCACGCTGAGTGCACCCACTGGGTGTAGTCCCCGAGACCGCCGTCAACTGCGGGCAGTCAGCGGGGGTCTGAGAGAACTAAAACTCTTCTTAGACGGTACTGATCGAACTTGTTCTTCTTTGACTCGGAGGTCGAGTAATTCTGGAGCTAGTTTTGCATCGAGCAAAATGTTTCTTTCCGAGTTCTCTTCCAGTGGGGGCACGCTGAGTGCACCCACTGGGTGTAGTCCCCGAGCCTCTATCGGACTAGATGAGTCGGGCAGAGGGTTTAAGTCTCCTGGTAAACCTCCACGCAGTCGACACGGTAAATATCTTTTAGTTTGAAATTGAGTCAATCGGATGCATCTTCAGGTGCTTGACATGGTAAATAAGCTCAGCCTGGAGCTGAGTCAGTCGGAATGATGTTTGTGCAGTCAGCACGGTAAATAAATTCAGCCTGGAACTCGATCAAGCAGGTGAATCTTCGTGCTCTCGGCACGGTGAATGAATTCGGCTTTGAAACTACCGTCTGTAGAAAAAAGCTGGACACTCCAGGGAGTAATCATTCCAGTAGTAATTCTTAAATTGACCGTTAGATTTTGTGTGAAAGGGGTATTTGCAAGAGTACATTGTATCCATAGAGGAGCTTCATTTTCACCCTTTTGCATGAAAGGGATATTTGTCCGAGTGGACATGCTTCCCGACTGATCGGGGTATGTTGACTGCAAGGAAAAACTTGGTGGCACTCGTATGTCTCCTGGAGGAGATAGACTAGTGGTCTGACATGGACGTGCTATGAAACCTGAGTGGCGAGGCTAGTGTGTGGGCTAACTCTCCGGAGAGAGGTCACTCATTATCCTGGGGGAACACCAACACATGCTATCTCTGAGTCCAAGTTTGGGAAACTGACGCCTTGGAGCCTAGGATAAGGGTCAAGTGTATCTGTAGAGGAGCGTTGTTTTCCCCCTTTGTAGTCTTAAAGATGACTTCAGGTAATGATTTGGGCGATCGTCCGAGTGGACAGTACTACCCTTATAGATTTTCGGCAGACCGAGCATGTATGGTCAGAAGAATATTCCTGATGTGATCAATAGGTTGACCAAATAGGCGTAACCCATGAGGGCGACATGGCCTAGGGCTGTGCGAAGCCCCCGAGTGATGCTCGAAAAAGGTAAGATTGTTATAGAGTGTGATATGAGGTTTGAACATATGAGTAACTTAGTTGTTCCAGTGTTGGGGGTGTAGAGGTGAGGACATGTCCAACTGATGGTGACGTGCGGGGCGGCTGAGGGGCAAGGACGTGTACAACCGAGTGGCGACGCGCGGGGCGGCCGAGTGGTGAAGACGTGCACAACCGAGTGGCGACGCGCGGGGCGGCCGAGTGGTGAAGACGTGCACAACGAAGTGGCAACGCGCGGGGCGGCCGAGTGGTGAAGACGTGCACAACCGAGTGGCAACACACGGGGCGGCCGAGTGGTTAAGAAGTGCAAATCCGAGTGGGACGCGCGGGGCGGCCGAGTGGTGAAGACGTGCACAACCAAGTGGCAACGTGTGGGGCGGCCGAGTGGTGAAGACGTGCACAACCGAGTGGCAACGCGCGGGGCGGCCGAGTGGTGAAGACGTGCAAATCCGAGTGGCGACGCGCGGGGCGGCCGAGTGATGATAGGCGAGGTGGCCAAGTGAAGGACTAAGTGTCCAGCCAAGTGGCAAAAATGGTCCTTGAAGGAGTTAGCCAGATGCTTTCGAAGTTGATGTAGTGACGAGGTCGGTGTAGTGTGGCTGCGCCGCAACAAGACCGGCGCGACAACTGAGTCTGAGTAGGAACGAAGATGGCGTGCAGAGTGTCTGGGTGATTATGTAATTTGTCAAAGTGACGGATCGAATGTACTTGTTGAAGTGAAGGGTCTGACTGGTGATGAAGTACTCGACCACTTAGCAGAGTGTCATTCCGAATGAGCTGCAGCTCCCGAGTGCGGCGTAGCCCCCGAGCGTACTATAGGCTACGACAACGGACGTGCCAGAATACGAGAAATATAGTTTTGAATGGATAATTTGTAATTCATCGAGTCGGACTCGGGTAAAGATGAGGAGAAGCTTCTGAGTGATGCTCGAAAGAGGCAAACTCGCAGGGAGTGAAGTGTGCAATTTAATTATAAAAGGGACTTATCAGTCTCATGCCTGACGAGGTCTATGTCATTGATATGATGAAGAGGATTCCTCTGAGGGGTTGGCCGAATGTGTTTGAAGCCAACAGGTGATAAGGTCGGTGTTGTGGTGCGCTAGGACCGGTACGGTGACCGAGTCCGAGCAGCGATGAAGTTGGCGCATAGGGCCGTCGAGGGATCGCATAACTTGTGTAAAAATGGCACAAGCCAACGAAATAATTTCTCGAGGAAATTTGATGTGTGATGAAATGATTTATGTGAATAACACCCATAGACACCCGCTGGGAGTGCAAGGGGCTTGCTGGTTGACCAGGAAGAGTCTGAGAGAGCGAAGGATCTGTTTGAACTTGTCGAAGCGACGGATCCGACCAAACTCATTGGAATACTGGCTCAAATAAACTGGAAGTGTAGGGTTTCAACTGAGTTGCAGCCACGGAGGATCGATGCAAACTCGAAATGAAGAACGACACATGGTGTTCGTGAATGATGTATGCGAAAAAATGGAAGCTGGACTCGCGAGTCACATAACCAGTACTAAGCAAGTATGTGAAAATAAGCAGCCGAGCGTAGAGGTACACTCGGTGGCGTGGCCTCCGAGTGAACGTGATGTGTGAATTACGGGACACTCGGGAAGACGGAAATAACAGGATGTAAAATGACTTAGCTGTCTGAAGGCACGCGAGTGGCCGAGTGGTGACGAGGCGATGGTGACAGTCGACCTTCGTCTTGGTGTCCTTGCGGATAGGGATGGAGCGCACATTATACTTGTGATGCAGCTCCTTGAGTTAGAGGTTTGCTCTTGTCTCAGTCGGATTTTGGCTACTTAGGCGAGTCCTTGGACTGTAGCTAAGGCTCCGAGTGGGAGGCTTGCTCTCCACTCGGTAGGATTTCAAACACTTAGGCGAGCACTGGACTGCAGCTAAGCCCCCGAGTGGGAGGTTTGCTCTTCACTCGGTAGGATTTTTTCAAACTTAGGCGAGTACTGGACTGCAGCTAAGCCCCCGAGTGGGAGGTTTGCTCTCCACTCGGTAGGATTTTTTTCAAACTTAGGCGAGTACTGGACTGCAGCTAAGCCCCCGAGTGGTAGGTTTACTCTCCACTCGGTAGGATTTTTTCAAACTTAGGTGAGTACTGGACCGCAGCTAAGCACCCGAGTGGGAGGTTTGCTCTCCACTCGGTAGGATGTTTTCAAACTTAGGCGAGTACTGGACTGCAGCTAAGCCCCCGAGTGGGAGGTTTGCTCTACACTCGGTAGGATTTTTTGAAATTTGGTGAGTACTGGACTGCAGCTAAGCCCCCGAGTGAGAGGCTGACTCTCACTCGGTAGGATTTCTTGAACTTAGGCAAAACAGATTCGCAGCTAAGTCACCCACTTGGGGATTTTGGTTACAAGTATAAGCAACAACAATTATTTCAGAAAAAACTGTTAAACATCTGTGTGGTAATGAGGTGACCAACCGATGGCGACGCGTAGGGCGGCCGAGTGGTGATGAGGTGACCAACCGACGGCGACGCGGGGGGCGGCCGAGTGGTGATGAGGTGACCAACCGATAGCGACGCGTGGAGCAGCCGAGTGGTGATGAGGTGACCAACCGAGTGGCGACGGGCGGGGCGGCCGAGTGGTGATGAGGTGACCAACCGAATGGCGACGCGCGGGGTGGCCGAGTGGTGGTGTGGCGACCAACCGAGTGGCGACGCGCGGGGCGGCCGAGTGGTGATGAGGTGACCAACCGAGTGGCGACGCGCTGGGCGGCCGAGTGGTGATGAGGTGACCAACCGATGGCGACGCGCGGGGCGGCTGAGTGGTGATGAGGTGACCAACCGATGGCGACGTGCGGGGCGGCCAAGTGGTTATGAGGTGACCAACCGACGGCGACGCGCGGGGCGGCCGAGTGGTGATGAGGTGACCAACCGATGGCGACGCACAGGTCGGCTGAGTGGTGATGAGGTGACCAACCAATGGCGACGCGCGGGGCGGCGGAGTGGTCATGAGGTGACCAACCGATGGCGACGCACGGGGCGGCCGAGTGAAGTAGAAGCGTGGCGCGGAGTGATGTTGCGCGGGGCGTCCGAGTGATGTAGATGCGTGGTGCGGAGTGACGATGCGCCGGGCGTCCGAGTGATGTAAACGCGTCTCACGGAGTGGCGACGCGCGGGGCGTGAGGGTGATGTAGATGCGTGTCGCGCAGTGATGATGCGCGGGGCGTCCGAGTGAAGTAGATGCGTAGCGCAGAGTGATGATGTGCGGGGCGTCCGAGTGATGTAGATGTATGGCGCGGAGTGACGATGTGCGTGATGTCCGAGTGATGTAGACGCGACCCGCAGAGTGACGATGCACACGTTGTCCGAGTGATGTGGACATGTCCCGCGGAGTGACGATGTACGGGGCCTTCGAGTGAAGTAGATGCGTCCCGTGGAGTGACGATGAGCGTGGCCTTCGAGCGAAGTAGAGGCGTCCCGTGGAGTGCCGACGCACGGGGCGTTTAAGTGAAGTAGATGCGTCCCGCGCAGGGCGTCCCAGTTAAGTAGACGCGTCCCATGGAGTGACCAGGCGTGGGGCCTCCGATTGAAGTTGAGGCATCCCGTGGAGTGGCGACGTACGGAGCGTTCAAGTTGAGGAAGTTGATGATGACGTGAGCAGCTTTGTGACCGCGTGCAGGGCAGTCGAGTGCTGAGGACTTTCCCAGTCAAGTGATGGCGCACGGGCGGCCGAGTGCTTGATCGGGTTGGGTTCGAGTGAGCTAGTCCCATCCGAATGTCCGTGCTGATTGGAGGGAGTTGTTGCCGAGTGGATGATGCAGGAGGGAATGTGCGCCCGTGCCGCGCCGGGCAGACAATGCATGAGGGATGAGCCGCAGAGGTCTGCTGGAAGGAGGAAGATCAGGGGCTCCCGGTGCACCTCCAGTTGCGTCAGGTCTGTACCCGCCACCGAGGGTGCTGCTGCAGGGTAGCTGTTGCCCAGGGGAGCAGCCGTCGTGTGTGAGCACCGTGTTGGGCCTGTGTCTTCGTCGAGAAGGCCGCCGTCGAGCAGCTTTTTGGAGAGAAGAGCCGCTGTGCACGGATGCCGAGTCGAGCGTTCCGAATGCAGACTTGATGCCTTGACATGAACGAGACCATCGGCCGGTGCCGTAGAGGAGCTCAGGATGTTGATCTTGCAGATATCGCGGTCTTCGATGGCGCGCTCGGCGTGGTGCATCACGTCGACGGACTTGGCAGCGCTGGCAGTCATGATGAACCTGACCGTGGCGGCTCTCCGCCGGACAGATGCGCCGCATGTGGAGGCATCACCAACTCCTTCCGAGTGAATCCTGCATGTTACTCGGAAATTAAGGCAACAAATTAAAGATAATTATGTTCTCTTTTTAAGATTGGTAATAGCAAATGGTATTACTAGCATGCCATTATGGCTGCACCGGACTCCACACTTCGGTTTTGCATGCCACAAATTAAGCTCCCAATCAGCACTGGCTGCAGTTACGGCATGCATGCATCGGTTGCTATGTTATGTGCGCAGTTAATGGCATGAAAGCCTAACCGATCCAGTGAACATGCAGCCGAGCTGATCGAGGAAAAAAACTATGCATGCATGTATGTGTATGGATGCGTATTAATTAGAGGAGGAGAGAAAGATGACGACCTGGTACGGACGCCGGAGGAGAGCTCCGCTGCGGAGAAAACGGCCGGTCTGGTCGGAACCGGACGGCAGCCGAGAGGTGGCGACGAGGTCGACGAGCAGTTGGACACAGCCCAGGCGCCGGAGACGCGGGCCGACGCTGCCAAGGGCGAGATCGACGCGGGCACTGGTGGCCGCGTTTCACTGCTTGCGGGAGCCGGAGCTGTGCACCGGCCGGAGCCGTTTTTCGATGCCTGCGGAGCTGGGCCGAGTGCTGGTAGCCGGGTCTTGTTTCTGAGGAGCCGGGTCGATCGCCGGTCATCGTGCTTCGTCGGTCGAGGAACCAGGCCAGGCGTTAGCGGCTGTGTGTGTGTCAGCGCTCGGCGACGGCGTTCGTAGATGAGGCCGAAGATGACGACGGGCGGATAGCGGCGCTTCATCGTCCTGGAGCCGATCCACCAATCGATTCAAAGGAGAACAAACAATCGTTAGATCAATTGTATGAGATCGTGTGCATACAAGAAGAACAAACAATCGTTAGATCAATTGTTGATTGTAAAGGAGACAAGATGAGATGAGCAACTCCCTGATTTTTTCGTATGATGAGGAGTTGTCCTCCTGTAGATGGTGTGATGGCTGGGACTCCAATGTCAATTTGTAGTGATGATTGTTTGATCTCGGGAGATCATCCCAAGAAAGCTTAGGTTTCCTGCCGAAATTAGACTATTGCCGGCGATTGAAGAAAAAACCATCTGCCATGGCTCAACAGACGCCATGCCCCACGGTGGGCGCCAACTGTCGTGGCAACGATTTCGACAATAATAAGGTATAGGGTAACGGAGCGTGATCTATCGAGATGCATATGGGTGACATGGTGGTTTTAGCGAGTTCGGGCCTCTCACGGTGGAGATAACAGCCCTACGTCTCGTGCTCCGGAGAGGCTTTCTTTTATCTGAGTATGTATCCGGAGATTACAATATATGTTTGAGAGAGAGGGGAGAGCGGGTCTCCATGCCTGAGCTATGTCTTGAGACTAATGGTTAGAAAGAGAGAGAGAGAGAGAGGTGGAAGAAAAGAGCCTCCTAGTCTAGTGGTGGGGGTGGCTTATGTAGAGTGCGCCACCTCCTCACCCGTTATGTTACACGGTGGAGCATCAATGCCATAATGCCTGCCCACTACAAAATCGTCATACTGACTATTGGTCTTTGCATATCCGAGTGAGTTACACAGTCGAGTGGAATGAGCTCGTCGAGTGAAGTGCCGTGCTCCGAGTGGTTGTCGCCGTCAGAATGACTTTCAAGTTGCGGTACATCTGGACGGTGATCTGGCCCAGGGGTCCAGTACAAAGTATACGGTGTCCATGGGTAGGGCCTTTAGGTCAGGCCTGTTACCCTACCCCCAATACATATCCTCATCAGAGGGAGTATTAATTATACCAAGAGAGCCGGATTGGCACCGCTTAGTTCATGTAAATGTAATGAAATATATCATGTTTATATGAAGATCCGACTTTTTTATACAAAATTCTTCGTGCTTATATGAAATCAGTCCGTGTTTCCATGAATTTCATCTAGTTGGTTAGAGTTGTGAAAATGTATGCCGCTGGCGTTTGATGTCGTCCTCCATGGAAGGAGGCGGGAGGAAATTTGCTGGCTGTAGTTGGAGATGCTCTTATGCTGGAAATAATAGAGTGAAATCCAATCCATTTGAGTTAATTGCGTCTATGATTGTCCCTCTATAAAATGTTAATTGCATGTACAGTGTACACGTGACTCGCAGGGTGGCTACAGCTTCGTACAGAAAATTAAAAAGAAACAAGTCCATCCTTAATCTAGTATTCTAAGTACTCTGTGGGTTCCACTATCAGTACAATAGCGAAAGAAGTATATATTAAATAAGTAATAGATAATATAAAAATCTAAAGTTAAATACAGAATTCGAACTCATGTCATCGCGTTGCGAGCATCTGGCGCTAACCAGTCCAGCACATTTTTGTTGTAGACCATGCTGGAGATATATCTCCAAGTCTACTCTTATACTCCATCCGTTCCTAAATATTTGTCTTTTTTAGATTTCAAATGGACTACCACATACGGATGTGTATGTAGAGATATTTTAGAGTGTAGATTCACTCATTTTGCTCCATATGTAGTCACTTGTTGAAATCTCTAAAAAGACAAATATTTAGGAACGGAGGGAGTAGAAAACAGAGTTGGTGATGATGGTGTGCGTGCCATCCTGCAATATAGGTCATCGGATTTATATCTAACGGATATGAAGAAAACTATGGCAATTTTGCAAAAATATACCGACATCCCTCTACATGTTCGCAAATACGGCCTTCCCTCGTTCATCCTTTTCTCTCACAAGATAAACTACTCATACAAATGCATCTTGATGTTTAGTGCAATGCACGGGCATCTAGCTAGTTTCTTTCAAAATAGTTACTGCGATAATTGGGTTGAAGTAATATATTTTATGTCTTCCCCGAATAGGTCACGTTAATTAACAGAAAACGGGGTGAAAACTATCACATGAGGCCGGTAAAAACGAGGCACACTAGGTTCAGCGTCATCGTCACTACAGCTACGCGCGCGAGAAGTCTACATATCGAGGGGGCTACTGAGCGAGCAAAGAGACACAATGTTAGAGAGATAAACCAATTGACAAATTACGATTAGATCGAGTTGTCACCCTTCTGCTATCATTGTTGGGGTGGGGGGAGGGAGAGAAAGACGTTTCGAGAGTGTGCACGGTAGGCACAGAGGCACAACTAGCGAGTGTGTGTATGTGTGTGTGTGTTTGACAGAGGAGTAGATAGATTACTATCAAGATCGAGGTGCGTCCCTACTCCTTCGGTGTCGGGTAGTGTGTGTGCGTGTGTGTGTGTGTTTGAGAGAGAAGCCATTTGATAGATTAGTATCAAGATCGAGGTGTCACCCTACTCCTTCGGTGTTGGGAAGTGTGTGTGTGTGGTTGTGTGGGTGTGTGTGTCGGGGGGGGGGGGCAGTGACACTTACATATCCCTACTCTTATAAAAAACAGAGTTGGTGATGATGGTATTCCTGCCATCCTGCAATATAGGCGATCTGATTTATACCAGACGGATAGGAAGGAAAGTGTGGCAATTTTGCAAAAAGATACCCACACCCCTCTCCGCATTTGCAAATAAGGCATTCCCTCGTATCCTTTTCTCCCACAAGATAAACTACTTATACAAATGCATCTTGATGTTCGGTGCAACGCATGGGCATCTTGCTAGTAGGTAGAAGGAGTTTGTGTGACACATATCTGTCTATACTAAGGGATAGGTAGATAGCATTGGTGCGAGGCATACTTAAAGCATCACGAAGATAAACAAAATTGTGTGCATGCAAGTGCCGAAAAAATGAAGCAAGAAACAATGTGTGTGTGTGTGCGCGCGCGTATGTGTGTGAGAGAGAGAGGGAGGGAGAGAGAGAGCGAAACCTCAAAACAAAAGGTGCTCTGCTGGAATCCCATTGTATGTATTCATATGGTTCCGGAACTCGAGTTAACTTTAGGCATATGTGTGAGAGACATTATTATACTTTGAGACATTAGTGGCTGTGGGTGGGCGGAATTAAAGGGGTGGGCGTGTTCAACAGAGAGAGCGTGTGTGTTTCTACGTGAGAGACTTGTAGGACGGGGTAGACAGACTAATTCTAACCTTGACGGAGGGAGAGAAATACACGATGTGCGCGTGTGTGATTCCGATGCCTGTAGGGAAATGAGATATGTATGCGTGTGAGAGAGATTGCACAATTCATTCACGTATCACTATCTACGATCGTGGACGTGCATCGCTTGAACATAAATCAATATCTACTTCATATCGTGGCCAAAGGTACAATATCGATTCAATGCTATAAATATTGGACACTCACTTATCACAATTTTTTCTATTTAAATAAACCTTTTCAGTTGTGCAAGCCAAAGTTACAGTGATGTTTCTCAAACAACCAATGTAGCTATCATGTACATGCACCATTGTTACTCTTGAATTCGAAATCATTAGTCTTGGATGATTTAAGGTTATATTAGGAAGTATTATATGTAATATTAATATATGAATTCAACGGGTACGCAATTTATGATATGGAGGCTATGTAATCATATGAGGTAACACTTTTAAGTAGCGGACTACAATATCCATTTCTTTTTGTGCGCCTCTACACTAACACGTCAATGCATTATGTTTAAAGTAAATAACCAGTTGCACTAAATTATCTATTTACACGAGAAATACATAGGCTGAGCATTTGATCCCCTTTTTTGTGAACGCGCCACTACACCGTACGATTGGCTGCGCCCGTGTGAACGTCCAAGTTATCGGCGCATCATCCCGAGTTATTGTCTTTTTTCTGGGGTGGACTTCACACCAGTTATTAACTGCCGATGCGTGCCCCGTGTACACATGTAACACCCACAATGCGGCTATATCTCCCACGTGTCGGGGCATGACTTAGAGGCATAACCGCATGGTAGGGTTGTCGCAAGAGGGGTAATCTTCACACATCCCACGTACTGAATAAGAAAGGAATAAAGAGTTGGCTTACAATCGCCACTTGACACAATACTTAAGTAGTTCATACATCATCCAGAATACAATCAAGGTCCGACTATGGAACCAAAATAAAAGAAGAAAACCCCAAATGGTAGATCCCCGGTCGTCCCAACTGGGCTCCACTACTGATCAAAAGGAAACAAAACAAAACAACGACCAAGATTGTCGGTGTCAAAACCGGCGGATCTCGGGTAGTGGGTCCCGAACTGTGCGTCTAGGCCGGATGGTAACAGGAGGCAGGGAACACGATGGTTTACCCAGGTTCGGGCCCTCTTGATGGAGGTAAAACCATACGTCCTGCTTGATTAATATTGATTATATGGGTAGTACAAGAGTAGATCTACCACGAGATCAAGGAGGCTAAACCCTAGAAGCTAGCCTACGGTATGATTGTTGTATATGGAGTTGATTGCCTACGGACTACAACCCTCCGGTTTATATAGACACCGGATAGGGTTAGGGTTACATAGATTCAGTTACAATTGTAGGAGATCTTGAATATCCGCATCGCCAAGCTTGCCTTCCACGCCAAGGAAAGTCCCATCCGGACGCGGGACGAACTCTTCAATCTTGTATCTTCATAGTCCTGGAGTCCGGCTGAAGGTATAGTCTGGCTCCCCGAACACCCCCTAATCCAGGACTCCCTCAGTAGCCCCTGAACCAGGCTTCAATGACGACGAGTCCGGCGCGCAAATTGTCTTCGGCATTGCAAGGCGGGTTCCTCCTCCAAGTCCTTCATAGAAGATTGTAAACACCAAGAGTAGTGTCCGGCTCTGCAAAATAAGCTTCCACATATTGCCATAGAGAGAATAATATTAACACAAATCAACTCTGCTGACGTATTCCGCAGTGCGTCATCACACTACAGCCAAGTCCTTCACTCGAATCATTTTCACTTTTCCACCTCAACGTGTTTTGCGAGGCGGTTTCCTTGGCACGTCTTGTCAAAGCAGAGATCGTGTGCCCCCCTTTTACGGGATTCTCATCAATACGGACGTGGGTAACCCAATCGTGCCCGTTAGCATGTTTTCTCGATTAAAGGCGAGTCCCAAACGGTTACGGGGAGGGCTCCTGGTATTCAACCTCTTATAAAGAGACCAGGGCCTTACTCCTTTTCTCCAATCCCAAAACAAGTTCGCCCGTCGCCTCGAGTTCCAACACCCTAGGCTCCAGATTCCGGGCACCTCAGACCTTCGACAATGTCCGGTTCCGACCTTCAAGGCCGATGGATGCCCTCCTCCGTCACGGAGGAGGACGTGCTAAAGTTGAGAGAGGCTAAGTTCTTGACAGTCGAAATTTCGCACAGGTTGCCTGCTCAAAGGCAGGCTATCCCCAGTCCCCAGCCCGGTGAGAGCGTAGTGTTCGTGTCTCACTTCCTTCGGGGGTTAGGCTTCCCGATGGACCCCTTTGTGAGGGGACTGCTGTTTTATTACGGGATGGAATTCCACGACTTAGCTCTGGAGTCCATCCTCCATATCTCCTCATTTATCGTTGTATGCGAAGCGTTCCTCTGTGTTACCCCTCACTTCGGGTTATGGCTCAAGACTTTCAAAGTGGAGCCGAAGATGATCAAGGGACGGCACGCAGAGTGCAGAGGCGCTGTTATAAGCAAAAATGCTGATGCTCCATGGCCCGAGGGCTCTTTTCAAGAGGAGCTAGGCTTGTGGCAACGAGAGTGGTTTTATATCACCGCTTCCCGGAGCACCAAGTTGGTAGCGCTTCCTGCCTTTCGCTCGGGTCCCCCACCACGGCTAGCGTCATGGGTTAACAGAGGGTTAGATTGGGGTTTGCCCAAAGACGTGCCCCTGTTACAGGGCCGAATTAAGGATCTCTTGGAAGGAGGCCTCAGCTTGGTCAAGGTGACGCAGGTCATGCTGATTCGCCAAATATTGCCCGACAAACGTCGCCCCCTTCGCCTGTGGGAGTTTAATCCTGAGGGACCGCGAGCTCTCCAGAACTTTATGGGTGCAACGCCCGCGGAGATGTATAGACTGTTCTTCGGATCACAAGAGATGTGTCCGGATTTAACTGAGGACGCAGGCCTAAGCTGCAATCGCCCGGATACTCAAATAAGCAACCTTGTGCTCGGACCTTCTATCCGTATAATTGTCATAAACTTGCCCCTAAAAGAGCCGTCCTTTTAAACAGGAGTTGATAGCGAAGGCGAAGCTGATCAGGTGTCCGTCTCCCCTTCCTGAAACCAGGCCGGATCCCGTGCTGGTCAGGATGCTGGAGATAATGCCTTTGGAGGGAGAGGACAAGGAAGCTATGGCCTCCTCGAAGGAGGCTTCTCCGAAGGGAGGAACCGACAATTCCTCTCCTAAGGGGAAGAAGAGAGCCGCCTCTGATGACCTGCAAACCATGGCCTCGAAACGGGGGAGAAAATCCTCGTTAGAGGGTCCGACGCCGGGGAGTTCCTCAGCCGGACTACGCCCTTAAGGGGATCAGCCCTCCAGCGAGCCGTAAGTGGAGAAAAGATTTTCCTTTTGAGGGATGAGGGAAGTCCTTGATTTATATTTGAGAAGATTAACCAAACCTTTATCTTGTAGCTCGGACCTCAGCCCTTCTCAGCAGACCTCGTCTTTGGGGGATCTCCTTCCAGAGATGATGGAGAGCAGGACGCCTCCCCCTGCCGTGCCGCCTAGCGAGGTGGGCGACCCTGAGGTGTCGTTGCGGAGGGTTTCTCCAAATCCGGCAGGGGCGGAAGGTGGCTAGGCGGCTCCCCGAGGTTCTCCGTGTCCGGCCTTCGAAAGAGGTCATGGGACGAGCCCGACACCGTCTGGTGCTCGGCCGGAGGAGCTAAATATTCTGCTGGGGCGAGCTTCTATCTCAGAGGAGCACCGCGCATTGATGGGAACGGTGATTGAAAGGATTTCATCCGTAGAGAGCGGATTGTATGAGGCCGTCAAAAGTTTACTCACGGGTTTCGACGTACATTAGATAATGTATACTTTTGTCAGTTGCGCATGAATAAGATGCGCCCTGTGTAGATAGTAGCCCCTGAGACTCTGCGCGTCGTCAAGAAATGACGGCACGCGGAGGATCATAATCCCAGGTCTAAGATGTCACCTTTGAATGTAGGCGGCAGGGTGTCCGGAATCGAGCCGAACTGACGATTTTGCCGAACTAAAGCGGCAACTAGAAGTGGCAGATGCCGACATCACGCTTGTCGATAAGCGGCTTGATGAGGCTCAAGGTATGTAATTCCTCGGGCGGCATCAGGTAAGAACAGTTTTATGCCTATGTCTTACGATGTGTGTGCTTGACGCAGATGGTGCGGCCGCCGTGGAGAGTCTTAGGGCAGAACTTGCCCGAGCTAAAGAACAAGCCAGCGAAAGTGATGCGACCACCAGGAAAGCCCTTGAAGAGCTAAAAGCTGAACAGGCTGCTCATTGCCGAAGCAAAGAAGAGATGGCCGAAAAGTTAAAAAGCGCTACAGACCATTGCAGACTTCTTGAAAAAGAAGACCAGGCGAAACAGACGGACTTAGAGAAGGCCGTTGCCAATGCCAAGGACGCGCGCTCTGCGATGAGAGCTGCGAAGGAGGAGCTGCATCAGGCCGAACAGATTGCGACTGGAAAGCCATTTATGCTGCGAAGGAAATTTTGTGATCCGCAGTTTGCTCTGTTGGACCGGATGTGGAGTGTGGAGGATACCTATCTGGACTTGGCAGCGAGTGCTGCTGATGCGACCGAACACTTTCGAGATCAGAAAGATTGCGAAGTGGAAAAGCTTTTCTGGTCGCAGTTTCACAATCCAGAGCGTCCACTCGCAGTGGATGATCGTTTGGCTCAATGGGCCGAACTGAATAGGTTGTCTGGACTCGCCATGAAGTACGTCATGGGTCACCTGTGGCCGGCGAGATCGGAGCCGAAGAGTTATTTCAGCTTGGTGCAGCAATTCCTTGATGCGGTGCCGCGTATAAATGCAATGAAGAGGTCAGCATGCATAGAGGGCGCTAGGATGGCTCTTGCCCGTGTTAAGACATACTGGGCAGAGATGGAGACCACCGTTGTTGCGTCCCGAGATTCGGACAAAAGCCGAGTACCCTCCAAGCACTATTTTTAGGAATTTCTTGAAGGCGCTCGTGTAATAGAGACGCAGTGCCCGAAAGATGCTATGTTATGATAGCATATGTAATTATAAAGTAATATTTTGATAAACTGTAGTGGCCTTTTTTATACTTGTGCCTCCAAGTATTGGGAACACCTCCTGTGCGGCCGTTTTAAGATATATATATATATATATATAGAATCTGAAAGATGGCAGTCGTTGGCTCAGCCCCCACGCACATAGTGCGGGGGTGCTCGCAGACGATGCATTTTCACACTTAACCCAACGTCTTGGTCCTACAAAGGAGGTGATAGCGCAGCGGGCCAGGCAACCGGACTATAATGCTTTAACACTTTCACTTAGCCATAGGAGTTTGACAGTGAGACTATTTAGGTAGCCCCTTGGTGGCAACTGCGCTCGTCCGAGTTCGGGGCGCGTATGTGCCTGACCGGGAAGCGGCCCTTCATTAAAGCAGACGAATCTGATAGATTCCGATAGGTCATCGAGTGACTGACCAGTCTCACGCTACATCATGTCAGTCAGTTTTCGGCTTTCTCTACTGAGGTGCTCGCCCGGCCGAATCGGGGCACAATCGCAGTAGTTCTCCTGGGCTACCTTAGCCGATAGAGCGGAACGTAAGGTAGCCGAACTCAGGAGCCGGGCAACCCAACATTTGACCAAAGACATGATTCGGAGCTGATGCATATAATGCCAAAACTCGCGACGCCGAACACTCCCTAAGGTGTTCGGTCTTTATGAGTGCGGGTGAAACAACACTCTTTATTAAAAAAGCCCCTAGTGTCCAGGTACATGCAAAAATTCTGACGTGGCCACATGCCAAGATGGCAGCCTCCTCCTTGGTTATATCAGAAAGAAAAAACCAGGGGATGTGTAGCAACAAGAGACAGTAAAAAAGGTTTACGCAGGGTCTTAAGCTGAAAAGAATCCTTTAGGACGGGTCCCTACTGCACGTCTGCGCCTGTGTCTCCGTTGTGCCGTATCCTGGACGGGCGCCGCACGACGTTCATCTGTAAAAGAGAGGAACTGAGTTGAAAATGGGTCGTGCCGAAAAAGTTTAAATAAGCAAAGTATAAAGTAAGATATATAAGATTGAGCTTTATTGTCTCTTATTGTATATGCGTGGAGCCCCTAGTGCGGGGGTATATGGCTTCTAGGCCTGCATCAATGATGATTTTGCACCGAACTCGTCTATCCGCGTTCGTGGTCCTGAATGACCTATTTCGAAGTTTTTTTTGGCCGGCGAGGCCATTTTGCTGTGGGCCTGTCAAAGCGGCCGCATAGTCCTCCGCTTGGGGAGGCACACTTTAGTGCTTTCCCTTCAAAGAGATGATGCCTCGTGGACCGGGCATCTTAACCGTAAGAGATGCATAATGCGGTATTGCGTTAAAGCGAGCGAAAGCTTCGCGTCCCAGTAGTGCTTGATAGCGACTTGAGAACGGGACAATATGGAAGGTTAGCTTTTCGCGGAGGAGGTTATCGGCAGAGCCGAATATGACTTCGAGCCGGAGAAAACCCATACAATGGGTGTCCGGACCAGGTATTACCCCTTGAAAGGAGGTTTTGCTGCGGCGGATTCTTGCTGGGTTTATCCCCATGTGCTGGATTGTATCCTGATATATCAGGTTTAGTCCACTGCCGCCGTCCATAAGGACATCTGAAAACTGGAGTCCGCCAATTATTGGATCGAGTATCAAGGCAGTCCAGCCTACATTCCTGATATTCCTAGAATAATCTAGCTGATCGAAGATGATCGGTTTTGACAACCAGTGGCAGGACCCTTTGGGGATGGGCCGTGTGGTGCGTACCTTTACGGGCGCCGCACGTTTTGTTATGTGAAGTGAGTTCACTGTTTTTACTTCTTGTGGGAAGTTCTTTTGTTTCCTGGTGCTCTGCTTTTGGGGTTCGTCCTCGTCTTCGCTTGGTGTGTCGAGTCCCTTGTGTTCGGCATTGAGTCTGCAGGATTGTTTGAAAACCCAACAGTCTCTGTGGGTATGGTTAGCAGGCTTCCCGGGAGTACTGTGTATCTGACATATCCTGTCCAGGACTTTATTTAGGTTGGATGGATCGTCCCTGTTATCCTAGGGGGGCGATTTTTCCTGATTTTGTCGTGAGCCTTTGAATCCGGCATTGACTGCCGTGCTCTTCGGACATTTGTCCTTAGTCCAGCGACGGTCCTTGTTGCGTCGCGGTTTTCCGTTTCCATCCCTAGTTTCGGATGTACTTGGGTTGCTGGGGCTGCACCTTGCCCACCAGCTGTCCTTCCCTGCACAAAAGCGGGTCATGAGGCTTGCTAGTGCGGCCATTGTTCTTGGCTTTTCTTGGCCGAGGTGTCTGGCGAGCCATTCGTCTCGGACGTTATGCCTGAAAGCTGCTAAGGCTTCGGCATCCGGACAGTCGACTATCTGATTCTTTTTAGTGAGGAATCTATTCCAGAACTGCCGAGCTGATTCTCCGGGTTGTTGAGTTATGTGACTAAGATCGTCTGCATCCGGAGGGCGGACATAGGTCCCTTGAAAGTTTGCCAATGCCGGGCTGGCCCTTTAAGCTTAAGGAGTAGATATTTTATGGCGTGGAGATCATCTCCTCTAGCCATGTGTATGTGGAGGATATAATCCTCGATCCAAACTCCAGGGTCTATTGTTCCATCCTATGCCTCTATGTTTACGGGTTTGAATCCCTCTGGGAATTCATAGTCCAGGACCTCATCGGTGAAACATAGGGGGTGTGCGGCGCCCCTGTATTTGTGTGTGCCGGATTCTGATGATGGCTTCATAGCGTTGCTTACGAGAGCTTGCTTTCTTGGCCCATAAATGGACCTGACTGGGCCATGATGCGAGTCCTTAAGTGGGTCGCATGCCGATTTAGGTGCGGCGCCGCTTGCCGCTTTATGGGGTCGTCTATCCGACCGTGTGGCTTCTTCATTTTTTGAATGCGAGGGCTCTAGGGCCTCTTCATCGAATTCAGGCAGTAGCCTTCTTTTCGGATAGCTTTTAGTGCGGCGACTGTCGCCGTACTTATCTGTGGTATTGATTATTTTGCTCCATCTAATTCGAAGTGCATCTTCCGCTGTTTTTAGCTTCCGCTTCTGCTTTTTTAGGTTGCGTGCAGTTGCAACGAGCCTCTCGTGGAGATTCTTCTGCTCCATAGGTTTATTCGGCGTGAGGTCGTCCGGAATGCCGTTTTCGCCGGAGGAGGGATGTTCGGTTTCTCTATCCGTGTTGCCCTGTTCGGACGGTTGCTCTAAGGCCTGTTCGTCGTCTACCGGCTCGTCCTGCTCTATGGCTGGGTTTGTGTCGAGGCGGGGCTTGGGTCGGCGTTTACGCCGACGCTTTGATTGCTTTTCGGGGGGTCGATCTCCTGTCCCATCCCCTTTTTCCTCGTTGTCGCTTCCTTTAGGGGTATCCACCATGTACATATCGTGAGATGAGGTGGCTGTCCAATGCCCTATGGGCGTTGGTTCGTCGGTATCTCCTGCATCGTCATCCATGCTGTCGATGTCTCCGGAGTCGATGTTGAGCACATCGTTTAAATTGTCGACAGTGGCTACCAAGTGGGTGGTGGGTGGGCTTTGAATTTCTTCATCGTCCGTATCCCATCCTAGCTGACCGTAGTCCGGCCAGGGCTCTCCTGATAAAGAGAGAGACTTAAGAGAATTCAGGATGTCGCCAAAAGGCGAATGCTGAAAGATGTCTGTGACGGTGAACTCCATTATCGGCGCCCCATCGGATTCTATTGGCAGGGGTGCGGGGGGTTCGGAATCCGGGAGGAGTCCGGATCCTCGGAGTCATGGGTTGTGCAGAGTGCGGGGCTAGCGTTCGGCTCGATCGCTTTCGGGATCGCAGCCCCCGAGGTGACGTCTAACTGCTCATCCTCGATTGGCGCAATAGGCTCCGAGTTAGGGGTCGGAACCTATGTGTGTGCGGCCTCCAGGACACTGTCCGGGGGTAGAGCTAGATCATGCCCCTCGAGATAGTGCGGCGTGCTTGGCTGTGGCTCGAGCCCGTCGAAGATCAGGTCTCCGCAGATGTCAGCCGTGTAGTTTGAGCTTCCAAACCTGACAAGATGGCCAGGGGCATAGCTTTCGATCAGCTCCAGGTGGCCGAGCGAATTGGCCCGCAGAGCGAAGCCGCCGAAGACGAAGATCTGTCCGGGGAGAAAAGTCTCACCCTGGACCGTATCGTTGTTGATGATCAAAGGAGCCAACACAGAGGAACTCTCAATGAAAGCACCAATGTCAGTGTCAAAACCGGCAGATCTCGGGTAGTGGGTCCCGAACTGTGAGTCTAGGCCGGATGGTAACAGGAGGCAGGGAACACGATGTTTTACCCAGGTTCGGGCCCTCTTGATGGAGGTAAAACCCTACGTCCTGCTTGATTAATATTGATGATATGGGTAGTACAAGAGTAGATCTACCACGAGATCAAGGAGGCTAAACCCTAGAAGCTAGCCTACGGCATGATTGCTGTATATGGAGTTGATTGCCTACGGACTACAACCCTCCGGTTTATATAGACACCGGATAGGATTAGGGTTACATAGAGTCGGTTACAATGATAGGAGATCTTGAATATCCGCATGGCCAAGCTTGCCTTCCACGCCAAGGAAATTCCCATCCGGACACGGGACGAAGTCTTCAATCTTGTATCTTCATAGTCCTGGAGTCCGGCTGAAGGTATAGTCCGGCTCCCCGAACACCCCCTAATCCAGGACTCCCTCAAAGATCTTCATCGAGCTCCCACTTGAGCTCGGTTGCGTCACCTGCACTGGTATCATCGGCACCTGCAACTATTTGGAAGTATCTATGAGTCATGAGGACTCAACAATCTCACACCCGCGAGATCAACACTATTTAAGCTTATGGGTAGGAAAAGAATAATGAAGTGGAGCTGCAGCAAGCACTAAGCATGTATGGTAGCTAACTTACGCAAATGAGAGCGAGAAGAGAAGCGACGCAACGGTCATGAACTAGAAGTGATCAAGAAGTGATCCTCAAACTACTTACGTTCAAGCATAACACAAGAACCGTGTTCACCCTCCGGACTCCGCCGAAAAGACACCATCACGGCTACACACGCGGCTGTTTCATGTTAATTAAGTTAAGTGTCAAGTTCTCTACAACCGGACATTAACAAATTCCCATCTGCCACATAACTGCGGGTACGACTTTCAAAAGTTCAAACCCTACAGGGGTGTCCCAACTTAGCCTATTATAAGCTCTCACGGTCAACAAAGCATATTCCGTCTCCCGGGAAGACCCGATCAGTCTCGGAATCCCGGTTACAAGACATTTCGACAATGGTAAAACAAGACCAACAAGACAGTACGATGCGCCGACATCCTGATAGGAGCTGCACATATCTCGTTCTCAGGGCAACACCGGATGAACACTACATACAGCTAAAACCAGCCCTCAAGTTTCCCCGAGGTGGCACCGCAAGTGGCTCTAGTTCGGACCAACACTTAGAGAAGCATTGGCCCGGGGGGGGTTGGTCTTTGCTGGAGGAGTTTTATTCAAAGCAAACTATCAAGGGGTTCCCATAACACCCGACCGCGTAAGGGACGCAAAATCAAGGAACATAACACTGGTATGATGGAAACTAGGGCGGCACGAGTGGAACAAAACACCAGGCATAAGGCCGAGCCTTCCACCCTTTACCAAGTATATAGATGCATTAAAGTAAATACGATATAATAATGATATCCCAACAATATCCATGTTCCAACCTGGAACAAACTTCATCTTCACCTGCAACTAGCAACGCTATAGGAGGGGCTGAGCAAAAGCGGTAACATAGCCAAACAACGGTTTGCTAGGAAAGGTGGGTTAGAGGCTTGACATGGCAATATGGGAGGCATGATAAGCAAGTGGTAGGTAGCACGACATGTGATGCGGAGCATCCCAAGGTCATCCCATGGACCTACCATCGTCTCATCAAGTGCCTAGTGGACCCATGACTCGATCACGTGCAAGAGCTCTTGAAACCGAGGTTACATCTCTCCTCTCACAATTCCACTTCGATGCACATGAAGCATGGCTACTACCTCATATGGATACTTTGTGCATACTCAGGTACAATGGAGAAGCTAAGGACCAAGGACAAGAAGAAGAGTAAGATGGACGAGAAAAAGGACTGCTGAAGGAAAAGTCCCAGCCACTGGACGACCGGCCGGGACCGGACGTTCGGCGCCTGAAGCGTCAGCCGAGCCCCAGCAAGCGGACGTCCGGTCCAGACCGGATGACCGGCGCGACCGCACCCGAGCCAACATCAGTGGAAGTCTGGAGCCTCCGGACGTCCGGCACCCCC
Organism: Triticum urartu; assembly: GCF_003073215.2. Classification (NCBI taxonomy): domain Eukaryota; kingdom Viridiplantae; phylum Streptophyta; class Magnoliopsida; order Poales; family Poaceae; genus Triticum; species Triticum urartu. The sequence goes on from NC_053028.1 coordinate 304,681,811, forward strand.
ATCACAAAACGGAACCAGCGCACGACCGGAGGACACCGGACGTCCAGCAACTCGTGAGACACCGGACGACCGGTCCCCAGCGGACATCCAGTACCTGTCTGCGCACAGTGTTCGGGCCCGAGGCCCATGTACCCCTTCACTTCGCCCCCATTTGCACTTAGACTATAAATAGACCCTCCATTCATCCTAGCTAGGGTTAGCAAATGTTTAGCTCATATTTGTGAGAGAGCTTTGCTCATCCACTTGGTTACCTTCTCCTCGGAGATTCGAGCCTCCACCGGAGAAGATCCCCCAAGCGGACTCAAGACCTCCTTGTGGAGAAGATCATCAAGACCCCCTCTTGGGCGGCCTCATCAAGACCTCCTCACGGAGAAGAACCGGTTACCGTGTATCGTCCCTAGTTGTCCGTGGATTCGTGTATCGTTCTATGTACTCGAGGATCTATCCCATGTGTGACTTATTCGTGTCGGTTTAGTGATTTCCTCTTGTGTTTTCCTTCCGTTCTTCCTTGTGTTCTTCGTGTTTTCTCCGGGATCCGCTCCTTTCGTGAAAGATCGGGCGATTAGGGTCTCTACCCTACATCATCTTGGTATCTAGAGCAAGGTTTATCACGATTTCGGAGCCCCCCTCTTCATTTCCTAGCTTGATTTTGTTTTTTTCGTCCTAATCCGATAATTCGCACAAAAATAGCCCAAAAAATTTTCTTGTGTTTTGTGAGTTTTGATGATGTTTTGTTGGTTTTGATCCGTGAATTTGTTGTGTTGGAAGTGGATCTAGCCTCCCCCCACCATCTCCACCTCGAAATCCATTCCAAAATCAACGAAATCCTATCAATTTCGTGTTGACCCCGACCCACTAGACGACCGCAACTTACCGGACGTCCGGCGACCCAGGAACAACCGGACGTCCGACCATTACCGGATGACCGGAACCTCTACACCGAGCTGTAATTAGCGGATTTCCGACCCTACCGGATGTCCGGCGACCGGACATCCGTCCACTACCGGACGACCGCTCCTTCCACCACATCATCCGCTACACCACCACCGACTTTCCGCAAACATTGCCAATATCCCATCCCACACCACCACTTTCTAGCTACCTACTCCGACGATTTTGCTCGCACATGGTTTTGAGAATTTGAGTTGCGGTACCGTATCCTTTTGTGTTTCGGCTATCTAGGTACGGTTCAACATCGACATCACCGCTGTTCATTTTCACCACGGACGCGTCATCAACAACGACGACCTCGACTATGACTTGGTATTCATGCCACCATTTTGACACCATACCGGAAGCAAGACCGGTAACCTCATCTTGGTATTAGACAGATCACTCTTGCCATTACATTGATAGCCATCATAGCCTTACTCCTTTGCGTTGCTTACCCATCGAGACTAGCCATTGAGTATTGCCAGCAACGAGACTTGTGCACATTAGTGATCATACTTCCCATAACATACATACATACATACATCATTGTTGCCTATATTGGTATCATCTCTTGTGTCACAAAATTGTCATCGCATACTCACTTGCTATCTTGATTCATCAAGCATTGCATAAGAAAAGAGCTCAAACATCAAAGAGCCAACCAAGCTTTTAAGCAACGAGGAAAGATAAGCAAAGATATTTTAAGCAAGAACCATAGCATCACACAACATTAAGATTGTCATACTTGATCATCTTGGATCATATCATAGCAACACCTTGCATTAACCATATTTGGGATAGAAGTCGTTGCATTTTTGCTAAGTAGGTTGTGCACAAGTTCTTGTGTCCGCCTATCGTGCAATTGTGCTAGCATCTCTCTAGTGTTGTGCAACAAGAGCATTTTTGTGGACTCCACATTTTGGCTCACCCTTGGTTCCACAACCCCACTTATCTTTTTGCGCGTGTGTTTCCGTGTACCGTATATGCTTGGTCTACTTGTTACATTGCATCTTGCTAATCTTTTCCAACATTATTGAATCTTACTTACATTCACATTAAAAATTGTGTCACCATCCTAACCAAGCTCCACCATAAGATTTTACTTGTGTAGGTGTGAGAAACTGACGAGAATTCGTACCAATTGGGCTATTTCCTTGTCCTACATTGGAGTGATCATCGATTCACTTTCAACTTTGGTCAAGGTACATTTGGTATTCATTCTTCTCTTTCTAACACTCACATTTGTCTTGGAATGATGGATAGGCCAAGTACTTCTACCAACACACTCTTCATGGAGCAAGACGATGACATGAACTCCCTCGTCACCAAGAGTCGCCTCTTTGGTGCACAACGTGCTTTGAATCAAGAGCAACAAGCTATGAGTGAACGCATAGACAACCTTGCCGTCGACTTGCGACTTTCCGAGCAACGTACAAGGGACTACTTTGACCACAAGCTCGACGATCACAAGCAAGAGAATGACGCAAGGATGGACGAGATTCGCGCTTTGTTGCTCAACCGCTCTTCTTCCACTTCAAGAAGGAGCCGTTCAAGTCGCCATTCCGACTTTACCCTCTTCGGCTCAAGTACACCGACATCGAACACTCTTCGTCGAGCCGCGTGCACCGAGCTTCAAGCAAACCTCAATCCACTTCGAGACACTGACTCTCAAGAGTGCCGACGACGTCAAGCCAAAGAAGCCTTTGCGCTAGCTCGAGAATGACAAAAACAATGCCAACATGAAGAGGAAGAACGTGCATGTCTACACCAAAATGCAGAAGATGCCGAGGCTCAACGTCAAGAACAACAACTCCATGACGCTCGCGCACTTGAGGTGCAACAAGCTCTACGCGATGCGACTAGAGCCGTAGCCGACCGAGGCCGACAAGCCCGTGAAGAATAGGAAGCACTTCACAAAGAAATTCACGAACGACGATTTCAAGCTCGCATGCATCGTCTAGTTCCTCCTCGAGCTCGACGTGCTCCTCCACAAGCTCGCCAAGACCATCAAGTTCATCAAGAGCATGAAGACAATGGGAATCCTCCGCGATAAGAGCAACACGAGGTTGACAACCCTCCACGTCAAGAACACCACGAGTTGAACAATCATCTACAACATGGGCATCATCATCCCCGACCCCAACACAATGAAGAACAACGCTACGGCAAGCTCAAGTTCACCATGCCCAAGTTCAACGGAAGCAACGATCCCGAAGAATACCTTTCATGGGCATTGAAAGTTGACAAGATCTTCCGTTTGCACAATTATGAAGAAGAGAAGAAGATCGCGATGGCATCCCTTGAGTTCCAGGACTATGTCCTCTTTTGGTGGGAACAAATCATAGAGCGCCGCGAGGCAAGAGGTGAACCACCCATCACTACTTGGGCACAAATGAAGGATGTCATGAGAGCACGCTTCGTACCTACCTACTACAACTGCGAGCTCTTCAAGAAACTCCAACAACTCAAGCAAGGAACCAAGAGCCTTGAAGAATACTACAAGGAGATGGAGATTGCAATGATAAGAGCCAATGTGACGGAAGATGATGAGCAAACTATGGCACGTTTCTTGAATTGACTCAATCATCCTATCAAGAAGATCGCCGACTTCCAACCATACTCAAATCTCATCGAGCTCATGCACCAAGCTACCAAAGCGGAACGCCAAGTGCAAGATGATTTCAAGTATGCCAAGTTCTCATCCAAGTCCTACAGTTTCTCCAATAACCAAGCTTCAATGACTCCAACACCGAATACAAGACCATCTACTTCCAACATCGACAATTCGACTTCCAAGAAAGCTTCGCCAACTACAAGCAATCCTAATACGAGCAACTTCAAGCCGAGAGCTTCATCATCATCAACCCCTACCGATGAGACCGTCAAGATGAGTTCCCTCAAGTGTTTCACTTGCGGTGGCCGAGGCCACAAGTCCTATGAGTACACCAACAAGCGCACCATGATCTTCAACGATGATGGCACTTATGATTCCATGAGCGAAGGAGAAATGGAAGCCCTTGAGCAAGTCGCCATGCACCGCCAACTGAACAATAAAGAAGAACAAGTCTTTTGTGATGAAGGCTCAAGTCCCGCACTTGTTGTCTCTGAAGTCTTGACTCCACAACATCACTAAGAAGAAGACCAACGATGCCACATATTCCACACCAAGGCCGGCATGAATGGACGATCCGTCAAGGTCGTCATCGATGGAGGGAGTTGTCACAATCTCGCAAGTGAAGAACTTTGCTCCAAGCTCCAATTGCCCAAGACGAAGCACCCACATCCATACAAAGTGCAATGGCTTAGTGACTCCGGCACTATTCAAGTCGAGCACCGAGTACAAGTCTCCTTCAAGATCGGCGCGTACGAAGACACCTTGGAGTGCGACGTCATCCCAATGACCGTTTGTCATCTTCTCCTTGGACGGCCATGGCAATTTGATCGAGGAGTCGTCCACAATGGGCGTACAAACCATTGTAGCTTCAAGATGCAAGGAAAGGAGTTTGTGTTACGACCTATGTCTCCAAGCCAAGTGATCGCCGATAAGCAAGCCACCCATCATGGAGAGAATGGTGAGAGAGTGAGCCACCAAAAAGAGAGTGAGCGCCACAAGCCCAAATTGAGTGCCTCCACGATGAGCGAAAACAAGAACCTAGTTCTATTTGCCACCAAACGTGAGATGAGAGAAGTGTGTGAGAACCCATCTAGTGTCCTACACTACTTCCTCATGTGCAAGGACAATGCACCACAAACTAACACTTCTCACACTCTTCCTCTAGTGTTGTCTTCTCTTTTGCAGGAATTTCAAGATGTTTTCCCCGATGAGCTACCTCCGGGACTACCTCCACTTCGAGGCATTGAACACCGCATCGACCTCATCCCCGGAGCACCGCTTCCGAACAAAGCTCCATACTGCGTCAACCCCGAAGAAACCAAAGAAATTCAAAGGAAAGTAAAGCATCTCATAGACCATGGTCATGTGCGTGAAAATTTGAGCCCTTGTGCCGTACCGGTCATTCTTGTGCCAAAACGTGATGGTAGCTTTCGTATGTGCTCCGATTGTAGACCTATCAATGCTATCATAGTTCGCTATAGGTACCCCATTCCATGCCTAGATGATATGCTAGATGAGCTTAGTGGTGCCACTATATTTTCCAAAATAGATCTCAAGAGTGGTTACTATCAAATCCGCATACAAGAGGGCGATGAATGGAAAACCGCCTTCGAAACCAAGTTTGGTTTGTATGAGTGGTTAGTCATGCCCATGGGTCTCTCGGAAGCACTGGGCACTTTTATGCGCCTTATGAGTCATGTCTTTCGCCCTTACATTGGTATATTTGTTGTGGTTTACATCGATGACATTCTTGTGTTTAGCAAATCTATCCAAGAGCATGTCACCCATGTCCGCACCGTTTTGCAAACTCTTAGGAAAGAGCGTCTTTTTGGTGTTGATAAGCTCGTTTTCTTAGGGTTTGTTGTCTCTTCTAAGCGTGTTCATGTAGATGAGTCCAAGATCAATGCTATTTAGACTTGGCCGCAACCAACCAACTTGCATCAAGTCCGTAGTTTCCTTGGTATTGCGGGTTTCTATCGTCGCTTTGTGAAGGATTTTAGCACCATTGCTTCGCCTTTGCATGCTTTGAGCAAGAAGAATGCGCCGTTTGTTTGGGGACCATCCCAAGATACCGCATCCAATGAGCTTAAGAATTTGCTTACTCATGCTCCCGTGCTTGCTTTACCCAACTTCGACAAGCCTTTTGAGATTCATTGTGATGCTAGCGGTAATGGCATAGGAGGTGTGTTAAGGCAAGAGAAGCGCCCCATAGCTTACTTTAGTGAGAAACTTTCCGGAGCGCAACTCAACTATCCCATCTATGACAAAGAGATATATGCTTTAGTCCGTGTTTTACATGAATGGGAACATTACCTTCGTACCCATGAGTTTATCATTCATACAGATCATGAGACTCTCAAGTATCTTAAGAGTCAAACTAAGTTGAACAAGCATCATGCTAAATGGAGTGAATTCATTGAGTCTTTTCCCTATGTCATCAAGTACATCAAGGGTAAAGAAAACATCGTAGCGGATGCTCTTTACCGCATATGCATGCTAGTCACACAACTTGAGTTAGATGTCATTGGCTTCAAGCATATCAAAGAATTGTATGAGCATGATGAAACTTTTGCCACTCCTTACGCCAAATGTTTCTCGAATACATCTTGGGAACTCTATTACATCAAAGACGGCTATCTTATGAGAGCTAACAAACTTTGCATCCCCAAGTCGTCCCTTTGTTTGTTGCTTTTGCAGGAATCACATGGAGGAGGCTTAATGGGACATTTCGGACGCGACAAGACGTTCGCCACGCTCTCTAAGAGCTACTTTTGGCCAAAGATGTTTCGGGACGACAATCGCTTCACCAACAGATGTTCGGCATGCCGCAAAGCTAAGTCCAAAGCTCAATCTCATGGCCTCTATATGCCTCTACCGCTTCCATACCAACCATGGGAAGACATTAGCATGGACTTTGTCCTTGGTTTGCCTAGAACTCACAATGGGAAAGATTCCATATTTGTCGTTGTGGACCGTTTCTCCAAAATGGCACATTTTATTCCTTGTCACAAGATAGATGATGCTTCACATGTTGCTAATCTCTTTTGTAGGGAAATATTGCGTCTCCATGGTGTGCCAAAGACAATTGTCTCGGACAGCGACGTCAAGTTCCTTAGCTACTTTTGGAAGACCTTATGCGCCAAGCTCGGAATCAAGCTACTCTTCTCCATGGCGTACCATCCTCAATCCGACGGCCAAATGGAGGTGACAAACCGCACACTCTCCGCTCTACTTAGAGTACTCATCAAGAAAAACATCAAGGAGTGGGAGGAGTGCCTACCTATCACCGAGTTCGCCTACAACCGAGCAAGACACTCAACAACCGGCAAGTCTCCTTTCGAGGTCGTTTACGGATTCAACCCATTGTCACCATTGGACATTCTTCCTCTACCACTCCAAGAGAGCATCAATTTGGATGCAAGTGCGCGTGTGACACATCTCAAGAAGATGCATGAAGATACAAGAAACACCACCGAGCGCCAAGTTCAACGCCTTGCGACCAAGCTCAACTTCAACAAGCAACCTATGGTCTTCAATATCGGTGATCAAGTGTGGCTACACCTTCTCAAGGACCGTTTCCCACAAGAACGCAAATCCAAGCTTCGACCACGAGCGAATGGCCCGTTCAAGGTTCTTGCATGCTACAACGACAACGCTTACAAGATCGACCTCCCGCGCGACAAGTACAACGTGAGCGACATCTTCAACGTCAAAGATCTCTCTCCTTTCCATGGTGATGAAGAATTTGATCCGAGGACGGATCTTCCCCAAGGGAGGGGAGATGATGCGGAGCATCCCAAGGTCATCCCCATGGACCAACCATCGTCTCATCAAGTGCCTAGTGGACCCATGACTCGATCACGTGCAAGAGCTCTTGAAACCGAGGTGACATCTCTCCTCTCACAATTCCACTTCGATGCACATGAAGCATGGCTACTACCTCATATGGATACTTTGTGCATACTCAGGTACAATGGAGAAGCTAAGGACCAAGGACAAGAAGAAGAGGAAGATGGGCGAGAAGAAGGAGGGCTGAAGGAAAAGTCCCAGCCACCGGACGACCGGCTGGGACTGGACGTCCGGCGCCTGAAGTGTCAGCCGAGCCCCAGCGAGCGGAAGTCCGGTCTAGACCGGACGACCGGCGCGACCGCACCCGAGCCAACATCAGTGGAAGTCCAGAGCCTCCGGACGTCCGGCACCCCCATCACAGAACGGAACCAGCGGATGACCGGAGGACACCGGACGTCCGGCAGCTCCTGAGACACCGGACGACTGGTCCCCAGCGAACGTCCAGTACCTGTCTGCGCACAGTGTTCGTGCCCGAGGCCCATGTACCCCTTCACTTCGCCCCCATTTGCACTTAGACTATAAATAGACCCCCCATTCATCCTAGCTTGGGTTAGCAAATGTTTAGCTCATATTTGTGAGAGAGCTTTGCTCATCCACTTGGTTACCTTCTCCTCGGAGATTCTAGCCTCCACCGGAGAAGAGCCCCCAAGCGGATTCAAGACCTCCTTGCGGAGAAGATCATCAAGACCCCCTCTTGGGCAGCCCCATCAAGACCTCCTCACGGAGAAGAACCAGTTACCGTGTATCGTCCCTAGTTGTCAGTGGATTCGTGTATCGTTCTATGTACTCAAGGATCTATCCCATGTGTGACTTATTCGTGTCGGTTTAGTGATTTCCTCTTGTGTTTTCCTTCCGTTCTTCCTCGTGTTCTTCGTGTTTTCTCCGGGATCCGCTCCTTTCGTGAAAGATCGGGTGATTAGGGTCTCTACCCTACATCAACATGGTAATAGAGCGAACAACTAGCAAGCAAAGATAGAAATGATTTGGAGGGTATGGTCATGTTGCCTGAAATCCCGCAAGGAAGAAGAACAAGTCCATGAAGAAGACAACCGGACGTAGTCGAACGAATCCTCACAACTCCAAAATGAAACCGAAGCTAACGCGAGAAGCAACCCGGAAAGAAGCAAACAACATAGTAAACAACCATCATATAAGCATGGCACGATGCGCAAACAAGTATGATGCATGTCTGATTTAAGGAGGCATGGCACGGCAAAGTGCACAAGCAAAACAACAAGTTAAGTGGAGCTCAATATGCAACGGGTTGCATATTGACGAAACACCACAACAATTATTTAGTTCTCTCCCGTTTAGGTACTCAACAATATTAAATGTTGGTTAGCATGGCAAGAGGTGAAGCATATGAAAAACTACCTATCTAGACAAGTTTAAATGAGGCCGGAGCAACAAACAACAATTCCGGTAAATCCTCATGTGATAATTATGGATTTGGTACTGTTGTATCCTAAAGCATATTTTATAGTTGTTAAACATGCAAATTAATTCCACCATGTTAAACTAGGCATTTTTCTACCCCATTTACATATAAAGTTTGTTAAGTTTGGAGCTATGGTTAATTAGTTATGAATTAAAGCATTTTAGCATGGCATTATGCAAAATAAACACAAACAACATATTACACATTTTAAACATGTATGAAATTTGGATATTATGAAACTAGATGAAATTCTAGTCATGTTTCATACATAAAGTTTTTACATATGATGCATTATTCATAAGTTATTATATGCATAAAGACTAGGGGTTTTTCTGTAAAACGTAAACTCTGGATAAAGGGAGAAATTCATAGAACAGGAACAAAACATGACATGGGCTGAATCTGAGGCGGACTGGGCTGCGGGGAACTGCTCACGCTGGGCCAACCGCCCGAGGAGGAAGCAGATCGGTGGGCGCGCCGATCTGGGCCGCGAGGAGAGGCCGAAGGAGCTGGCGAAGGCGGCTGGATGACTTGCTAGCAAGGTCAATGCACGTCTCTGTTGTGCGACTATGAGGCAGAGGAGACCGAGCGTGAGCAGGGGAACTTGGCGTGACTCCGGCGACGACGAGGCAGAGCAGCGGTGCCCTGGAACCTACGGGAGACGGCGAAGGCAAGGGGTGTCTTGCTGGATCCAAGGCGGAGCGAGCGGATCCGGGCAGTGGGACATCGTTCTCCGGTGAGGTTCGGGCGAGGAGGCAGGGGCTCGTCCTCATGAAGCAGGATTACGGCGGTGGACTTGGCACACGACGGGGCTGACGGAGGCCGGCCGGACCTGGCCGTTCCGAGGTCAGGCGGCGGAGCTTGCCTCCAGCAGGAGCAAGGCAGCGACGACGCTGCTCCTGCGGCTTGGACGGGCGGCCTGCGGCAGTTCGCAGGACTTGTAGCTCGGGGAGGATCCGGGCGGCGGTGGCTTGCAGCCAGGGCGGAAGGTGAGGCGGAAGAGCGGGAAAAGGCGAAGAAGAGGCCGGTTCGGGGCGATGCAGCCGCTTGTTGCAGAGGAGAAGCGGCGCGGCGAGGGACTTGCAGCAGCGGGTGCGGCGGAGGCCAGGACGGAGGTCCGGCAGGGTGCGAGGGCGCGGAGGAGCGAGGAGGCAGCGGGGAGGCAGCGATGACCCGGTGGTGGGCATCCATGGCGTCGGGGAAAAGCCTAGGGTGGTGCCATGGCTCGCAAGCAGAGGAAGAAAGGTGAGGAACGAGGGGAAGTAGGGGAAGGGAGGAAGGAGAGCAAGGCGCGAGGCACTCATCTCAGGCATGGCGGCGCTCCAAACAGCGGCGGTGGCGCTCGCTCTGGGTGGAGGAGGAGCTCGGGCATCGGGGGCGAGCACGGGGACGGAGGAGGTTGCGGCTTGCTAGGGATTTGGGTGGCGCAGAAAAGACAGGAGGTGGTCGGCTGCGATGGAATGGATCTGGGAGGGGTGCGGCTCTGGTTGGTCTGGTACTAAAAACGAGGGAAGGAGAGAGGCTGGCTACGGGCTTGGATCCCGATGGAGAGGAGTGGCGGCGGCGCGAGGGTTAGGGTAGGCTAGGGGCTAGGGTATAGACTGATAAATTTAGGTGAATTTAGGTTAGGGGCCCAAATAGCTAGGTTCGGACGATCGCGAATAAATAGCTAGGGAGTCCAAAAGAGAAACGATGATGATTTAGGGATGTTTGGGGATGATTTGGATCCATCGGTAACGACAACCCGAGTCGGGACCGGGACAGCTTTCGGACGCGCGCGCGAGGAGGGCCGTGGGCTGACGAGAGAGGTTAGGTTGGGCCTGGTGGTAGGTAGTGGACTGTGTAGAGAGGAGGTGGTCTGCGAGGAAAGAGGAGTAATGTAGCCCGGCAACATTTTCCGGAGACCGAAAACGCCCGACGTTTTGACCGACTATAATGTCGCTATAGTTATCCGTTGGGGCATCAGACGGACTCCGAATGCGATGAAGCATGGTAGGCGGCCTGCCTACAACATAACAACACCGCACGCCAACTTTCATCCCATTCCGAGAACATTTTCCAGCCACTTATAAAATAATATTTCAGACATGCCGCGGGTGCGTGCAAGTGTGATTGAGCTCAGAATGGACTACAGACGGAAGTAGGGGACCCGGACGGATGCAAGCTTTGAAAACATGATGACACAATGCACATGATGACATGGCAAGATGCAATACGCAATCGAATGACAAGGAAACAATAGCGAATAACTGGAAGACAACTAGCGCGTCAGACTCGGGGTGTCACAACACTCCACTACGAGAGGATATCGTCCCGAGATCTAGGATGGCACTGGAGGGAAATGGAAGAGGAATAGAAGAGGTAAAACTAAGTTACTTCTTTGAGAAACGAGTGAAACCAAAGAACCTTGCGAGGTTGAACAAATTGAAAGAAAGAATACAACGAAGATGAATGAAGTTAAAAACACTCCGTTAGAAAAGAGGAATAAGGAACATTACTAGAACCTTGTAGGTTGAAAGACATAAGGAAAAGGGTACAATGGACAAGAAGTGCATGCAAGCACCCCGGTAGAAACGAGATGTACAAGGAGCGATAAGGATCAATTATGACAACACTCCGGTTAAAACAAGCTAGAGAAGGAATAAGAATGATATACTTTCGACAACACTCCGACTGTAAATGGAAAGAATTCAACATGAATTTGACAAGATGAGAGGATACTTGATGAGATCAACAACACACTATCGCCGGAACTATAGAAAAAATGGCAGGTAAGAAAGACTTTAGACGGCACTCTGGTTGAGAAGGGAGGCAGAACTTGATAAGATGAGAGAATTTGAACAGAGGACACAACACTCCGGTTGAATGGATAAGCAAAGGAAAGAACATGATCTTAGACGAAAATGAGATGATGGGTCGAAGAAAGCAACATCACAATGCCTCCGGAACGAAAGAATAGAAGTTGGATCGTTGGAAAGGAAAGAATTGAGAAGAAAATGACAACTTCTGCCACAAATGAGTTTGGAAAACACCCTTCCAAGAAGGTTTTAACAGAGTTGTTGGAAAACCAACAACGAAACGGATAAGCTTGTACTGGGCTTATGGAAAACATTTCAAAACTGAGGTGAAATTCTGCTACTAATAGAAATGATAGATTGGTTTGATATGAACAAGGAGACGAGAAACTTATTTCACCGGGAGGATAAACGAAGAACTTGGATCATTTATGAGCACCATAAGTAGCAATAATCCTTAGGGAAAGCTTAAGGTGACGACAACACCTCGGAGCTCAACTCCCCGAGACACCGCCACAACCCGTAAATCTCAGGAGGCACCAAGAACTATGTTCTCGTCACAAAATTATCAGAATGATTCCAAGATACCCGCGTGATCCAAAAATAAATTTCGTGAAATTTGAGGAGAGAAGAGTCAAAACTTCTATGTCAGGAGGCCTCACCAGAACGATGAAGGGACTGAGGAGTAAAAAGAATCCTACTCTCTGATATATATAATCCTAAGACTCAAAACATTTTGTTCTAGACTCAACAACGTCAGCGATTCGATCATGCATGGGGCTCCTAAGTCCGGGATGGCTCTGATACCATCTTGTAACACCCACAATGCGGCTATATCTCCCAAGTGTTGGGGCACGACTTAGAGGCATAACCGCATGGTAGGCTTGTCGCAAGAGGGGTAATCTTCACACATCCCATGTACTGAATAAGAAAGGGATAAAGAGTTGGCTTACAATCGCCACTTCACACAATACATAAGTAGTTCATACATTATCCAGAATACAATCAAGGTCCAACTACGGAACCAAAATAAAAGAAGAAAACCCCAAACGCTAGATCCCCGATCGTCCCAACTGGGATCCACTACTGAACAAAAGGAAACAAAACAAAATAACGACCAAGATCTTCATCGAGCTCCCACATGATCTCAGTTGCGTCACCTGCACTGGTATCATTGGCACCTGCAACTGTTTGGAAGTATCTATGAGTCACGAGGACTCAGCAATCTCACACCCACGAGATCAAGACTATTTAAGCTTATGGGTAGGAAAAGAATAATGAGGTGGAGCTACAGCAAGCGCTAAGCATATATGGTAGCTAACTTACACAAACGAGAGCGAGAAGAGAAGCGACGCAACAGTCGTGAACTAGAAGTGATCAAGAAGTGATCCTGAAACTACTTACATTCAAGCATAACACAAGAACCGTGTTCACTTTCCGGACTCCGCCGAAAAGAGACCATCATGGCTACACACGCATTTGATTCATTTTAATTAAGTTAAGTGCCAAGTTCTATACAACCGGACATTAACAAATTCACATCTGCCACATAACCGCGGGCACGGCTTTCGAAAGTTCAAACCAACTTAGCCCATCACAAGATCTCACGGTTAACGAAGGATATTCCTTCTCCCGGGAAGACCCTATCAGTCTCAGAATCCCGGTTACAAGACATTTTGACAATGGTAAAACAAGACTAGCAAGACCGCCTGATGCGCCGACATCCCGATAGGAGCTGCACATATCTCGTTCTCAGGGCAACACCCGATGAACACTACGTATAGCTAAAACAAGCCCTCAAGTTTCCCCGAGGTGGCACCGCAAGTGGCTCTGGTTCGGACCAACACTTAGAGAAGCACTGGCCCAGGGGGGGGGGGTAAAGTACAGATGACCCTTGAGTCTACAAAACCCAAGGGAAGGTGATAGGTTGTTAGGAAAATGTAAAACCAAAGTTGGGCCTTGCTGGAGGAGTTTTATTCAAAGCGAACTGTCAAGGGGTTCCCATAACACCCAACCACGTAAGGGACGCAAAATCAAGGAACATAACACCGGTATGATGGAAACTAGGGAAGCAAGAGTGGAACAAAACACCAGGCATAAGGCCGAGCCTTCAACCCTTTACCAAGTATATAGATGCATTAAAGTATATACGATATAATAATGATATTCCAAATATATCCATGTTCCAACCTGGAACAAACTTCATCTTCACTTGCAACTAGCAACACTATAAGAGGGGCTGAGCAAAAGCGGTAACATAGCCAAACAATGGTTTGTTAGGAAAGGTGGGTTAGAGGCTTGACATGGCAATATGGGAGGCATGATAAGCAAGTGTGTAACACCCCGTATGTAACTTGCCATATTTGTATTCCAACTCTTGCCATTTTCGGCACTAAGTTATGATATTCCCTCTTGGTTGGGTTTTGTCTTTGTTTTGCATTTTATCCATGTCATGCATCTCATATCATGTCATCATGTGCATCGCATTTGCAAACGTGTTCGTCTCATGCATCCAAGCATTTTCCCCGTTGTCCGTTTTGCATTCCAGCACTCCTACGTCTTCAGTGTCCCCTTTTGCCTCTTTTCATGTGCGGGTGTTAAACATTCTCAGATTGTACCGAGACTTGCCAAGCGGCCTTACTATACTACCAGTAGACCACTTGTCAAGATTCGTGCCATTTGGAGTTCGTTTGATACTCGAACGGTTAACCGAGGAATCGTAAAGGCCTCGTGTGTGTTGCAGCCCAACACCCCTCCAAAGTGGCCCAAAACCCACCTAAATCCCTCCATCTTCTCGGTCGTTCGATCACGATCGCGTGGCCGAAAACCGCACCTCATTTGGACTCTCCTAGCTCCCTCTATCTATAAATAGGTGCACCCCTCCGAAATTCGCTGTCCAGAAACCCTAGCCCCGCTCCTCCGCGCCGCCGGACACGTCCGCTCTGGTCGGACGCGTCCACCCCCGTCGCCCAGCCAACCAAGGACTGCCACGTGGCAGCGCCGCCCATGCCCCGCCATGGCCCGCTCGGGCTCGCCGCCGGCCCCCGCGGCCCGCACCGCGTCGCCACCCGAGCACCGCGCCCTCCGTCGCCCGGCTCGTGTCCCCGCCGTCGTCCGCCTTTCGCCGCCTGCCACCGACCGCCCGCCGGCGCCGATTCTCCTCGCCGCTCCCCTCCACGCCGACGGCGACCGCGGCCGTCCGCCGCCGCAGCACGCCGGCTCGTGCCCGTGGCCGCCGCCGCCCGCGTGTTCCCCGGCCGCGCCCGCTCCGGCCAAAGCGTCCCTCCCTCCCCGAGGAGCTCCACGCCGGCCACTGCCTTCTCCCGAGCTCCGACGAGAGCTCCGACGTGCCTTGGTTTCCGTGCTCCAGATCCAGATCCAAAATATCCAGGGTTGACCTCTCTTTTCCCCTAAGTCCCTAATATTTTCTAGGCATGTTCATCATACCATATCTCATCATCCGTAGCTCCGTTTTGCGCGTGTGATATATAAAATTGTACATCTGGTTTGTGATCTTCATTTTTTCCATCGCACCATGCTTGTTTGAGTCCATCTTGATGCCTAAATTGTTGTTGCAAGAGTGCTATAAAATGTTAGTTCCTGTTTTTTAACAGATTATGAGCATTTGTCATTTTTGCCATGATTATTGTGTGCCTCCTATGAACTTGAGCCCTACATGTGTTTTGGGCTATGCCATGCCTTGTTTACAGGGGTGTATGCCATGTATTTGTGTGATCCATGTGGTGACTAGCACAAGAATGCAAAGTAGATCTCGTGATGTTAATAATTTCAGGGACTTAGAATTCTTCTAAGTCATTTCCCTGATGTTATTTTTATGCCATGTATTCATGTTGCTACAGAGTGATCCATGCCTCTTTTGAGCATGTTCAGTAAGTATGATTTTGAGATATTGTTATGCGCTATCCACCCATGTCCTTGTTCGCATTTATGGAGTTCCCTAGCATGACGCAATCTTGCTCTACTTTTGCTAGAAAATGTTCCTGGCAGATTGTTCACGTGTAAATCAATTTTGCCAAGGTTGTTTTAGTTGATCCATGCATGCTATGAGATTGTTCTTGCCATGGTTACCTACTTGATCATGTCTTATTGCTGGGTGTATGCTTAGTTTCTCATGCAATTCCTTGTGGTGAGTGCATCGAGCTCGCAAACATGTCTACGTAACTCTGTTTTGCCATGTCCAGTTTTCTGCTAAGTAAGAATCTGTTAATGAAACTTGCTATGTTTACGTGGGTGCCATCATGTTTTCTGTGCCCGTTTGGCTTATGGTCAGTAAGGGACTTTTTTATATGCTTTGAGTAGTTTCATGCCATGCCTTGCTTTGCCATGATATGTGACTGTAGCATGTTGTTATCTTACTCTAAACATTGCTTCCTGATGTTAATTCCTGGCATGTTGTTATTTTCACTAAGTCTGTGAACCTGATATCTTTTGCACTTTTGCCATGGTTGTTTGAACCTGCTATTTTGTGTTTTAGCCATAGCTCAGTGTTCATCTTTTGTCAAGCATCTCGAGTGGATCACTGTCATGTGCATTCTTGCTATGTTAGAGTGCAGTAGCATAGTTTCTTGTTGCATTTTAGATGGCATCGTGCTGTTAATCGCAGAATAGTGCCATTTTTGTTTTGTTTGCCATTTGCAAACCATGCATCCGATTCCGGTAATCTTTATTTCGATTCCGACCGAAATCAACTCATCTTTCCAGCGGTACTCTTTGTTTGCCAAGTTGAGGCCTGGTTCAATCTTTCCCTTCTGAAGCATGCATATGCATTGCGTATCACATCCCACATATCATGCCATGTTTTGCATCATGTTACTTGCGCATTGCACCGTGGTTGATTGTGTTTGCCTTTGCTTGTGTTCTTGCCTTGGGTAGAGCCAGGAGACGAGTACGTGATCGAGGAACCCGTTGAGTATGCTTACGAGGATCAAGCTTACGTCAACTCGGAGAACTTCGCAGGTAAGATGGCCATACCATCGAAATCACTTCTATCTTTGCTTGCTAGTTGCTCGCTCTATTGCTATGCCTATGCCGTGATACCTACCACATGCTTTATCATGCCTCCCATATTGCCATGTCAAACCTCTAACCCACCTTGTCCTAGCAAACCGTTGTTTGCCTATGTTACCGCTTTGCTCAGCCCCTCTTATAGCGTTGCTAGTTGCAGGTGAAGATTGGAGTTAGTTCCTTGTTGGAACATGTTTATTGTTGGGATATCATTATTATATCTTGTTTACTTTAATGCATCTATATACTTGGTAAAGGTTGGAAGGCTCGGCCTTATGCCTAGTGTTTTGTTCCACTCTTGCCGCCCGAGTTTCCGTCATACCGGTGTTATATTCCTTGATTTTCCGTTCCTTACACGGTTGGGTTCTAATGGGAACCCCTTGACAGTTCGCCTTGAATAAAACTCCTCCAGCAAGGCCCAACCTCGGTTTTACCATTTGCCACCTAGCCTTTTTTTCCCTTGGGTTCCGCGGACTCAAGGGTCATCTTTATTTTAAACCGCCGGACAAGTGCTCCTCTGAGTGTTGGTCCAACCTATTAGTAGCCGGTGGCCACCAGGGGAAACTCTGGGTTGGCCTACCGAAATCTTGGACAATCCGGTGTGCCCTGAGAACGAGATATGTGCAGCTCCAATCGGGATTTGTCGGGACATTCTGGCGGCTTTGCTGGTCTTGTTTTACCATTGTCTAAATGTCTTTTAACTGGGATTCCGAGTCTGATCGGGTCATCGTGGGAGAAGGAATATACTTCATTGACCGCGAGAGCTTGTGATGGGCTAAGTTGGGACACCCCTGCAGGGTTTTGAACTTTCGAAAGCCGTGCCCGCGGTTATGGGCAGATGGGAATTTGTTAATGTCCGGTTGTAGAAAACCTGAAACTTAACTTAATTAAAATGAATCAACAACGTGTCTAGCCGTGATTGTCTCTTTTCGGCGGAGTCCAGGAAGAGAACACGTTCTCGTGTTATGCTTGAACGTAAGTAGTTCTAGGATCACTTCTTGATCATAGATTCTCAACCGTGCTTTGCGTTTCTCTTCTCGCTCTCATTTGCGTAAGTTAGCCACCATATATGCTAGTGCTTGTTGCAGCTCCACCTCATACCTTTTCCTACCCATGAGCTTAAATAGTCTTGATCGGGAGGGTGTGAGATTGCTAAGCCCTCGTGACTCATAGATTACTTCCAAAACCAGATGCAGGTGCTGATGATACCATTCCAGGAGATGCGACTGAACTCAAGTGGGAGTTCGATGAGGACTCAGGATGTTACTACGTTTCTTTTCCAGATGATCAGTAGTGGAGCCCAGTTGAGGCGATCGGGGATATTATGCATTTGGGGTTGTCTTTATTTTGGTTCCGTAGTCGGACCTTGGTTGTATCTGGATGATGTAATGCTATATTTATGTATTGTGTGAAGTGGCGATTGTAAGACAACTCTGTACCTCTTTCTTATTCAATACATGGGATGTGTAAAGATTACCCCTCTTGCGACGTGCCTACAATGCGGTTATGCCTCTAAGTCGTGCTCCGACACATGGAAGATATAGCCGCATCGTGGGTGTTACAAGTTGGTAATCAGAGCCTTCCCCGACTTAGGAGCCCCCTGCTTGATTGAATCGC
This sequence comes from Triticum urartu, assembly GCF_003073215.2. NCBI lineage: Eukaryota > Viridiplantae > Streptophyta > Magnoliopsida > Poales > Poaceae > Triticum > Triticum urartu. The sequence goes on from NC_053028.1 coordinate 304,700,082, forward strand.
TGGCGTTGTTGAGTCTAGAAAAATGTTTTGAGTCTTTTAGGATTATATATAGCAGAGAGTAGGATTCTTTTTACTCCTCAGTCCCTTCGTCCCTCTGGTGAGGCATCCTGACGTAGAGTTTTGACTCTACTCTTCTCAAATTTCACTATTTTTTTTAGGATCACGCGGGTATCTTGGAATCGTTCCGATGGTTTTGTGACGAGAACATTGTTCTTGGTACCTCCTGACAATTTGGGGTTCTGGCAGTGTCCCGCGGAGTTGAACTCCGAGGTGTTGTCGTCACAATTTTATCGTTGCAGTTCTGAAATACCTGAGTTTCGCCGACGTCGAAAATCTCCTTTATGCAGTTGTTGGTGAGATAACCTCAACGCCACCTAGTACTGGGGCGGGAGTTCGGGAGTATTGCCATAACTCGTATAATGGATGCTTTTCGAAGGTTGAGGTAATGATTTCCGAAGGTTTCTTGGTTATGTGTTGAAGGATGGATACAGTTGGATGTAGGATTTGCTAGTTTTGGGTGAGATATTATGCTTCCCCTGTATCCCCAACACCCGATTGCATAACCAGAAAATTTCGGGAGTTTCATAGGTGGGAATTCATGTAGCTCTAATTTCTTTCTTCCCGCAGATATTTGGTTTGTGATTGGGTAATCCTTACCAAGTATTTGTTTCATGTCCGTACCTTGTTGTTTTATTCATCTACCTCTATCTAAGTGGCTTCTCAACTCTATGGAAGTGTGATCATTTACTTTGGAATTCATTCGTTCGTTCTTGTTCGAATATTAAGGCTATATGTTGCAATTCCGATCCATTGAGTCAACTTGAATATATGTCTTTCAAGATGCTAACGGATGTCACCCTTTTCAGGATGGCTCCTCCAACGCATCAGAATCCGGAACCACCGCTACCACCTCCACCTCCGGAGGCATGACAAGCTGTGATGGCCGCTACCAACGCCAACATGCAGTTGATTATGCAACTCCTGGAAGAATGCAACCAAGGAAATCAAGGCCATGGCAACAATCAAACTCAGTTTGCTACCCTCAACCAGTTCCTCACAACCCAGCCGAAGTCTTTCAGTAACTGTGTCGAGGCCATAGACGCTGACAATTGGCTCGTGGATATCTGCAAACATTTTGAGTGCAGCAACGCAGGCTTGAGGACATTGTCAAGTTTGCTTCGTTCCAACTCAAAGATCAAGCTGCTGAGTGGTATCAACAATACAAAGATTCTAGAGGAGGTCGTGTGATTACCTGGGATTATTTCCGCCAAGACTTCAGAGCTCACCACATTCCTCAGAGTGTTGTTGAGAGTAAGCGTGAGGAGTTTCGCAATCTGAAGCAAGGCATCTTGTCTGTTTACCAATACAACATCATGTTCCAGAAGCTCGCTCGCTTCGCCAAGGAAGACGTCCCTGACGAGAAGAGCATGATTTATCAGTTTAGAGGTGGCCTCAAAGAAGATCTGCAACTAGCCCTCGTGCTTTTTGAGCCGAGAAAGTATGATGAGTTCTACAATATGGCACTAAAGCAAGAGGCTGCTCGGCTCAAGTGTGATGCTTCCAAGAAGAGAGTCAGGGATGCAACTCCTTCGTCTTCTTCAACTCAAGTGGCAGCTAAGCAGCAAAAGTATTGGTTGCCTCCTCCTCCTCCGTTCCGTCAGCCTTATCAGCAGAAGAGCAAAGGTGGAAATGGATCTTCCCACCCACCCAACCCAGGCTTTCAGAACAAAGCTTCATCTCATGCTCCAAGGTCAAGTGCTCCGTATCACCGGCCGCTTTCTGAGGTTACGTGCAACAAGTGTCAGCAGAAGGGTCACTATGCAAACAAATGCTTCAACCAGAGGCGTCTTCCACCTCCTCCTCCTGTGAGATCTGCCAGCAATGCAGTGCTCAAGCATAATCCCAAGATTGCAAAGGTCAACATGATGAATGCAGCTCAGGCAGAGGACTCTTCAGAAGTGATCATGGGTAACCTTCCTATTAACGATATTCCTGCAATAGTTCTTTTTGACACTGGTGCATCGCATTGTTTCATCTCAAGACCATTTGCATCTAAGCATGAGTTGGCTTTCCAAGTTTTGCCTAGTCCGTTAGCAGTTGTCTCACCGGATAAACGCATGAACGCTAACTCCATGGTTCCGGATGTGTCTATCAAGATGGGTGACTATAAGTTTCTATCTTCTCCAATGGTCCTTGGTGACTTGGATATTGATCTTATTCTCAGAATGGACTGGCTTTCTAAGCACAAGGCTTAGCTTGACTGTGCTGCCAGGAAGATTCAATTGACACACTCGTCTGAGGATGTTATCGTCTTTACCGCTCGTGATGATACCATTCGACTGTTTTTTCTCAACGAGAAGGGCGAGTTGAATGTCATCTCTCAGATTCCAGTCGTTTGTGAATATCAAGACGTCTTTCCAGAAGAGCTTCCAGGAATGCCTCCTCACCGGCCAGTTGAATTCGTCATCGATCGGAACCTGTTTGTAAACATCCTTACAATCTTGGACCAGAAGAGATGAAGGAGCTGAAGAAAAAACTCGATATACAAGAGCGTATGGGTCTGATCCGACCAAGTTCTTCTCCATGGGGTTGTGGTGTTCTTTTTGTCAAGAAGAAGGATGGCACGGACCGAATTTGTGTCGACTACCGTCCATTGAACAAGAAGACCACAACCATTTTCTCCTGAAGCTGGTCGCACTGCCACTTTCTCCTCCTACTCCACTGACTGCTGTCTCTCCGACTCCTCCTGCCGTTCTGGATTGTGCTGCCGCTGAGCTAGACCGACTGCGGCAGGATCTACTTGGCGCCGACCCTCGCTTGGTGGCCGGGCGCTTGGAGCTGGCTTCAGGATGGATTTGCTCCGACGCTTCGATTTGGGCGGCGCTGGTCCAGGCCTCGACGGCTTGCGATGAGGAGAGGCAGGCCGTCCTTGAGGCAAAGGCTGCACGTGACGCAGCCCTGGGGGAGGTGGTCGACGTCCGTGGTCGCTACAAGGCGTTGGAGGACGAGCTGCAAGGCCTGCGGGACCAGCTCGCGAAAGAGGTCCGCCTTCGCCAAGAACAGGAAGAAGGTGTGAAGGCTCGCGAGGCGGCCGTCGAGGGCTGGGAGGCCAAGCTCAGGAAGCGCCGCGACTGCCTAAGCGCGCTGGAGCAGGAGTTCGGGGCGAGGAAGGTCGAGCTGGACGACAAGGCCCAGGTTCTTGCCGAGGACCGCGTGGCCTTCGCGGAGATGGAGGCGAAGGCTCGCTCCTCGCTGAGGATGAAAGTTTTTACATATGATGCATTATTCGTAAGTTATTATATGCATGAAGACTAGGGGTTTTTCTGTAAAACCGTAACTCTAGATAAATGGACAATTTTGTAGAACGGGAAAAAAACATGACATGGGCTGAATCTGAGGCGGACTGGGCCGCGAGGAGAGGCCGAAGGAGCCGGCGAAGGCGGCTGGAAGACTTGCTAGAGAGGTCAACGCTCATCTCTGTTGTGCGACTGTGAGGCAGAGGAGATCAAGCGCGAGCAGGGGAACTTGGCGCGACTCCGGCGACGACGAGGCAGAGCAGCGGCGCCCTGGAACCTACGAAAGACGGCGAAGGCAAGGGGGGTCTTGCTGGATCCAAGGCGGAGCGAGTGGATCAGGGCAGCGGGACATCGTTCTCTGGCGAGGTTTGGGCGAGGAGGCAGGGGCTCGTCCTCGTGAAGTAGGACGACGGCGGCAGACTTGGCGCACTGCGGGGCTGACGGAGGCCACCCGGACCTGGTTGTTCCGAGGTCAGGCGACGGAGCTTACCTCCTGCAGGAGCAAGGCAGCGGCGACGCTGGTCCTACGGCTTGGACGGGCGGCCTGCAGCAGTTCACGGGACTTGGAGCTCGGTGAGGAACCAGGCAGCGGTGGCTTGCAGCCAGGGTGGAAGGTTTGGCGGAGGAGCGGGAAACGGCGAAGAGGAGGCCGATTCGTGGCAATGCAGTCAACAGCGCGGGGCGGCTACAGCGGCTGCAGCTGCCGCTCCTTGTAGAGGAGAAGCGGCACGGCGAGGGACTTGTTGTGGCGGGCGCGGCGGAGGCCAGGACGGAGGTCCGGCAGGGTGCGAGGGCGCAGAGGAAACCGGCGGCTTGGCGTCCATGGAGGCCCTACGAGGAGGCAGCGACGACCCGGTGGTGGGCATCCATGGCATCAGGGAAAAGCCTGGGGCGGTGCCATGGCTCGATCTGTCGCAAGCAGAGGAAGAAAGGTAAGGAACGAGGGTAAGTAGAGGAAGGGAGGAAGGAGAGCAGGTCACGAGGCACTCATCTCCGGCACGGCGGGCTCCAAACTGAGGCGGTGGCGCTCGTTCTGGTTGGAGGAGGAGCTCGGGCGTCGGGGGTGAGCACGGGGACGGAGGAGGTTGCGGCTTGCTGGGGATTTGGGTGGCCTAGAAAAGACGGGAGGTGGTCGGCTGCGGTGGAATGGATCTGGGAGGGTGTGGCTCTGGTTGGTCTAGTACTAAAAATGAGGGAAGGAGAGAGGCTAGCTGCGGGCTTGGATCCCAATGGAGAGGAGTGGCGGCGGCGCGAGGGTTAGGGTAGGCTAAGGGCTAGGGTATAGACTGATATTTATATCAGATGAATTTAGGTTAGGGGCTAATTCGTCCCTCCGATCGCAATCATACGATCGCGAATAAATAGCTAGGGAGTCCAAAAGAGAAACCGATGATGATTTCGGGATGTTTGGGGATGATTCGGATCCATCGGTAACGACAACCCGGGTCGGGACCGGGACAACTTCCGGACGCGTGCGCGAGGAGGGCCGCGGGCTGACGAGAGAGGTTAGGTTGGGCCTGACGGTTGGTAGTGGACTATTTAGAGAGGAGGTGGTCTGCGAGGAAAGAGGAGTAATTGTAACACCCACAATGCGGCTATATCTCCCACGTGTCGGGGGCACGACTTAGAGGCGTAGCCGCATGGTAGGCATGTCGCAAGAGGGGTAATCTTTACACATCCCACGTATTGAATAAGAAAGGGATAAAGAGTTGGCTTAGAATCGCCACTTCACACAATACATAAATAATCCATCCATATGCCAATATACAAACAAAGGTCCGACTATGGAACCAAAATAAAGAAAGACAACCCCAAATGCTAGATCCCCGATCGTCCCAACTGGGCTCCACTACTGATCAACTTGAAACGAAACAACACAACGAACTTGATCTTCATCGAGCTCCCACTTGAGCTCAGTTGCGCCATCTTCATTGGTATCATCGGCACCTGCAACTGTTTGGAAGAATCTGTGAGTCACGAGGACTCAGCAATCTCACACCCATGAGAGCTAGACTATTTAAGCTTAAGGGTAGGAAAGGGGTAGTGAGGTGGAGCTGCAGCGAGCACTAGCATATATGGTGGCTAACCTACGCAAAAGAGAGCGCGAAGAGAAGCAAAGCACGGTCGAGAAGATAATTGTGATCAAGAAGTGATCCCAAAACTACTTACGTTCAGGCATAACACGAGACCGTGTTCTCTTCCCGGACTCCACCAAAAAGAGACCATCATGGTTACACACGCGGTTGATGCATTTTAATTAAGTTAAGTGTCAAGTTCTCTACAACTGGACGTTAACAAATTCCCATCTTCCCATAACCGCGGGCACGGCTTTTGAAAGTTGTAAACCCTGCAGGGGTGTCCCAGCTGAGCCCATCACAAGCTCTCACGGTCAACGAAGGATATTCCTTCTCCCAGGAAGACCCGATCAGAATCAGAATCCCGGTTACAAGACATTTCGATAACGGTAAAACAAGACCAGCAAGACCTCCCGATGCGCCGACATCCCGATAGGAGCTGCACATATGTCGTTCTCAGGGCAACACCGGATGAACACTACGTACAGCTAAAACCAACCCTCAAGTTTCCCCGAGGTGGCGCCGCAAGTGGCTCTGGTTCGGGCTAAAACTTAGAGAAGCACTGGCCCGGGGGGGTTAAAATAAGATGACCCTCGGGTCTGCAGAACCCAAGGGAATGTGATAGGTTGTTAGGAAAATGTAAAACCAAGGTTGGGCCTTGCTGGAGGAGTTTTATTCAAAGCGAACTATCAAGGGGTTCCCATAACACCCAACCGAGTAAGGGTCGCAAATTCAAGGAACATAACACCCGTATAACAGAAACTAGGGCGGCAAGAGTGGAACAAAACACCAGGCATAAGGCCGAGCTTCCACCCTTTACCAAGTATATAGATGCATTAAAGTAAATAAGATATAATAATGATATACCAACAATATCCATGTTCCTACCTGGAACAAACTTCATCTTCACGTGCAACTAGCAATGCTATAAGAGGGGCTGAGCAAAAGCGGTAACATAGCCAAACAATGGTTTGCTAGGACAAGGTGGGTTAGAGGCTGAACATGGAAAAATGGGAGGCATGATATAGCCAGTGGTAGGTATTGCGGCATAGCAATAGAGCGAGCAACTAGCAAGCAAAGATAGAAGTGATTTCGAGGGTATGATCATCTTGCCTGCAAAGTTCACTGAGTTGACGAAAGCTTGATCCTCGTTAGCGTACTCAATAGGTTCCTCGATCACGTACTCGACTGCCAGCTCTATCCAAAGCAAGAACACAAGCAAAGGAACAACAATCAACCACGGTGCAATGCACAAGCAACATGATGCAAAACATGGCATGACATGCGGGATGTGATATGCAATGCATATGCGTGCTCCGGAAGGAAAAGATTGATCAAGGCATCAACTTGGAAAACCAAGTGTGCCACTGGAAAGATGAGATGATTTCGGTCTAAATCGATATAAGGATCACCGGAATCGGATGCAGGGTTTGCAAATGGCAAGCAAAACAAGAATGGCACAATTCTGCGATTAACAGCACGATGCCATCTAGAATGCAACAAGAAACTAAGCTACTGCATTACAACATAGAAACAAAGCATATAGCAGTGATTTACTTAAGATGCGTGACAAAACATGAACACTGAGCTATGGCTAAAACACACAAGAGCAAGTTCAAACAAGCATGGCAAAAGTGCAAAAGATATCAGCATCACAGACTTAGTGAAAATACTAACATGCCAGAAATAACATCAGGAAGCCATGTTTAGAGCAAGAAAACAACATGCTACAGGAACATATCATAGCAAACAAAGGCATGACATGAATCTACTAAATTCATAGAACAAAAGTCCCTTACTGATCATGAGCCAAAAAGGCACAAAAGATATCATGGCGCCCATGTAAACATAGCAAGTTTCATTAACAGTTTCAGATTTAGCAGAAAACAGAGCATGGCATAAACAGAATTACGAAGGCATCTTTGCGAGCTCAAATCACTCACCACAAGGCATTGCATGACAAGATAAGCATACTTATAGAAACAAGACATGATCATGAAGCTAACCATGGCAAGAGGAAGTTCATAGCATGCATGGATCAATAGCAACAACCATGGCAAAATTGATTAACATGTAAACAATCTTCCAGGAACATTTTATAGCAAAAGTAGAGCAAGATTAAGACATGCTAGGGCACCCCATAAATGAAAATAGGGGCATGGATGGATAGAGCATAACCATATATCCAAAACACCCTTACTGAAGATACTCAAAACAAGCATGGATATCACTGTAGCATAATGTTTACATGGCATCAAAATAACAGCAGGCACAAGACTTAGCAAAATCCTAAGTCCCTGAAAACAGCAATATCACAAAGGCTACTTTGCATGCTTGTGCTCGTCACCACATTGATCATAAAAATACATGGCAAGAACCCCTGTAACAATAGCATGGCATAGCTCAAAACACATGTAGAGCTCATGCCCATGTGAAGCACACATCAAATGTGACAAAATGACAAATCGTCATAATTGGCTAAGTAACAGGAGCAAACATTTTATAGCACTCTTGCATCAATGATTTAGGCATAAGGATGAACTAAAACAAGCATGTCACAATAGAATGAAATGAAGAGCATCTCCCAATGAACATTTTGATATATCATGCGCAGGAAATGGAGCTACGGTCATGGAGATACGAGGCAATGAACAGGGGCACAAAATATGTTCCAGAAAAAGACTTAGTGGAAAACAACCTCTCCGAAAAGTCAATGGGCGGATGAAGAGATCCGGGACGGAGTTAACCAGGACGCGGAGGGGCGCCGTTTGGTTCGGGCACCCGGTGGATCTGTTCCAACTACCATGGATCCGACCGGAGAGGAACTCTGACGAGCTCGAGGGAGCTCTGGCGAGAGGCGACACGGTATCCGGCGAAGGTAGCGAGCAGCGGCGAGCTGTGGTGGCGTGGTGGGGCGCGGTGGCCAGCGTGCAGCGGCGGGGCGGCGCGCGGTGGTGGTGCTGGCGGTGTGCGGTGGCGCGGCGATGGCGCTGGCGGCGGGGCATGGTCGCCGGCGACGGGAACGAGGCGGGTGGCGCGGGGCTCGGTGCGAGAGGCAGGCAGCGGCGTGCAGGCGTGGCGGTGGAGGAGGCGGCGGAGCGTGCGCGGCGTGCAGGCGCGTCGGTCGCCGGCGAGCGAGAGCGGGTGGCGGCGCGAACAGGCCCCGATGGGCTCGGGCGGGCTCCGCGCGGGCCCGTGGCGGGCCGCGGCGGCGGGGGCGACGCGGGTGACATGTGGCAACACCCCGTTGGGCGGGGCGCCGGCTGGAGCTGAGGTGGTGGCTCTCTATTGGCTGGACGATGTGGCGGCGGTGGTGGACGCGTCCGATGGCGGACGGACATGTCCGGTGGCGCAGTGGAGGTGAGATCTAGGGTTTCGTCCGCAAAAATTCGAGGAGGGTCACAAATATATAGGTAGGAGGAGGTAGGAGTGTGCAAATGGAGTGTAGTTTTCGCCCACACGATCATGATCCGATGACGGAGGACATGGGAGTGGTTTGGAAGGGTTACTGGGCCGTTTTGGAGGGGTGTTGGGCTGCAACACAAAAGAGGCCTTCCGGGTTACTCGTTTAACCGTTGGAGTATCAAACGGACTCCAACTGGCACGAAATTTGACAAGTGGTCTACCGGTGGTGTACCAAGGCCGCTTGGCAAATCTCGGTCCATTCCGACAATGTTTATCACCTGCTCACGAAAAGTGACAAGAGGGGAACGCCGGTGCATGTGGGAGTGTCGGATTGCAAAACGGACAACGGGGAAAATGTTCGGATGCATGAGACGAACACGTATGCAAATGAGATGCACATGATGACATGATATGAAATGCATGACATGAACAAAATGCAAAATGAAGACAAAACCCAACCACGAAGGAAAATCTCATAACTTAAACCAAAAATGGTAGAGTCGGAGTTACAAATATGGCAAGTTACATCCGGGGTGTTACAATACTCCACCACTACGAAAGGATCTCGTCCCGAGATCTAGGATGGCACCGGAGGGAAAAGGGCGAGGAAGATAAGAGGTAAAACTAAGTTGCTTCATTGACAAACGAGTTAAACCAACAAACCTCGATAGGTTGAACAAATTGAGAGAAAGAATACAACGAAGATGAAGAAAGTTGAAAACACTCCGTTAGAAAAGGGGAACGAGGAAGAACAAATTAGAACAACACTCTGGTTGAAACGAGATGCAAGATTAGATAAGATGAAAAGAACTTAAGCAGAGGACACACCACTTCGGTTAAAACAAGATAGAGAAGGAATAAGAATGATATAATTTGGGCAGCACTCCGATTGTAAATGGAAGGAATTGAACATGATCTTGACAAAACAAGATGATGTGTTGAAGTGATCAACATCACAAAGCGTCCGAAACAAATGTAAGAAAGGAATTAAAAGAACAGGGGAGAAAACAACATGTGCTACCTCAAATGAGCTTGCAAAGGCATCCTTAGGAGAAGGGTCGAACGGAGTTGTTGGAAAACCAAAAATGAAAAGATAAACTTGACGTGGTCTTATGGAAGACAACTCAAAATTATGAGATGAAATTCCGCCACTAACGGAAAACAATAGATTAGATTGATATCAACAAGGAGACGAGAAACTTATTTCACCGGGAGGATAAATGAAGAACTTGGACCATTTATAAGCAACATAAATAGCAACAATCCTTAAGGAAAGCTTCAGGTGAAATATAACCCAATCTGACTAAAAATGAAGAGATTGATATATTGAGAAGAGCTCATGCTCAAAGAAATTGATGGGTTTAAATATCTCATTCCTGACAACTTATCACCCATGAAACATGAAGGACACTGTCAAGGATGACATAACACCATCTCAAAAGATAAGGTAGAACGAATTGCATTTCAGAATGCAAGATGAAGAATCCTTAAACTCCTTAAGACAAAACAGGTGTTGAGCAACATGTTTATTCTAGAGTATAGCTTGGCGGATCTTTACTCCGAGAAAAATATTGAAAAACAACTGAAGAATGAAAGGAAACCTTGACGAACCACCATGTTGAGCCTCCAAGAAGAATTCCAGTAATAAAAGGATGATAGAAAGTAAGAGAAGTTGAAAACACAAGGTGAAGCCTTGCGATGATTTAGATGGAGCTTCGTGATGAGATAAAGCTGAAAACTTGAAACTCCAGAAAAGAAAGAATTAAACACTTGGATGAAGCAAGAATAAGAATTATGTTATGTGCATCCTTCACCAATTGAATTGATGACAAGCAACGGATTTGGAATACTACTTATTCTCGTGGAAAGGATTAAGATAGATATAGCGCAAACATAGGAAGGTCTTCAACGAACCACTGGTAGGATTTGGAAATAACGAATAAATTGATATGAGCACAACGAAAGAGGAATGTTGAACGAACCACCGTAAGAATTGAAAATGAATGAAGAAAGATAGCGAAACACTAGGAAGAATTAGAAAATGAACAAAGATACATGAGAGAGTTTAGATACAAGAGAACGAAAAGATCATGAACTGATTGGGGATTTTTGAATGATGCACCGGTAATATTTGGAGAAACGAAAGCTGAAAGCTGGAATGAATAAACCCGAACTTATGGTCTACGAAGAATGAAACTAAAAATAATCTTGAATTGCTCCGGATGGGTGAAAAGAATTCTCACAATCGAGAACAATTATGAGAGGATGGGAATAAGCTAGAATCATGAATCTCTGAGAGAACGGATAAGATTTGGAGGAAAAACTCTTCTCCGGTCTTCAAAATCCAAGAATGATGACGAGAAACACCACCATGAATTATTGAGACACTCCAAAATAATGAATAATATAAAGGTTGAATCAACAATTAAAAGAATTTGAAAGATCTTGGTGAAAGACATTTGACTGACGATAATTCATTCTTACGTCAAACTTTAGAAGATTTGAGAATAGCTCCGAGAAAATAGAAGAGTCAGGTAAGCTCCTAGGAAAAGGCATGTGGGTTATGGGCCCACTCAAAGGATACACCGTTGAGAGATTTAAACGAGAGAATGCACCGGTTGAATTAAATGGCTTGAAGCTTGAACGAATGTAGAGTGGAAACTCGAATCTTCGAGATATCTTGAGAACTCCGGAATAGTTGAATAGCGAGAAGTGGATGATTAAGAGGTGCACCGACATGAGAAGGCATTTGAAACGAGAAAAGGATATGATAGAAAAATCTTGACTTGAATCCACCGGAGAAGAAAAGAAAGAAGAATGACGAACTTGAAGCTTCGTTAATATCTTCCTCACAATCATCGGATAAGAAAATTGACGAAAAAGAATGGAGAATATTCCAACAATAAAATGGATAGTTGATTAAGAAATCCGAGTCCTTGTAGAAAAAGGGGGGGGGGGGGGGGAAAAACAAAGACAACTTGGGGGCGGATGAAATGAACACCGTTGAGAGAACTTAGAATTGAATTTGCAGATGTTTAAAATGATCGGATCCATTTGAAGAGGAACACGCCGGTTGAAAAGGATTGACATGACAATCTTAATTATCATGAAGGATTAGTATTCACATAGATATATGAGAACACCGCTTAGGAAAGTTATGGAATCAACACTTGACATTGAAGCAACTCGACTACCACAAACCAAAACAAAACAAAGGATTGGCTTGCAGAATAAGCCGGAAACAAACGTATGATAGACCCCATATCGTAACATGTGTCTATTGGAAAGAATTCCTATGTGATACTTGAATTCCCACTTATAAACTCCCAAAACATTCTGGTTTATGCAATCAGGTGTTGGGGATATAGGGGAAGCATAATATCTAACCCAAACTAAGATTTCCTACATCCAGCTGTATCCATCCTTCAACACATAACCAAGAAACCTTTGAAAATCATTTACCTCAACCTTCGAAAAGCATCTGTTATACAAGTTATGGCAATACTCCCGAACTCCCGCCCCAGAACTGGGTGGCGTCGAGGTTATCTCACCAACAACTGCATAAAAGAATTTTCGATGTCGGCGAACTCAGGTATTCCTGAACTGCAACGCTAAAATTGTGACGACAACACCTCGGAGCTCAACTCTGCGGGACACTGCCACAACCCCTAAATGTCAGGAGGCACCAAGAACAATTTTCTCGTTACAAAACCATCGGAACGATTCTAAGATACCCACGTGATCCTAAAAAAATTCATGAAATTTGAGGAGAGAAGAGTCAAAACTCTACGTCGGGAGGCCTCACCAGAGCGACGAAGGGACTGAGGAGTAAAAAGAATCCTACTCTCCGATATTATAATCCTAAGACTCAAAACATTCTAGAGACAACAACGTCAGTGATTCGATCAAGCAGGGGGCTCCTAAGTCGGGGAAGGCTCTGATACCAACTTGTAACACCCACAATGCGGCTATATCTCCTACGTGTCGTGGCACGACTTAGAGGCATAGCCACATGGTAGGCATGTCGCAAGAGGGATAATCTTTACACATCCCATGTACTGAATAAGAAAGGGATAAAGAGTTGGCTTACAATCGCCACTTCACACAATACATAAATAATCCATCCATCATCCAAGATACAAACAAAGGTCCGACTACAGAACCAAAATAAAGAAAGACAACCCCAAATGCTAGATCCCCAATCGTCCCAACTGGTCTCCACTACTGATCAACTGGAAATGAAACAACACAACGAACATGATCTTCATCGAGCTCCCACTTGAGCTCAGTTGCGCTATCTACACTGGTATCATCGGCACCTGCAACTGTTTGGAAGTATCTGTGAGTCACGAGGACTCAGCAATCTCACACACGCGAGATCAAGACTATTTAAGCTTAATGGTATGAAAGGGGTAGTGAGGTCAAGCTGCAGCAAGCACTAGCATATATGGTGGCTAACCTACGCAAAAGAGAGCGAGAAGAGAAGCAAAGCACGGTCGAGAAGCTAATAGTGATCAAGAAGTGATGCTGAAACTACTTACATTCAAGCATAACACGAGACCGTGTTCTCTTCCCGGATTCCGCTGAAAAGAGACCATCACGGTTACACACGCGGTTGATGCATTTTAATTAAGTTAAGTGAGTTCTCTACAACCGGACATTAATAAATTCCCATCCGCCCATAATCACGGGCACGGCTTTCAAAAGTCCATAACCCTAGAGGGGTGTCCCAACTTAGCTCATCAAAAGCTCTCACGATCAACGAAGGATATTCCTTCTCCCAGGAAGACCCGATCAGACTCGGTATCCCGGTTACAAGACATTTCAACAATGGTAAAACAAGACCAGCAAGACCGCCCGATGCGCCGACATCCCGATAGGAGTTGCACATATGTCATTCTCAAGGCAACACCGGATGAACACTATGTACAACTAAAACCAACCCTCAAGTTTCCCCGAGTTGGCGCCGCAAGTGGCTCTGGTTCGGACCAACACTTAGAAAAGCACTGGCCCGGGGGGGTTAAAATAAGATGACCCTCGGGTCTGCACAACCCAAGCGAAGGTGATATGTTGTTAGGCAAATGTAAAACCAAGGTTGGGCCTTGCTTGAGGAGTTTTATTCAAAGTGAACTGTCAAGGGGTTCCCATAACACCCAACCGCGTAAGGGACACAAATTCAAGGAACATAACACTGGTATAACGGAAACTAGGGCGGCAAGAGTGGAACAAATCACCTGGCATAAGGCCGAGCCTTCCACCCTTTACCAAGTAAATAGATGCATTAAAGTAAATAAGATATAATAATGATATCCCAACAATATCCATGTTCCAACCTGGAACAAACTTCATCTTCACCTGCAACTAGCAGCGCTATAAGAGGGGCTGAGCAAAAGCGGTAACATAGCCAAACAACGGTTTGCTAGGAAAAGGTGGGTTAGAGGATGAACATGGCAAAATGGGAGGCATGATATAGCAAGTGGTAGGTATCGCGGCATAGCAATAGAGCGAGCAACTAGCAAGCAAAGATAGAAGTGATTTCGAGGGTATGGTCATCTTGCCTGCAAAGTTCTCAGAGTTGACGAAAGCTTGATCCTCGTTAGCGTACCCAACAGGTTCCTCAATTACGTACTCGGCTCCCGGATCTACCCAAAGCAAGAACACAAGCAAAGGACCAACAATCAACCATGGTGCAATGCACAAGCAACATGATGCAAAACCTGGCATGACATGCGGGATGTGATATGCAATGCATATGCGTGCTCCGGAAGGAAAAGATTGATCAAGGCACCAACTTGCTAAACCAAGCGTGCCGCTGGAAAGATGAGATGATTTTGGTCGAAATCGATATAAAGATCACCGGAATCGGATGCAGGGTTTGCAAATGGCAAGCAAAACAAGAATGGCACAATTCTGCGATTAACAACGCGATGCCATCTAGAATGGAACAAGAAACTAAGCTACTGCATTACAACATAGCAACAAAGCATATGGCAGTGATGTACTCAAGATGCTTAACAAAACAAGAACACCGAGCTACGGCTAAAACACACAAGAGCAGGTTCAAACAAGCATGGCAAAAGTGCAAAAGATATCAGCATCACAGACTTGGTGAAAATACTAACATGCCAGAAATAACATCAGGAAGATATGTTTAGAGCAAGCAAACAACATGCTACAGGAACATATCATATAAAACAAAGGCATGGCATGAATCTACTAAATGCATAGAACAAAGGTCCCTTACTGATCATGAGCCAAATAGGCACAGAAGATATGATGGCACCCATGTAAACATAGCAAGTTTCATTAACAGTTTCAGATTTAGCAGAAAATAGAGCATGGCATAAACAAAATTATGAAGGCATCTTTGCAATATCAAATCACTCACCACAAGGCATTGCATGACAAGATAAGCATACTGACAGAAAGAAGACATGATCATGAAGCTAACCATGGCAAGAGAAAGTTCATAGCATGCATGAATCAATAGCAACAACCATGGCAAAATTGATTAACAAGTAAACAATCTACCAGGAACATTTTATAGGAAAAGTAGAGCAAGATTAAGACATGCTAGGGCACTCCAGAAATGCAAATAGGGGCATGGATGGATAGAGCATAACCATATATCCAAAACACCCTTACTGAAGATACTCAAAACAAGCATGGATATCACTATAGCATCATGTTTACATGGCATCAAAATAATAGCAGGCATAAGACTTAGCAAAATCCTAAGTCCCTGAAAACACCAATATCACGAAGGCTACTTTGCATGCTTGTGATTGTCACCACAATGATCATAAAAATACATGGCAAGAACTCCTGTAAAAATAGCATGTCATAGCTCAAAACACATGTAGAGCTCATGCCCATATAAAGCACACATCAAATTTGAAAAAATGACAAATCATCATAATCGGCTAAGTAACAGGAGCAAACATTTTATAGCACTCTTGCATCAATGATTTAGGCATCAAGATGAACTAAAACAAGCATGCCACAATGGAATGCAATGAAGAGCATCTCCCAATGAACATTTTGATATATCATGCATAGGAAACGGAGCTACGGTCATGGAGATACGAGGCAATGAACAGGGGAACAAAATATGTTGCAAAAAAAGACTTAGTGGAAAACAACCTCTCCGAAAAGTCAATGGGAGGATGAAGAGATCCGGGACAGAGGGAACCGGGACGCGGCGGGGCGCCGTTTGGTTCGGGCACCCGGTGGATCTGGTCCAACTACCATGGATCCGACCGGAGAGGAACTCCTGTGTGCTCGAGGGAGCTCCGGCGAGAGGCGACGCGGGATCCGGCGAAGGTCGCGAGCGGCGGCGAGGTGTGGAGGCACGACGGGGCGCGGTGGCCAGCGTGCATCGGCGGGGCGGCGGCGCGGTGGTGGCGCTGGCGGTGTGCGGTGGCGCGGCGATGGCGCTGGCGGCGGGGCGCGGTCGCCGGCGACGGGATCGAGGCGGGTGGCACGCGGCTCGGTGCGAGAGGCAGGCGGCGGCGTGCAGGCGCGGTGGTGGAGGAGGTGGTTGAGCGTGCACGGCATGCAGGCGCGGTGGTGGCCGGCGAGCGGGAGCGGGTGGCGGCGTGAACGGGCCCCGATGGGCTCAGGTGGGCTCCTCGCGGGCCCGTGGCGGGCCGCGGCGGCGGGGGCGACGTGGGTGACACGCGACAACGCCCGGTTGGGCGGGGCGCCGGCTGGAGCTGAGGTGGTGGCTCTCTATTGGTTGGACTATGTGCCGGTGCTGGTGGATGCGTCCGATGGCGGATGAACATGTCTGGTGGCGCGGTGTAGGTGATATCTAGGGTTTCGTCCGTGAAAATTCGAGGAGGGTCACAAATTTATAGGTAGGAGGAGATAGGAGTGTCCAAATGGAGTGTAGTTTTCGCCCACACGATCGTGATCCGACGACGGAGGACATGGGAGTTGTTTGGAAGGGTTATTGGGCCGTTCTGGAGGGGTGTTGAGCTGCAATACAAAAGAGGCCTTCCAGGTTACTCGGTTAACCATTGGAGTATCAAACGGACTCCATATGGCACGAAATTTGATAGGCGGTCTACCTATCACATCCCTAGTTTTGGTATGACCTAGACCAGCTAGTCATTTGTGCATCATGCTTCAATTCCATTTAAATTTGAAATGGGGATTTGTGAAACCCTCAGAATCATTTCTGGAAATGACCCAGATAAAAATTGCTCCAAGAAGGTCCATGAAAATGTTCGTGTTGCTCTCTGAAAATATTGGACAGAGATAAAAATCAAACAAATATTTTTAGGAGCTCCTAAGTAGTTATTTTGGGCATTTGGAATTAATGCAGTAATTATTTGCTTTGCATATATATTGTTATATATATACAATATTGTCCAAAAATTGTGCTAGTTGATGAGGAGCTCTGGTATAATACCACTAGCTCCTGCAAAAATTGGCACAAGGAAATAAAATGATTTGGTATTTTTATTAAATCAAAACAAATGTCAGAAAATAGAAAACAAAAAATAGAAAAAAAGGAGGAACTACCTAGACTTACCTGGGTCACTAGCTGGCCTGGCACTATGTAGCCAACCGGCCCAGCTGTGCGACCCAGCTGGCCCAGCTTGCCTCCTCCTCTGTCTTCTTCCTCGCGCCTACTGGCAGAGGCGTGTCGCCCGCGCGTGCACCGGACGCCACCTCCTGCTTCCTCCCCCCATCCTCGACCGAAGGCCTGGAGACGCCCCAAGCCCCCTGGTCCTTCTCCCTCACTCTCTGCTCTCCCCCTCGCCCTCTAGCCCCCTTCCCCGACCTCACCAGAGAGCGCTCTGCCGTCGCTGTGTTTCACCCGCGTGGCCACCGTCCTCCTTTCGCCGCGCCGCCGTGTCCGGCATCTCTGCTGTCGAGCACCACGTCTCCACGCCGAAGGAAACAAGCCGGAGGGCTCCGCTTAATCGCCATCGTCGTCGCCATCGCCATCGGCCGCCGGAGATCCGCCTCGCCGCCCCACTCGCTCTGACGCTCCCCCGGCCCCGCCGTCTGCACCGGCCAACTCGCCGTGAGCCATTGACCCTCTTCCCTCCGCCTCGAGCCCCGCTCCGGCGAGCTCCGGCGCCCCCACAGCCGTCCACCAGCTCCCCTGGATGCGAACGACGACGGGCTACGCCCCGGTGGTCTTCGCACGTCCAGACGCCGCTCGTAGCGCAATTCCGGTGAGTCGCCGCCGTGCTATTGGTCGCCGCCGGCCAGAACTCTGGCGAGCTGACGTGGCATCGTAGTTAGGCACTAACTACCCCCTAGAGACACTGACAGTGGGCCCCAGCGCCACTAATGTAAATTAGATTAGAAATAACCCCTCGGTTAAACTAACTATGACACTGACGTGTGGCCCCCACATGCCAGGTTTGACCCAGGTTGACTGCTGACGCAGGCATGACGCAGTGCTGACGAAATTAATCCTTTTCTGGTTTTAATTAAATCAGGAAATTCCAGAAAATGATATAAACTTCAAAAATTCATAGAAATTCAACCGTAGCTTAGATTGAAATAATTTATATATGAAAAATCATCAGAAAAATTCAATCTATCCGTCTGCACCATTTTCATGCATGACAAACCAACCTATACATGATGTATATATGAAAACACACTTATGGCATATTTAAGAGCTTAATTTGGAGTTGTATTTGAACCCTTTGTTCAAATGGACTTCAACCAAATAAATGCTAGATGCATTAACTCAAACAACATCACATACTCATGCCATGTTCATGCATCATAATGTTGCATATGCTTGTGTTTGATTTTCGACACCGTTCCTTCCCGATAGGTCCTGCTCCGGAGAGTGTTCGAGAGTACCTGTCTGAGGAGCAGTGCCCCCTGTTGATCTACCAGGCAAGCAACCCCCCTTGTTCATTCCGATACAATCCTACTCTCTCGCTCCTGCTCTCATTTATTGCATTAGGACAACAACGATTCAACTACTACTTTATGCTGCGGTAGTTGAACCCATTCCTCTGCATGACCTGTCATTGCCACAGTAAATAGTTAAAACCCACTAGCATGTGTAGGAGTTGCTTGAGCCATGTTGTGTTCTTGCCATGCCATGCCTGCTATTGCTTAGAGTATGTCAGGTCTGATTCATTGGGAATGAATTAGAGTACAGTGCTATGTTCTGATGTTGAGAGTTAAGCGTGTGAACACGGTTTGCTAAAGGTAGCGGTGAGAGACCATGTAGGAGTACATGGTGAGTTGTCTCACTGGAACCGTCCCTAAGAACTAAGTTCTGTGTATGTTGTCCAAGGACTAGCTACTACCACACATTGGGTTCCGGTAACTCGACCCCTCTCGACTTATTAGACAACTTGATCTCTGTCCAGGAGTTGCAAATAGTTTCTGGTGTTTATACGTAGTGCTATTTTTCTACCGAGTGGCACCCGACAGGGTGCACTTGGGACAGACTAGGCACACGTGGCCCGGTGTACCGAGTGGCACCCGGATGGTGGGCTCGGGAACCCTGTACACATCGTTTGGGGCCGTGAGTGAAACCCGGGCCGGATCTCCTTGCGGATGGAATCCGAATAGGCGATAAACCTGGACTACAGTCTTGTTTGGTTAGTCAGGTCGTGGCCGACACCCGCGCCAGGCTTCTGCTTGAAGGTTGCTGAGATACATGACGTGTATATGGTGATAAGTGGTGAGAGCGTGTGTGAAGAAGTACATCCCTGCAGGGTTATCATGATCTACTCGAATAGTCGTGTCCTCGGTTATGGACTTCTTGGATGCTTACATGGTACATAGAAAACTTAAAGTGGATACTCTAAAATGCTCAAGACAAGTATGAGTGCTATGGATGTCCTTCTCGTGGAGAGACGGGGATGAATCCATAGTAGTGTTTTGATGTGGTGATTAGTGGACTCGTGTGCGCTGCCTCATCTCAAAGAAGTTTCTCGTTGTTGTAGAACAGGATAGCCACTGAGTCAAAGCTGGATTGCTGCAACTAAACTCCACATTACCTTCTTGATACAAATGCATGTACGATAGGATCTGATGTAAGTCTTGCTGAGTACCTTTGTTTTGCAGGTGAGACATCTGTCTCACTAGTAGTACCTCTTGGACTTCGACGAGTAGCTTGTTACCTCAGCTACGATCTTGGTCCCTTGGGAGGGACTTGTAGATAGTCAGGCTTCTCGGCCTTTTTCTTTTGTAGTTGTCTGTACTCAGACATGTAATGCTTCCGTTGCTTGTATGCTCTGAATGATGGGTCATGTGACCCCTGTTTGTATTAATGCTATGTGGCTCTTCTGAGCCTTTATCTATATGAGTTTGCGTTATGTTGTGATGCCATGTTGTACAACACATACTTGCATGTTATGCGTACGTGTGACGTGTATTGCTATGTGTGGGATCCGACAATCTAGTTGTTTATCCTTGACAACCTCTCTTATGGGGAAATGTAGTCTAGTGCTTCCTCGAGCCATAGTAGTCCGCTACAGCCCGGTTCACCAGAGTCCTGCTAGCCCAGCACTACTGCTCAGGACACTTGACTGGCCGGCATGTGTTTCACTTCGTTCCTGTGTCTGTCCCTTCGGGGAAATGTCACGCGTTGACATCCGGAGTCCTGCCTAGCCTACTACAGCCTGGGTTCCCCGGAGTCCTGTTAGCCCAGTGCTACAGCTCGGATTCACACGCTGCTGACCGACATGCTCGATGTGAATCATGTATGCCTGTCCCCATAGGTTAGTGTCGCTTTGGGTTCACGACTAGCCATGTCGGCCCGGGTTCTCTGTCATATGGATGCTAGCGGTACTATCATATATGTGAGCCAAAAGGCGCAAACGGTCCCAGGCCATGGTAAGGCGACACCCGTGGGAATATCGTGCGTGAGGCCGCAAAGTGATATGAGGTGTTACATGCTAGATCGGTGTGACTTGGAATCGGGGTCCCGACAGCTTTGGTATCAGAGCCTGACTGCCTGTAGGATTACCAAGCCAACCTGGTCGAAGTTGGGTCTAGAAATTCTTTAGCTATATAGGGGAATTGATTGTGGAAGGGAACGTAAGGCTCTTTTACTCCTTATACCTCATGCCCTTCTTATCTGAGTCATCCTATCCTTCCTATAGGGTTAAGGAACTAGGCTTTCTCTTCTGTCTATCAGGATCACGTGTTACTACTCCGTAGTCTCTAAGGTTTGGTTGATCTGAGTCTTATCCTAGTTTGAGTACCTCCGGTGTAGCCTATTTAGCAATATCTCAGAACCTTGAGTGATGATGTTGAGTATGGTACTACCCCGTCTTTTGCAGAATGTCTCATTTTGAGCATTTTACTACCGTTATGCTGCCGAAAATGTCCTAGGAGTTCAAGAGATAATATTTTCCTCGTACTATATTCTACATCCTTATGATGATGCTGAATCCACCCTTGTTTCCTTGGTTGGTTCTTCAGGATGTCGTCAGTTAACCGAAGTTCTGTTGCTCATAGCCGGAACCATGGAGATGGTAGGGATGAGGATCCTCCCGACTAGCCTTCATTGGCAGAGTTCATGTTAGAGAGGAGAAGAACAAGCGAGAGTCTAACCGCTGCTTAGCACGTATTGAGGAGAACACCTCCCATCAGCACAAAGAGTCAGCGTCCATCTATGATTTCATTGGTCTGAAACCACCTACCTTCCATCATTCCATTGAACCACTCGATGCAGATGACTGGCTACATAGTATCACACACAAGCTGCGTTCTGCGAACGTAGCTGAAAGTGAGAAGGTCACCTACGCTGCTTATCAACTGGAAGGTCCTGCTAGTATTTGGTGGCAGAACTATGAGGCTATGCTTCCAACTGGCCAGATAACCACCTGGAGAGATTTCACTGAGGCTTTTCGCGAGCATCACATTCCTCAGGCTCTCATTGACCGCAAGAGAGAAGACTTCTGTAGTTTCACCCAGAGTAAGATGGCTGTTGATGCTTACAGTAGAGAGTTTGAGAACCTTGCCCGCTATGCTACAAAAGAAGTGTCCACAGACGCCAAGAAGTAGGCTAGGTTCCAGAAGGGTCTCAACCCCAAGTTGCGTCGTGATCTCCACTTGCATCATTGCAATACATTCCAGGCTCTTGTGAACAAGGCCATTAACGTAGAAACATCTCAACTCACTTACGAGGAGTCTCGTAAGCACACCCATGATTTGGGTTCTTCTTCCGGTTCTAGTTCTCAGAAGCGCTAGATTTGGGTTCCGAACTCCGCTCTTCCACGTGGTTATTCAGCGAGGCCCTCTTATGTGGCGCCTCACCCAGTTCAGTTACATGCTCCACCCAGGCCTATTGGTAGACCGCTTGTCAATGCGGGTCCACATCCTACTTCAGGGACTTGTTTCACAAGCGGAGATCCAGGACACTATGCACGTGACTGCTCTCAAACCAATTATGCTCCACCCCAGCCTGAGAAGTCTGTTGGCCGTGGTAAGCCATCACGCAAGATGATCAGTGTCAAGTCAGCTCCCACTGAACGTGGATGTGTGCATCACGTCTCAGCTAAAGACGCTCATGATGATCTGAATGTCGTTCTTAGTACACTCCTTGTCAACTGTCATCCAGCTTCGGTTATGTTCGATACCGGAGCATCTCACTCCTTCATCTCTGAAGGCTATGCTCGTTTGCACGACATGTCATTTTGTGATATGCCAACTCCACTTGAAATCCAAACTCCAGGGTCTAGATGGCAAACTACCAGAATAAGCCATGGTAATGAAATCCTTGTTGACAGACTTGTATTCCTTGCATCACTTATAGCCCTCAAGTCTACAAATATTAACATCATCTTGGGTATGGATTGGATGAAAGCTCATTATGCCAAGATTGTTTGTTACAAAAGGTCTGTTCAGCTTACACACCCATCTGGCAAGATAGTCACTGTCTCCACAAGAGTTGCAAAGCGTCAGCTCTATTCCCTTAATGCCAGCCCTCTTCCAGACCTTGAAGATATTCCGGTAGTACGTGAATTTCTGGATGTATTTCCCGAGGAACTGTCAGGTATTCCACCTGACAGAGATGTAGAGTTTGTCATAGATCTTATCCCAGGAACCGCTCCTATCTCTAGGAGACCTTACAAGATGGCACCCTTAGAACTAGCTGAGCTTAAGAAACAACTCGATGAAACATTGCAAAAGGGTTTCATCCGTCCTAGTTCTTCTCCCTGGGCTTGCCCCGTCCTCTTCGTCAAGAAGAAGGATGGTACGGACCGAATGGTTGTAGATTATCATCCCGTTAATTTGGTCACGATAAAGAACAAGTATCCGCTCCCCAGGATCAACGACCTATATGATCAGCTCGCTGGATCCTCAGTCTTTTCAAAGATGGACTTGAGGTTAGGCTATCACCAAATCAAGATCAGAAATGGGACATTCCTAAGACGGCTTTTGTCACTCGTTATGGCCAGTACGAGTACACCATCATGTCCTTTGGTCTAACCAATGCTCCAGCTACTTTCTCTCGCTTGATGAACTCGATCTTCATGGAGTACTTAGATAAGTTTGTCATGGTTTACCTCGATGATATTCTTATTTACTTGAAGAACGAGGAAGATCATGCCGAACATCTTAGACTTGTGCTAGAAAAACTCAGAGAGCACCGCCTTTATGCCAAGTTCTCCAAGTGCGAATTTTGGTTGCCAGAAATGACCTACCTAGGCCACGTGATATCTGGTAAGGGCATTGCCGTCAATCCCGAGAGAGTTCAGGCCGTTCTTGATTGGAATCCGCCTGAAACAGTTAAGCAAGTTAGGAGTTTCCTTTGTCTAGCCAGTTACTGTCACCGCTTCGTTGAGAACTTCTCCAAGGTGGCCAAACCTCTCACGAAACTTCTCAATAAAGATAAAAAAAGTTTGAGTGTTCCCCACAGTGTGAGCACAGTTTTCAGGAACTGAAAAGACGCCTGACTTCTGCTCCCATACTTGTGCCATCGGATTTCACTAAAGACTTTGTTATCTACTGTGATGCCTCACGACAGGTACTAGGTTGCATTCTTATGCAAGATCGCCATGTGATTGCCTATGCATCTCGACAGTTGCATCCACATGAGGAAAATTATCCTACACATGATCTAGAGCTTGCAGCCATAGTCTATGCACTTAAGACATGGCGACATTACCTTCTCGGTAAACGTTGCGAGATTTACACCGACCACCAGAGTCTCAAGTATATCTTCACCCAACTAGATTTGAACCTTAGGCAAAGACATTGGTTGGAGTTGATCTCAGATTATGACTTAGGGATTACCTACACCCCAGGCAAGGGGAATGTCATGGATGATGCGCTAAGTCATAAGTCCTTTTGCAACAATCTCATGTTGCAGCAGGGCCAACCACTTCTCCATGAGGAATTATGTAAACTTAACCTTCACTGTCACACCCTAGCTAGTTCAAGCATTAGAGTGTGCATCATGTTTAATTTCCTTTTAATTTTGAAATGGTAAGGCGACACCCGTGGGATACCGTGCGTGAGTCCGCAAAGTGATATGAGGTGTTACTGGCTAGATCGATGTGACTTGGAATCGGGGTCCTGACAGCGTTGGTATCAGAGACGGACTGCCTGTAGGTTCGTTGAGCCAAACTGCTCGATGTCGAGTCTAGAAATGCTTTAGTTATATGTAGGGGAATTGATTGTGGGAGGGAACATAAGGCTCTTTTACTCCTTTACCCTATGCCTCTGATCTAAGTCATTCTCTTCTCATTCAACATGGGTTAAGGACTAGGCTCTCTTCTTCTATCAGGTTGACGTGTTACTAATCCGTAGTAGCTTATAGGATTGTTGTTACAAGCCCCAGTTCAGTTTCTACTATTTTAGTATGTTGCTAATTGGATCAGAACCTTGATATGATGTTGTTGAGTGGTATTGCGAACTGTTGTGGATGTCTCAAATCTTTTTCTGAGCATTTACAGTTGTTATGCTGTCCAATTTTCCCTAGAAATTCGGATGTCTTTGCATTGTGGTTGTGCTTTCAGATGGCCAACCGTGTTCAAAACCAAGTGGTTCGCCTGACCCGGTGCCTCGACGTGCCCGGTCATACTGCTATGTTAGTCCGGGTAATGATCGAGACGGGTTACCGTTGGTATCCCGAATACACCGTCGAAGAGCAATTCCGAGACTTTAATCAAAGCCAATATTTCTGCACCGTCAGGATATTTCCTTCTTATCCTGGATCTACCCAGCCCCTTCACTGTTCCTATGGACTCGGGGTTACTATTGAGATAGCTGTGCAGGATGCTGCCTATTCCATGATGACCATCATGCGAGTCCGGACTGGCCTGCTTCGGAACACCGACTTCCGTTACATGCCAGCTTCACTTCCAGGAGCGCAAGGGTATCTTCAGGCTATCTATGCTGACTCCACTCAGGAGGACTCATTAACTCGTACCACTGCTGAGATGCTCGAAGATAAGGACCGAGAGAATCGGGCCTTGAGGCTGGAGCTTTTCAATACCCGTGCTGATCATTGGGCCACATTGACTCGGTTTGCACCTGCGGTGCAAGCTGGATGTATGGATACAAGGGATCTGTATCCTGTGAGATCAGCTCTGCCAGACATGGTGGATTAGCGTGATGTGGGAGGCATCACCCCACCCCGTGGTCCCCGCAGGCCACCGTTTGTTGGTCCAAGACCTCATCCTAGCCCCTATGGTCCACAGGCTCCTCAGGACCGTCTATTCCCGGATGATCACGTTGAACTTCCAGGCTATGGAGGTGACTTCTATGAGGACTACTACGGAGCTGTCTGAGTTAGTAGTAGTACCACTAGTATTGTAATAGTTGTATTTTTACTGTCCTGCGTGACTTGTGGAATACGACTTTGTGTGTAGTCAATTTCGGAGGTGTAGACAAATAATGTATAGGAGCTTGGAATGCCTCTGATGAGATGTAACGTCCTTCATCATAGCTGTACTGTAACCTGGGCTTGTACTAAACTATGTATGATGTGTATGACCGTTGGTATATATATGGCAGTCTTATATTACCATGACATACGGATGAACATCTCCACATTCCGTGTTATCCATTACATTCTGCACTTCCTTGCTAAGTTTGAGCCATCCTTATCTAAACCGTTGTCTTGTTTTCTCCTAGGATGGTCAACACCCGCAGCAACCCTGCTGCCTCGGCGCAGGGGGAAGCCAGTGCAACTAGGGGTGAAAATCTACCTCACCCGCCTTCTCTGGCCGAA
The DNA here is from genome assembly GCF_003073215.2 of Triticum urartu. Lineage (NCBI taxonomy): Eukaryota > Viridiplantae > Streptophyta > Magnoliopsida > Poales > Poaceae > Triticum > Triticum urartu. The sequence continues at coordinate 304,726,043 of NC_053028.1, forward strand.
GTGATGCTGGAGGCAGAAAGAAACAAGCGTGAGACTAACCGCCTGCTAGAGCGGATTGAGCAGAACACTGCACGCCATCCGCGAAATGACTTTGTGTCAATCAATGACTTTATCAAGCTGTACCCACCAAAGTTTAACCATTCCGTCGAGCCCCTCAACACAGATGACTGGCTTCACAGCATCACTCACAAGCTACGTTCTGCCAACGTAGCCGAAGCCGACAAGGTTACTTACGCTGCCTACCATCTTGAAGGCCCTGCTAGCCTCTGGTGGGAAAATTTTGAAGCTATGCGCCCGGTCGGCCAAATCACTACTTGGGCTGAATTCAGTGAGGCTTTCCGTGAGCATCACATTCCGAAAGGTCTCATGGATCACAAGAGGGAGGAGTTCTGCAACTTCACCCAAGGAAGACTGACTGTGGATGCTTATAGTTGTGAATTTGGGAATCTAGCACGTTATGACCTTGAAGAGGTATCTACTGACGCTAAGAAGCAGGCAAGGTTCCTCAAAGGACTTAGCCCTGAGCTTCGCCGCGATCTTCGTCTGCACGAGTGCACCTCTTTTTAGAAGTTGGTCAATAAAGCCATCAGTGCTGAGATAGGCCAGACTGATTATGATGCTTCACGCAAGCACTCCCGTGATTTTGGCTCTTCATCCGGCTCTGGAGCTCAGAAGCGTCGGGTGTGGATCCCAAGCACGGCACTGCCACCCAGGTTCATCCCGAGGCCATCCTTTGAGGCGCCTCGTCCCAACTAGCAGTTTGCACCTCCCAAGCCCTATGGTGGCCCCGCTGCTAATGTTGCTCCACGCCCCAATGTGGTGACATGCTTTAAGTGTGGAGAGCCGGGTCACTATAGCCGAGAGTGTCCCCAGAACAACAACCCCAATCAAACTGGAAAGTCCGTTGGCCGTGGTAAGCCCGCGGGAAAGACATTCTACGCCAAGCCGGTCACTACTACACGTGGCCATGTCAACTATGTTTCAGCCGAGGAGGCTCATGAGGATCCTAACGTCGTCCTTGGTACGCTCCTTGTTAACTGCCATCCGGCATCTGTTCTTTTCGATACTGGAGCATCTCATTCATTCATATCCGAGAACTATGCTCGATTGCATAACACGACATTCTATGACATGCCCACTTCCATGGTAATTCAAACTTCGGGTTCCAAATGGCAAACTTCTAGAGTAAGCCATGAGAATGAAATTCTTGTCGATAGACTTATCTTCCTTGCATCCTTAATAGCTCTCAAGTCCTCGGACATAAACATCATCTTGGGTATGGACTGGATGTCAGCTCATTATGCTAAGATTGATTGTGCCACTAGAACCATTCAACTTACTCACCCATCGCGCAAGACAGTCAATGTCTTAACTCGAGTGGCCAAGCGCCAGCTTTACTCCCTAAATGCCAACCCCCTTCCAGACCTTGAGGATGTTCCGGTAGTCCGAGACTTTCCGGATGTCTTTCCAGAAGAACTACCAGGTGTTCCACCTGACAGGGATGTCGAGTTTGTGATAGACCTTGTTCCAGGAACTGTTCCAATTTCTAGAAGACCCTATAAGATGGCACCCTTAGAACTAGCCGAGCTTAAGAACCAACTCGATGAGTCCTTGAAAAAGGGTTTCATCCGTCCTAGTTCCTCTCCTTGGGCTTGCCCCGTCCTCTTCGTCAAAAAGAAGGATGGAACGGATCGAATGGTTGTAGATTATCGACCTGTCAATTTGGTCACCATCAAGAACAAATATCCGCTTCCCAGGATCAACGATCTGTATGATCAGCTCGCTGGATCCTCAATCTTCTCCAAGATGGTTTTGAGGTTGGGCTACCATCAAATCAAAATCAGAAACGGGGACATTCCCAAAACGGCCTTTGTTACTCGTTATGGCCAATACGAGTACACTGTTATGTCCTTCGGTTTAACCAATGCCCCAGCTATCTTCTCCCGGTTAATGAACTCGGTCTTCATGGAGTATTTGGATAAATTCGTCGTAGTATACCTCGATGACATACTCATCTACTCCAAGAATGAAGAGGAACATGCCGAACATCTAAGGCTGGTATTGATGAAACTTCGAGAGCATCGCCTTTATGCCAAATTCTCCAAGTGTGAATTTTGGTTGCCAGAAATGACCTATCTAGGCCATGTAATCTCTGGCAAGGGTATTGCTGTCAATCCCGAGCGAGTTCAAGCCGTCCTTGATTGGACTCCACCTGAGACGGCCAAGCAAGTTCGGAGTTTCCTTGGCTTAGCGAGCTATTGCCGCCGCTTCGTCGAGAATTTCTCCAAGGTTGCTAAACCTCTAAGTGAACTCCTCAGGAAAGATAAAAAGTTCGAGTGGACTCCATAGTGCGAGTTCAGCTTTCAGGAACTAAAAAGACGCCTGACATCTGCTCCCGTACTGGTACCACCAGATTTCTCCAAGGACTTTATTATCTATTGCGATGCCTCGCGACAAGGACTAGGTTGCATACTCATGCAAGATCGTCAGGTAATTGCCTATGCTTCACGGCAATTACTCCTGCATGAGGAAAATTATCCCACACATGATCTAGAGCTTGCAGCTGTAGTCCATGCACTTAAAACTTGGCGACATTACCTCCTCGGTAATCGTTTGGAGATCTTCACCGGTCACCAATGTTTGAAATATATCTTCACCCAACTAGATTTGAATCTCAGGCAAAGACGTTGGGTCGAGTTGATCTCGGATTACGACTTAGGAATAACTTACACCCCGGGCAAAGCCAATGTCATGGCTGATGCGCTAAGCCATAAGTCCTATTGTAACAACCTGATGTTACAACAAAGTCAACCACTTCTCCATGAGGAATTTCGTAAGCTTAATCTTCACATTGTTCCTCGAGGATTCCTATCCACCCTGGTGGCGAAACCTACCCTTACGGATCAGATCATCAAGGCACAGAAGGTAGATCCAGGAATCTCCCGTATTAAGAGAAACATTAAGAAAGGAGTCGCAAATTGTTTCTCCATTGATGATCAAGGTGTCATATACTTTGGAAATCGCCTAGTGGTTCCAAAGGCACGAAACCTGAGGCGGCTGATCCTTAAGGAAGCTCATGAATCCCCTCTCACCATTCATCCCGGTAGTACTAAAATGTATCAAGACCTACGCCAGAGGTTTTGGTGGACTAGGATGAAGAGAGAAATCGCTCAATACATTGCTAATTGCGACGTTTGTCATCGTGTTAAAGCAGAGCATCAACGGCCTGCTGGCACCCTTCAACCTTTGGCTATTCCTGAATGGAAATGGGATAAAATCAGTATGGATTTCATCACTGGGTTTCCCAGGACCAAGAGAGGGAATAATTCCATCTTCGTCATGATCGACCGACTTTCCAAAGTAGCCCACTTTCTACCTGTTCGTGAGAGTATCACCGCTAGCTAGCTAGCCGATTTATACATCTCCCGAATAGTGTCTCTTCATGGTGTCCCATTGGAAATTAACTCAGACCATGGGAGTCTCTTCACCTCTCGATTTTGGGAAAGTTTCCAAAATGCTATGGGAACTCGTCTCTCCTTTAGCACCGCCTTCCATCCTCAATCAAGTGGTCAAGTAGAGCGAGTCAATCAAATTCTGGAAGATATGCTTCGAGCTTCTGTCATCTCGTTCGGAATGAGTTGGGAAAATTGCCTCCCATTCGCGGAGTTTGCTTATAACAATAGTTATCAAGCCAGCTTGGGCAAGGCTCCTTTCGAAGTTCTCTATGGACGAAAATGTCGAATGCCTCTTAACTGGTCAGAAACCGGGGAAAGACAACTCTTTGGCCCGGATATGATTCAGGAAGCAGAAGAGCAGGTTCGCATTATTCGTGAGAAATTGAAAACAGCCCAATCTCGTCAAAAGAGTCAATATGATCGTAAACATAAGCCTATGACTTATGAAGTCGGTGAGAAGGCCTACCTTCGGGTTACCCCGTTAAAGGGAACCCATCGTTTCGGTATCAAAGGCAAATTGGATCCTCGTTACATTGGACCCTTTCGCATTCTTGCCAAACGAGGAGAAGTTGCCTACCAGTTGGAACTACCCCCACATCTTTCTCGAGTTCATGATGTCTTCCACGTTTCTCAACTCAGGCGTTGCTTCGCGGATCCTATCCGTGGAGTGGACCACGAAACGCTTGATCTACAAGATAACCTCTCCTATCGGGAATATCCCGTTCGTATCCTTGATCAAGCCGAGCGTACCACTCGACGTCATAATATCAAGTTTCTCAAGGTTCAATGGTCACACCATTCCGAGAAAGAAGCCACTTGGGAAAGGGAGGATCATCTTTGACTCGAGTACCCCACCTTCTTCCCGAAAGATCCTAAATCTCGGGATGAGATTCTTTTGAGTGGGGGTGAGTTGTCACACCCCAGCTAGTTCAAGCATTAGAGTGTGCATCATGTTTAATTTCCTTTTAAGTTTGAAATGGTAAGGCGACACCCGTGGGATACCGTGTGTGAGGCCGCAAAGTGATATGAGGTGTTATTGGCTAGATCGATGTGACTTGGAATCGGGGTCCTGACATTCACATTGCTCCTCACGGGTTCCTTGCTACCTTGGTGGCGAAACCTAATCTTGTGGATCATATCATAGAAGCCCAGAAGCATGATACAGGGATTACCCGGATCAAGAGAAACATTGCCAAGGGCATTGCTGGTAGTTTCTCTATAGATGATCGAGGTGTTGTTTTCTTCGGGAATCGCCTGGTGGTCCCCAAGAAGCAGCATCTTCGGCAATTAATCCTTAAGGAGGAGCATGAATCTTCTCTCATGATTCATCCCCGTAGTACTAAGATATATCAGGACCTACGCTAGAGGTTCTGGTGGACTAGGATGAAGAGAGAAATTGCTCAGTTTATTGCTAACTGCGACGTTTGTCGTCACGTTAAGGCAGAACATCAAAGACCTGCTGGCACCCTTCAACCTTTAGCTATTCCTGAGTGGAAATGGGATAAAGTTGGTATGGACTTCATCACCGGCTTTCCCAGGACCAAGAGAGGGAATAATGCTATCTTCGTAGTCATTGATCGTCTTTCCTAAGTGGCTCACTTCCTACCTGTTCGAGAGAGTATCACTGCTAGTCAGCTCGCTGACTTATATATTTCTCGAATAGTGTCATTTCATGGTGTTCCACTAGAGATCAATTCAGACCGTGGTAGTCTTTTCACTTCTCATTTCTGGGAGAGTTTCCAAACTGCCATGGGCACCCATCTTTCCTTCAGTACCGCTTTCCACCCTCAATCAAGTGGTCAGGTGGAAAGGGTCAATCAAATTCTCGAAGACATGCTTAGAGCTTGTGTTATCTCATTCAGTATGGATTGGGAGAAGTGTCTTCCCTTCGCCAAGTTTGCTTATAACAATAGCTACCAATCCAGCCTCAAGAAAGCTCCTTTTGAGGTTCTGTATGGACGAAGATGTCGAACACCTTTGAACTGGTCAGAAACTGGTGAAAGACAATTCTTTGGACCGGATGTGATCCAGGAGGCAGAAGAGCAAGTTCGCATCATTCATGAGAATTTGAAAACAGCCCAATCTCGTCAAAAGAGCCAGTATGACCGTAGTCATAAGGAAGTGGCTTATGAAGTTGGCGACAAAGCTTACCTTCGGGTTACCCCTTTGAAGGGTACCCATCGATTCGGTATCAAGGGCAAGTTGGATCCTCATTACATTGGTCCCTTTCTCATTCTCGCTAAACGAGGAGAGGTTGCCTACCAGTTGGAACTACCCCCACATCTTTCTTGAGTGCATGATTTCTTCCACGTCTCTCAACTCAGGCGTCGCTTCTCGGATCCCATCCGCGGAGTGGACCACGAAACGCTTGATCTCCAAGATAACCTCACTTATCGAGAGTACCCCGCCGCATTCTGGATCAAGCAGAGCGTGTCACTCGACGTCATAACATCAAGTTTCTCAAGGTTCAGTGGTCTCATCATTCCGAGAGAGAAGCTATGTGGGAGCATGAAGATCGTCTTCGACTTGAGTACCCTGCTTTCTTTCCGCCAACTCCTGAATCTCGGGACGAGATTCTTCTGAGTGGGGGCGAGTTGTCACATCCCTAATTCTGGTATAACCTAGACCAGCTAGTCATTTGTGCATCATGTTTAAATTCCATTTAAATTTGAAATGGGGATTTGTGAAACCCTCAGAATCATTTCTGGAAATGACCCAGATAAAAATTTCTCCAAAAAGGTCCAAGAAAATGTTCATGTTGCTCTCTGAAAATATTGGACAGAGATAAAAATCAAACCAATATTTTTAGGAGCTCATAAGTAGTTATTTCGGGCATCTGGAATTAATGTATATATATACAATATTGTCCAAAAATTGTGCTAGTTGATGAGGAGCTCTGGTATAATACCACTAGCTCCTGCAAAAATTGGCACAAGGAAATAAAATGATTTGGTATTTTTATTAAATCAAAACAAATGTCAGAAAATAGAAAACAAAAACAAAATAGAAAAAGGAGGAACTACCTGGACTTACCTGGGCCACTTGCTGGCCTGGCACTATGCAGCCAACCGGCCCAGCTGTGCGGCCCAGCTGGCCCAGCTCGCCTCCTCCTGTGTCTTCTTCCTCGCGCCTACTGGCAGAGGCGTGTCGCCCGCGCACGCACCGGACGCCACCTCCTGCTTCCACCTCCTGCTTCCTCCCCCCCATCCTCGACCGAGCGCCTGGAGACGCCCCAAGCCCCCTGGTCCTTCTCCCTCACTCTCTGCTCTCCCCCTCGCCCCCTTCCCCGACCTCACCAGAGAGCGCTCCGCCATCGCCGTGTTTCACTCGCATGGCCACCGTCCTCCTTTCATCATGCCGTCGTGTCCGGCATCTCCGCTGTTGAGCACCACGTCTCCACGCCGAAGGAAACAAGCCGGAGGGCTCCGCTTCATCGCCATCGTCATCGCCTTCGCCATCGGCCAACGGAGATCCGCCTTGCCACCCCACTCGCTCCGACGCTCCCCCGGCCCCGCTGTCTCCACCGGCCAACTCGCCGTGAGCCACTGACCCTCTTCCCTCCGCCTTTTCCCTTGCGCGCATCCCGTACCCGCCGTCCCGCAAGCTCCCGAGCTCACCGTCGGCGTCCTTGCCGCCGTCGTGGCTTGAGCTCAAGACAGCCGCGCCCTTGCACTGCATCGAGGTCCTGATGACCCCAAGGTGCTGCGGAGCCCCTTGGGTGGCCTCCTCGTGCCCTGTAGCCCGCTTTCGCCCGGAGCCGAACTCCGTCCGCCGCCTCGAGGCCCGCTCCGGTGAGCTCCGGCACCCCCGCAGCCTCCCACCAGCTCCCCTGGATGCGGACGACGACGGGCTATGCCCCAGTGGTCTTCGCGCGTACGGATGCCGCTCGTAGCGCAATTCCGGCGAGTCGCTGCCGCGCTATTGGTCGCCGCCGGCCACAACTCCGGCAGGCTGACGTGGCATCGTAGTTAGGCACAAACTACCCCCCTAGAGACACTGAAAGTGGGCCCCAGTGCCACTAATCTAAATTAGATTTGAAATAACCCCTCGGTTAAACTAACTATGACACTGATGTGTGGCCCCCACACGTCAGGTTTGACCCGGTTGACTGCTGACGCAGGCATGACGCAATGCTGACGAAATTAATCCTTTTCTGGTTTTAATTAAATCAGGAAATTCTAGAAAATGATATAAACTTCAAAAATTCATAGAAATTCAACCGTAACTCAGATTGAAATAATTTATATATGAAAAATTATCAGAAAAATTCAATCTATCCATCTGTACCATTTTCATGCATGACAAACCAACCTATACATGCTGTATATATGAAAACACACTTATGGCATATTTAAGAGCTTAATTTGGAGTTGTATTTGAACCCTTGGTTCAAATGGACTTCAACCAAATAAATGCTAGATGCATTAACTCAAACAACATCACATACTCATGCCATGTTCATGCATCATAATGTTGCAGATGCTTGTGTTTGATTTTCAACACCGTTCCTTCCCGATAGGTCCTGCTCCGGAGAGTGTTCGAGAGTACCTGTCTGAGGAGCAGTGCCCCCCTGTTGATCTACCAGGCAAGCAACCCCCATTGTTCATTCCGATACAATCCTACTCTCTCACTCCTGCTCTCATTTATTGCATTAGGACAACAACGATTCAACTGTTACTTTATGCTGCGGTAGTTGAACCCATTCCTCTGCATGACCTGTCATTGCCATAGTAAATAGTTAAAACCCACTAGCATGTGTAGGTGTTGCTTGAGCCATGTTGTGTTCTTGCCATGCCATGCCTGCTATTGCTTAGAGTATGTCAGGTCTGATTCATTGCGAATGAATTAGAGTACAGTGCTATGTTCTGATGTTGAGAGTTAAGCGTGTGAACATGATTTGGTAAAGGTAGTGGTGAGAGGCCATGTAGGAGTACATGGTGGGTTGTCTCACTGGAACCCTCACTAAGAACTGAGTTTTGTGTATGTTGTCCAAGGACTAGCTACTACCACACATTGGTTTCCGGTAACTCGACCCCTCTCGACTTATTAGCCAACTTGATCTCTGTCTAGGAGTTGCAAATAGTTTCTGGTGTTTATAGGTAGTGCTATTTTTCTACCGAGTGGCACCCGGCAGGGTGGACTTGGGACAAACTAGGCACACGTGGCCCGGTGTACCGAGTGGCACCCGGATGGTGGGCCCGGGAACCCTGTACACATCGTTTGGGGCCGTGAGCGAAACCCCGGCCGGATCTCCTTGCGGATGGAACCCGAATAGGCGATAAACCTGGACTAGAGTCTTGTTTGGTTAGTCAGCTCATGGCCGACACCCTCGCCAGGCTTCCGCTTGAAGGTTGCCGAGATACATGACGTGTATATGGTGATAAGTGGTGAGAGCGTGTGTGAAGAAGTACACCCCTGCAGGGTTATCATGATCTATTCGAATAGGCGTGTCCTCGGTTATGGACTTCTTGGATGCTTACGTGGTACATAGAAAACTTAAAGTGGATACTCTAAAATGCTCAAGACAAGTTTGAGTGCTTGGATGGCCTTCTCGTGGAGAGACGGGGATGAATCCATAGTAGTGTTTTGATGTGGTGATTAGTGGACTCGTGTGCGCTGCCGCATCTCAAAGAAGTTTCTCGTTGACGTAGAACATGATAGCCATTGAGTCAAAGATGGATTGCTGCAACTAAACTCCACATTACCTTCTTGATACAAATGCATGTATGATAGGATCTAATGTAAGTCTTGCTGAGTACCTTTGTACTCACGTTTGCTTTATTTATGTTTTGCAGGTGAGACATATGTCTCACTAGTAGTACCTCTTGGACTTCGACGAGTAGCTTGTTACCTCAGCTACGATCTTGGTCCCTTGGGAGGGACTTGTAGATAGTCAGGCTTCTCGGCCTTTTTCTTAGTTGTCTGTACTCAGACATGTAATGCTTCCGTTGCTTGTATGCTCTGAATGATGGGTCATGTGACCCCTGTTTGTATTAATGCTATGTGGCTCTTCTGAGCCTTTATCTATATGAGTTTGCATTATGTTGTGATGCCATGTTGTACAACACATACTTGCATGTTATGAGTACGTGTGATGTGTATTGCTATGTGTGGGATCCGACAATCTAGTTGTTTATCCTTGACAACCTCTCTTATGGGGAAATGTAGTCTAGTGCTTCCTCGAGCCATAGTAGTCCGCTACAGCCCGGTTCACCGGAGTCTTGCTAGCCCAGCACTACTGCTCAGGACACTTGACTGGCCGGTATGAGTTTCACTTCGTTCCTGTGTCTGTCCCTTCGGGGAAATGTCACGTGGTGACATCCGGAGTCCTGCCTAGCTTGCTACAGCCCGGGTTCCCCGGAGTCCTGTTAGCCCAGTGCTACAGCCCGGATTCACACGCTGCTGACCGACATGCTCGATGTGAATCATGTATGCCTGTCCCCATAGCTTAGTACCGCTTTGGGTTCACGACTAGCCATGTCGGCCCGGGTTCTCTGTCATATGGATGCTAGAGTTACTATCATATACGTGAGCCAAAAGGCGCAAACGGTCCCGGGCCATGGTAAGGCGACACCCGTGGGAATACCATGCGTGAGGCCGCAAAGTGATATGAGGTATTACATGCTAGATCGGTGTGACTTGGAATCGGGGTCCCGACACTACCGGTGGTGTACCAAGGCCGCTTGGTAAATCTCGGTCTATTCCGAGAACATTTAAGACCCGCTCACGAAAAGTGACAAGAGGGGAACACCGGTGCACGTGGGAGTGTCGGATTGAAAAATGGAAAACGCGGAAATGCTCGGATGCATGAGACGAACACGTATGCAAATGAGATGCACATGATGAGATGATATGAAATACATGACATGAACAAAATGAAAAATGAAGACAAAACCCAACAACGAAGGGAAATCTCATAACTTAAACCGAAAATGGCAGAGTCGGAGTTACAAATATGGCAAGTTACATACGGGGTGTTACAGAAATGCAGCCCGGCAACAGTTTCCGGAGACCGAAAACGTCCGATGTTTTGACCGACTATAATGCCGCTATAGTTATCCGTTGGGGCATCAGACGGACTCCGAATGCGATGAAACTTGGCAGGAGGCCTACCTGCAACATAACAACACCACACGCCAACTTTCATCCCATTCCGAGAACATTTTCTGGCCACTTATAAAATACTATTTCGGACATGCCGCGGGCACGTGCAAGTGCGGTTGGGCTCAGAACGGACAACGGACAAAACTAAGGAACCCGGACGGATGCAAGTTTTGAAAACATGATGACGCAATGCACATGATGACATGGCAAGATGCAATACGCAATCGAATGACAAGGCAACAACAGCGAATAACTGGAAGACACCTGGCGCGTCGGACTCGGGGCATCACAACACAGTATCGCATGACCTTCCTGCTAGCACGGTCCAAAAATAGTTGAGACTGCATACGGACGTTCCCACGGGCGGCAAAATCTCCTGCCTCCTTCTAAAATTTCCGCCACCTTAGTCTTTAGCACGCGAAATTCCCCTTTTGTCCTTGGTGCATGGAAACCAACAGTTACAATACCGCCCTAATCTACATAATAGGTCGGGGCTGCTTTGGTAACTTGCGGTTCCCCCCACTACACGGCACCCCCATTTCCTCTCCCCTCCCGCAAAAATGACTAACTCCACAGCACCAGAGCATCTCAAATCACCCCGTCCACTTCATCGGACTTTCTCCCCTCCCCTCTCGAAACCCTAGACTGCTCATCCATCGGCATACCAGAGCCCATTCACTGCCAGCGGCGTCCACCTCGCCGGATCTGCTTCTGCGGCCACATCTAACCCTCCCACCTCCCCTAGAAACAAGTAGACTGCTCATCCACCACTGTACCACAGCCCATCCAGTGCCGGCCTTGTCCACGGCGTCGGATCTGCTTCGCCGGTACTCCCGTCAACCGCAGTGCATCTGCAGCGACTCATTCGTACTCCACACCGGAGACGCTTCGTCCACCCCACCCCAAAGCCGCCCCACCGACGCCCCCGTCGACGGCCTCTGATCCTCTTCGCCGACACCTTCCTCAACCGTACCGGAGCCGCTTCGCCGACACCATCGTCAACCCCACTGGAGTAGCTTCGCCTATACCATTTTCAACCCTACCGGGGCCGCTTTGCCAACTCACAAGTCCGCGGCCTCAGATCCGCTTCCTCGCACCCTCATCCAACCTACCGAAGCAGCTTCTGACGCCCTGTCCACGGCCGCAGATCCGCATCATCGACACCATCCTTCACCCAACCACCGGAATAGCTTCACCTACGCCATCGTCCACGGCCATTGATCCGCTTCGCCCACACCGTAGTCCACCCTACCGGAGCAGCTTCACTTACGCCCTCATGCACGGCCACAGATCCGCTTCGCCCACACCATAGTCCACCCTACCGAAGCCGCTCCACAAACGCCATACTCCACGGTTCTAGATCTCCTTACCGGACCCCGACAGCCAGCGCAGCGTCATCACCCTTGACGTTTCTAACCTGATTCCCACCGGCAGGCAAGATGCCAAGCACCCTCCATGGCCTAGGTACTTGTCACTTTTAAACCCGTCCAGCATCACCTGCCCGATGAACTTCAAATACTAAAAGGTCGCTGTTACCTGTTATGCAGTTGGAAAAACTACAAGGACGATGTTTCTTATGGATCTAATAGCTTGGCCAACCAAGATCCTGGACCGGGGTAGTGCTATGATCTTGTAAGCGCGTCTCTCTCCCTTGTATTGTTCTGTGCCTGCCAGTGTGGTTTGCTAGGATATTCGACCAGTAATCCCTTTGTGCAGACAATGATTTCTACTACTGGCTGCTAAATTAGATATGTAGATGTCATACATGATACTACCTCATACTGATACGTCCATTTTGCATCATGCTTTTATATCGATATTTATTGAATTATGGACTGTTATTTCACTTTATGTCACGATACTTATGGCTATTCTCTCTTATTTTACAAGGTTTACATAAGGAGGGAGAATGCCGGCAGCTGGAATTCTGGGCTGGAAAAGGAGCAAATATATTCTACGCAGCTCCAAAAGTCCTGAAACTCCATGGAACATCTTAAAATAAATAAAGAAAAATCCTTGCCAAAGATGAAGGCCAGGGGGCCCACACCCTGCTCACGAGGGGGGGGCAATAAAGAAAAATCCTTGCCAAAGATGAAGGCCAGGGGGCCCACACCCTGCTCACGAGGGTGGGGGGTGCCCCCCCCCTAGGGCGCGCCCCCTACCTCATGGGCCCCCTGGTGGCTCTCCGACGTCCATCTTCTCCTATATGAAGTCTTTCGATGAGAAAAAATAACAAGAAACTTTTCGGGACGAGACTCCGCCGCCACGAGGTGGAACCTTGGCGGAACCAATCTAGAGCTCCGGTAGAGCTGTTCTGCCGGGGATACTTCCCTCCGGGAGGGGGAAATCATCACCATCGTCATCACCAACGCTCCTCTCATCAGGAGAGGGCAATCTCCATCAACATCTTCACCAGCACCATCTCATCTCCAAACCCTAGTTCATCTCGTATATCCAATTCTTGTCTCAAAGTCCGGGATTGGTGCTAGTAGGTTGCTAGTAGTGTTTATTACTCCATGTAGTTGATGCTAGTTGGTTTACTTGGTGGAAGATCATATGTTCAGATCCTATATGGATATTATTACCCCTCTGATTATGAACATGAATATGCTTTGTGAGTAATTACGTTTTTTCCTGAGGACAAGAGAGAAGTCTTGCTATTAGTAGTCATGTGAATTTGGTATTCGTTTGATATTTTGATAAGATGTATGTTGTCTAGCCTCTAGTGGTGTTATGTGAACATCGACTACATAACACTTCACCATAATTTGGGCCTAGAGGAAGGCATTGGGAAGTAATAAGTAGATGATGGGTTGCTAGAGTGACAGAAGCTTAAACCCTAGTTTATGCGTTGCTTCGTAAGGGGCTGATTTGGATCCATATGTTTCATGCTATGGTTAGGTTTACCTTAATACTTTTCTTGTAGTTGCGGATGCTTGGAATAGAGGTTAATCATAAGTGGGATTCTTGTTCAAGTAAGAACAGCACCCAAGCACCGGTCCACCCACATATCAGATTATCAAAGTATCGAACGTGAATCATATGAACGTGATGAAAACTAGCTTGACGATATTCCCATGTGTCCTCGGGAGCGCTTTTCCTATTATAAGAGCTTGTTCCGGCTTGTCCTTTGCTACAAAAAGGATTGGGCCACTTTGCTGCACTTTATTTACTTTTGTTACTTGTTGCTCGTTACAATCTATCTTATCACAAAACTATCCTTTACCACTTATTTCAGTACTTGCAGAGAATACCTTGCTGAAAACCGCTTATCATTTCCTTCTGCTCCTCGTTGGGTTCGACACTCTTACTTATCGAAAGGACTACGATAGATCCCCTATACTTGTGGGTCATCAAGACTCTTTTCTGGTGCCGTTGCCGGGGAGTGTAGCGCCTTTGGTAGGTGGAATTTGGTAAGGAAAAATTTATATAGTGTGCTGAAATTTACTGTCACTTGCTACTATGGAAAGTAATTCTCTGAGGGGCTTGTTCGGGGTATCTTCACTCCGTCCAGTAGAGCAAAGAGTTGCTCCTCAACCTACTGAACCTATTGAAAATGAAACTGCTTTTGAATTTCCTTCGGGTATGATGGAAAAACTGCTAGCTAACCCTTTTACAGGAGATGGAACAAAGCATCCAGATGTGCACTTAATATATGTGGATGAAGTTTGTGGATTATTTAAGCTTGCAGGTATACCCGATGATGTTGCTAATAAGAAGGTCTTCCCTTTATCTTTGAAGGGAGACGCATTGATATGGTATAGGCTATGTGATGATATGAGATCATGGGACTATAAAAGATTGAAGTTGGAATTTCATCAAAAGTATTACCCTATGCATCTTGTTCATCGTGATCGCAATTATATATAAAATTTCTGGCCTCGCGAAGGAGAAAGCATCACTCAAGCTAGTGGGAGGCTTAAATCAATGTTATATTCATGCCCCAATCATGAGCTCTCAACAGAAATGATCATTCAAAATTTTTATGCTCGGCTTTCTGAAAACAATCGCACCATGCTCGATACTTCTTGTGCTGGCTCTTTTATGATGAAGACTATTGAATTCAGATGGAATTTATTGGATAGAATTAAACGCAACTCTGAAGATTGGGACCTCGACAAAGGTAAGGAGTCAGGTATGACACCTAATTTTGATTGTGTTAAATCTTTTATGGACACCGATATTTTCCGTAAGTTTAGCACTAAATATGGACTTGACTCTGAGATAGTAGCTTCTTTTTGTGAATCTTTTGCTACTTATGTTGATCTCCCTAAGGAGAAGTGGTTTAAATATCATCCTCCCATAGAAGTAAAAGTAGCTGCACCTATTAAAGTTGAAGAAAAGACTGTCACTTATAATGATCCTATTGTTCCTACTTCTTATGTTGAGAAACCACCTTTCCCTGTTAGAATAAAGGATCATGCTAAATCTTCAACTGTTGTTCGTAAAAGCAATATTAGAACTTATACACCTCCTGAGCAAGTTAAAGTAGAACCTAATATTGCTATTGTTAAAGATATCTTGTCTGATAATATTGATGGGCATGTTATTCAGTTCGAAGGTGAAACTACTAGAATTGCTAAACCTTGTGCTAAAGATAAACATAGACCTGTGGTAGGCGTGCCTATTATTTATGTTAAAATAGGAGATCATTGTTATCATGGCTTATGTGATATGGGTGCGAGTTCTAGTGTTATACCGCATACTTTATACGAAGAAATTAAGAATGAAATTGCACCTGCTGAGTTAGAAGGTATTGATGTCACAATTAAACTTGCCAATAGAGATGCTATTTCACCAATTGGAATTGTTAGAGATGTTGAAGTCTTGTGTGGGAAACCTAAATATCCTGCTGATTTTCTTGTTCTTACTTCTCCGCAAGATAGCTTTTGTCCCATTATATTTGGTAGACCCTTCTTGAACAGTGTTAATGCTAGGATAGATTGCAAAAAGAATGTTGTTACTATTGGCTTGGATGATATGGTTCATGAGTTTAATTTCTCTAAATTTAGTAAACAACATCGTGAGGAAGAATTACCTAGTAAGGATGAAATTATTGGTCTTGCTTCTATTGCCATACTTCCTGGTGATCCTTTAGAACATTATTTGCTAGACCATGAAAATGATATGTTCATGAATGAAAGAAGGGAGATAGATGAAGTATTCTTTAAACAGGAACCTATTCTGCAACACAATTTGCCTGTTGAAATTTTAGGGGATCCTCCTCCACCCAAGGGTGATCCCATGTTTGAGCTTAAACCGTTGCCTGATAATCTTAAATATGCTTATCTTGATGAAAAGAAGATATATCATGTTATTATTAGTGCTAACCTTTCAGAGCATGAAGAAGAAAGATTATTGAAAACTCTGAAGAAGCATCGTGCTGCTATTGGATATACTCTTGATGATCTTAAGGGCATTAGTCCCACTCTATGTCAACATAAAATAAATTTGGAAGCAGATGCCAAACCTGTTCGTGATCCTTAACGACGTCTGAATCCTAAAATGAAACAAGTGGTAAGAAAATAAATACTAAAGCTTCTGGAGGCAGGTATAATCTATCCCGTTGCTTATAGTGAGTGGGTAAGTCCTGTCCATTGTCTCCCTAAGAAGGGAGGTATTACTGTTGTTCCTAATGATAAAGTTGAATTGATTCCACAAAGAATTACCACAGGTTATAGGATGGTAATTGATTTCCGCAAATTAAACAAAGCTACTAAGAAATATCATTACCCCTTACCTTTTATTGATCAAATGCTAGAAAGATTATGCAAACATACACACGATTGCTTTCTAGATGGTTATTCTGGTTTCTCTCAAATACCTGTGTCGGCTATAGATCAATCAAAGACTACTTTTCCATCCCATTTTGGTACTTTTGCTTATAGATGTATGCCTTTT
The DNA here is from genome assembly GCF_003073215.2 of Triticum urartu. Taxonomy (NCBI): domain Eukaryota; kingdom Viridiplantae; phylum Streptophyta; class Magnoliopsida; order Poales; family Poaceae; genus Triticum; species Triticum urartu. The sequence goes on from NC_053028.1 coordinate 304,742,503, forward strand.
GGTTTATGTAATGCACCTGCTACCTTTCAAAGATGCATGATGGCTATATTCTCTAACTTTTGTGAAAAGATTTGTGAGGTTTTGATGGACGATTTTTCCGTCTATGGTTCCTCTTTTGATGATTGCTTGAGCAATCTTGATCGAGTTTTGCAGAGATGTGAAGAAACTAATCTTGTCTTGAATTGGGAAAAGTGCCACTTTATGGTTAATGAAGGTATTGTCTTGGGGCACAAAGTTTCTGAAAGAGGTATTGAAGTTGATAAAGCCAAGGTTGATGCTATTGAAAAGATGCCATGTCCCAAGGACATCAAAGGTATAAGAAGTTTCCTTGGTCACGCCGGATTTTACAGGAGGTTCATTAAGGACTTCTCAAAAATTTCTCGGCCTCTGACTAATTTATTGCAAAAAGATATACCATTTGTCTTTGATGATGATTGTGTAGAAGCATTTGAAATACTTAAGAAAGCATTAGTCTCTGCACCTGTTGTTCAGCCACCTAATTGGAATTTACCCTTTGAAATTATGTGTGATGCTAGTGATTATGTTGTAGGTGATGTTCTAGGAAAAGAGTTCATAAGAAATTAAATGTTATTCATTATGCTAGTAAGACTCTAGACAATGCTCAAATAAATTATGCTACTACTGAAAAAGAGCTTTTAGCAGTTGTATTTGCTTGTGATAAGTTCAGGTCTTATATTGTTGATTCTAAAGTAACTATTCACACTGATCATGCTGCTATTAAATATCTTATGGAAAAGAAAGATGCTAAACCTAGACTTATTAGATGGGTTCTCTTGCTACAAGAATTTGATTTGAATATTGTTGATAGAAAGGGACCAGAGAACCCCGTTGCAGACAACTTGTCTACGTTAGAAAATATTCTTGATGACCCACTACCTATTAATGATAGCTTTCTGATGAACAATTAAATGTTATAAGTACTTCTCGTAGTACTCCATGGTATGCTAATTATGCTAATTATATTGTTGCTAAGTTTATACCACCTAGCTTCACATACCAGCAAAAGAAAAAGTTTTTCTATGATTTAAGACATTACTTTTGGGATGACCCACATCTTTATAAAGAAGGAGTAGATGGTGTTATTAGGAGTTGTGTACCTGAGCATGAACAAGAACAAATCCTACGCAAGTGTCATTCCGAGGCTTATGGAGGACACCACGCTGGAGATAGAACTGCACATAAGGTATTGCAATCTAGTTTTTATTGGCCTACTCTCTTTAAGGATGCCCGTAAGTTTGTCTTGTCTTGTGATGAATGTCAAAGAATTGGTAATATTAGTAGACGTCAAGAAATACCTATGAATTATTCTCTTGTTATTGAACTGTTTGATGTTTGGGGCTTTGATTATATGGGACCTTTTCCTTCCTCTAATGGATACACACATATTCTAGTTGCTGTTTATTACGTTACTAAGTGGGTAGAAGCTATTCCAACTAGTAGTGCTGATCATAACACTTCTATTAAAATTCTTAAAGAAGTTATTTTCCCGAGGTTTGGAGTCCCTAGATATTTAAAGACTGATGGTGGTTCACACTTTATTCATGGTGCTTTCCGTAAAATGCTTGCTAAATATGATGTTAATCATAGAATTGCATCTCCTTATCACCCTCAGTCTAGTGGTCAAGTAGAATTGAGCAATAGAGAGCTCAAATTAATTTTGCAAAAGACTGTTAATAGGTCTAGAAAGAATTGGTCCAAGAAACTTGATGATGCATTATGGGCTTATAGAACTGCATACAAAAATCCTATGGGTATGTCTCCATATAAAATGGTTTATGGAAAAGCATGTCACTTACCTCTCGAACTAGAACATAAGGCATATTGGGCTATTAAAGAGCTCAACTATGATTTTAACTTGCCGGTGAGAAGAGGTTATTTGATATTAGCTCACTTGATGAATGGAGAACCCAAGCTTATGAAAACACCAAGTTGTTTAAAGAAAAAGTTAAAAGATGGCATGACAAAAGGATTCAAAAGCGTGAGTTTAATGTAGGTGATTATGTATTGCTATACAACTCTCGTTTAAGATTTTTTGTAGGCAAACTTCTCTCTAAATGGGTAGGCCCCTATGTTATCGAAGAGGTCTATCGTTCCAGTGCCATAAATATCAACAACTTCGAATGCACAAATCTGAAGGTGGTAAACGGTCAAAGGATCAAACATTATATCTCAGGTAATCCCATAAATGTTGAAGCCAATATTATTGAAAATGTAACCCCGGAGGAATACATAAGGGACACTTTCCATAACGTTTCAGACTCCGAAAAGGAATGGGTATGTGGTACGGTAAGTAAACCGACTCCAAAACAATTTTTAAGGCAATATTTCTCCGTTTTGGAATATTTAGAAAAATAGAAAAATAAGTAGCAGTCCGGGAAGGACACGAGGGCCCCACGAGGGTGGTGGGCGCGCCCTACCCCTCTGGGCGCGCCCCCTACCACATGAGCACCTCGTGTGCCTTCCGGACTCTGTTTTCTTGCACGATATGTATTTTGGTTGGTAAAAATTCATTATATATTCTCCCAAAGATTTTCACTCCGGTATCACAGAATTATTCTATGTTCTTGTTTCTAGCTGTTTTTCTGACAGATCTAGATTATCATGACGTCCCCAAGTGCTTCCAAAGACAAGTTCTTCGAGAAGGTCATCAACCCTTACCTCACGGAGGTGCTGCGACACCCTCAAACCATTGAGATGCGTGATGGGTTGTTGCACATCCGCGATGTTGAGGGACCAAAGGGAACCGGAAGCGTGGAGACGAGGCTCGAAGCAATGCAGCAACAAGTTTTCTAGTGCCAGGGGATGGTAGAGCATGGAATCAACGCTAGCCACACAATGCTCGTGGAGTTCACTAATAACTACAAGTCGGATGCCAAGAACACCGAGGAGGCCATCTTCAAGCTATATGAGAAGATCGAGCACCTCCAAGCCCAAATCTATGACCTGCAAAACCAAAATTGTGAGTATGAATATAGATTCAAAAGAATGAGTTTTGGCTGCAGATTCAAGGATTCCGGAGACTCGATCATCCTTCTATGATGGTGAACCTATTCCTTGGAAGATGGATGACAAGCCCACATCATCGACAACACCTCCACCTTCTGCACCAACCAAGGAGACATAATCACATGGGTATGGGCACTCCCCTTGGCAACTGCCAAGCTTGGGGGAGGTGCCCCGGTATCGTATCACCATCACAACTCCTATCTTTATCGTTTTTCTTAGTTCGATCCTATTAGTAGTATCTTGATCTAGTAGAATAAAGTTTATGGCATGATCTAGTTTTGAGTTTTGCTTTATGATCTCTCTTTGTAATCGAGTTTGTGAGTTATATATAATAAATATTAGTGTTGAGTCAAGGGATTTATTATTTTGCCATGATCTTGGGTGAATAAAAGAAAAGAGAAAAAAATAAAAAGAAACAAAAAGTTCATATTGATCTTATTGAGAGTAATGACTTCACATAGAAATAGTATGATGATTAAAAGTTGTTGGGAGTTGGCAGACATAGCTTTGGTCATTGTTGCAATTAGTAGGGAGTAATAAGGAAAGAGAGGTTTCACATATAGATATATTATCATTGACATCTTTTATGATTGGGAGCACTCATTAAAATATCCCCTCATGCTAGCCAAATTCTTAGCACCAAGTAGAAATACTACTTGTGCTTCCAAATACCCTTAAACCAGTTTTGCCATGAGAGTCCACCATATCTACCTATGGATTGAGTAAGATCCTTCAAGTAAGTTCTCATCGGTGCAAAGCAATAAAAATTGCTCTAAATATGTATTATTGATTGGTGTGGGAGAAATAAGCTTTATACGATCTTGTGATGTGGAAGTAATAAAAGCGACAGACTGCATAATAAAGGTTCATATCACAAGGGGCAATATAAAGTGACGTTCTTTTGCATTGAGATTTTATGCATCCAACCATAAAAGCGCATGGCAACCTCTGCTTGCCTCCGCAAAGGGCCTATCCTTTATAATTATCTCCTACCTTATGCAAGAGTCATGGTGATCTTCACCTTTTCTTTTTTATTTTATCCTTTGGCAAGCTCAGCATGTTGGAAAGAACATGATATATATATATATCTAATTGGATGTAGGGGAGCATGAACCATTATTGTTGACATTACCCTTGAGGTAAAAGGTTGTGGGGAAAAACTATAAGCCCCTATATTTCTCTATGTCCGATTAAAACTCCATAACCACAAGTATCGCATGAGTGTTAGCAATTATGAAGGACTAAATGATAGTTGAGTATGTGGACTTGCTTTTTAGCTCTGACACAGACTCTTTCCGATGTTATGATAAATTGCAATTGCTTCAATGACTGAGATTATAGTTTGTCGGAGCCCAATAAGGTTTATGATTTATACTCTTGCATTGTGAATAGATCATCACTTGAACATAAGTAATCATATGACAAAATCTATATATGTTGCTGTTATGAGAATAATCATGATCCCTTCATGTCCGTATTTTTATTTTTATCGACGCCTCTACCTCTAAACATGAGGACATATTTATTGTTATCAGCTTTTCGCTTGAGGACAAGCAAGGTCTAAGCTTGGGGGAGTTGATACGTCCATTTTGCATCATGCTTTTATATCGATATTTATAGCATTATGGACTGTTATTTCACTTTATGTCACAATACTTATGGCTATTCTCTCTTATTTTACAAGGTTTACATAAGGAGGGAGAATGCCGGCAGCTGGAATTCTGGGCTGGAAAAGGAGCAAATATTAGAGACATATACTATGCAACTCCAAAAGTCCTGAAACTCAACGGAACATCTTAAAATAAATAAAGAAAAATCCTTGCCAAAGATGAAGGCCAGGGGGCCCACACCCTGCTCACGAGGGTGGGGGGCGCCCCCCCTAGGGCGCGCCCCCCTACCTCGTGGGCCCCCTGGTGGCTCTCCGACGTCCATCTTCTCCTATATGAAGTCTTTCGATGAGAAAAAAATAACAAGAAACTTTTCGGGACGAGACTCCGCCGCCACGAGGCGGAACCTTGGCGGAACCAATCTAGAGCTCCGGCAGAGCTGTTCCACCGGGGATACTTCCCTCCGGGAGGGGGAAATCATCACCATCGTCATCACCAACGCTCCTCTCATCGGGAGAGGGCAATCTCCATCAACATCTTCACCAGCACCATCTCATCTCCAAACCCTAGTTCATCTCTTGTATCCAATTCTTGTCTCAAAGTCCGGGATTGGTGCTAGTAGGTTGCTAGTAGTGTTGATTACTCCTTGTAGTTGATGCTAGTTGGTTTACTTTGTGGAAGATCATATGTTCAGATCCTATATGCATATTATTACCCCTATGATTATGAACATGAATATGCTTTGTGAGTAATTACGTTTGTTCCTGAGGACAAGGGAGAAGTCTTGCTATTAGTAGTCATGTGAATTTGGTATTCGTTTGATATTTTGATAAGATGTATGTTGTCTAGCCTCTAGTGGTGTTATGTGAACATCGACTACATAACACTTCACCATAATTTGGGCCTAGAGGAAGGCATTGGGAAGTAATAAGTAGATGATGGGTTGCTAGAGTGACAGAAGCTTAAACCCTAGTTTATGCGTTGCTTCGTATGGGGCTGATTTGGATCCATATGTTTCATGCTATGGTTAGGTTTACCTTAATACTTTTGTTGTAGTTGCGGATGCTTGGAATAGAGGTTAATCATAAGTGGGATGCTTGTTCAAGTAAGAACAGCACCCAAGCACCGGTGCACCCACATATCAGATTATCAAAGTATCCAACGCGAATCATATGAACGTGATGAAAACTAGCTTGACGATATTCCCATGTGTCCTCGGGAGCGCTTTTCCTATTATAAGAGTTTGTTCCAGCTTGTCCTTTGCTACAAAAAGGATTGGGCCACCTTGCTGCACTTTATTTACTTTTGTTACTTGTTGCTCGTTACAATCTATCTTATCACAAAACTATCTTTTACCACTTATTTCAGTACTTGCAGAGAATACCTTGCTGAAAACTGCTTATCATTTCCTTCTGCTCCTCGTTGGGTTCGACACTCTTACTTATCGAAAGGAATATGATAGATCCCATATACTTGTGGGTCATCACATACCTCCATTCCTAAATATAAGTCTTTCTAGAGATTCCACTATAGGCTACATATGGAGCAAAATGAGCGAATCTACACTCGAAAATGCATCTATATACATCTGTATGTGGTCCATACTAGAATTTCTACATAGACATATATTTAGGAACAGAGGCAGTACATTACAGAAAATCGTAGGTGGCATGTAGGAATTCCAGTACACTACATTAGGCTCCCTTAGAGTGCCTGCTAGTCCCGCACACAGAGTCATGGCTAGTTTATGCTACGCATACACTCATTAATTGGTGGTTTAAATATGCGCAAGGGATATGCAATGTATTATCATGTAGAGATGTCTGAAATTAGCCGTGTCAACTTGTAGATAGGGTTACACAATGAAAAAGTACAAGATGTATCTGGCAATTTCATGGAACATCGCAAAAAAAGGAGAGCCAGCGGTGAGCCTATACAGTGTGCTATTGTACGTCACTCCTCCATTGCAATAATCATGACATCTTATTTGTATGTCGGTTCTATTGGCCAAGTTTCTTAGGGACAATTATTACGAGTTATCCTAAGAGAATAAGCACCTGTGAATATAAGCTCCATGTAATAAGGGAACCATTTCTTTTCATTGCGTTTTCAGCTTATCTTTGGTATGATCAGTGAAAAATCTAGATTGCATTATATTTTTTCATTTTGCTGCCCATATGAAAATTAATTTGACTTGCAAACATCACAAATTGAACCCAGTGCAGTAATTAATATAATAGGAAAATAGACCTTCACTATTTGCTCAAAATGCAAATACAAAGATACCATCTACTTGGCACAATCTACTTTGGTCAATGTTTTCCATAGAGATCCCATTGCCTAATTTAAACAAAAACGCATGAACCACATTTAAATGAAGAACAATTATTTATTGAAATTCGATGGTCCAAGTGGCTGGTTATTATCATATAGCAGCAGCACCTGAAAGCATCATATAGCAGCAGCAGCGGTGTGCAATTCATCATATACCAGCAGCAGCTCATAGCAATTCACCTTATAGCAGCAGCAGGAGCAGCTCATAGCAATTCATCATATAGCAGCAGCAGGAGTAGCTCATATCAATTCATCATATAGCAGCAGCAGGAGCAGCTTATAGCAATTCATCATATAGCATCAGCATCAGCAGCTCATAGCAATTCATCATACAGCAGCAGCAGGAGCAGCTTATAGCAACTCATCATATAGCAGGAGCAGCAACAGCTCATCGCAATTCATCATATAGAAACATCAGCATCTCATAGAAATTCATCATATAGCAACAGTAGCTCATAGCAATTCATCATATAGCAGCAGCAGGAGCAGCTCATAGCAATGCATCATATAGCAGCAGTAGAAGCAGCTCATAGCAATTCATCGTATAGTGGATCAGAATGAAAATTAGAGGAGATCCTCACCTTGTTGGATGAGCTCATCCTTCAACAGCACCTCAAGGCCACGGCCTAGGAGGTGGGGAGGGGGAATAAGGTGCCTTCTGCCGCAGTGTGGCATCAGCCGTAGTTGTGCAGCGCCTGTCGGAGTAGTGCATTGGATGAACCACAGTGGAGCAGCTGCTGGAGACCATGAGAATGAGGGGCGGCACCAAAGGGAGGAGCATCCAAGGAGATTTGCCCCTACCCGCCGGCCATGTAGATTAGCTGGACAGAGCATCGTCGAGGACCAGGCCAGATGGGACCAGTGGCGACGGCTTGCTAGAGGAACCCTAGTGTTGCACACATGGTATCGAGGTAGAGGGAAAGAGGAGAGGAGATGCAAGCGGGCAGGGCAATGAACGCTTCCGTGTTTGTTTTTACTTGAGGGTGACGTGTGACGCGAGCGTCACCAGTTGCATTTTGAGTGTAATATAGGCAGACAACAGAGTCATTTCACTATTCCCCTTCCCTTCAATTTTTAGTGAGGTTCTACCCTAAACACCCCCCCCTCCAAAGCGAAATTAGTTAAGCCCAAGCCCATAACTCAAAAATGACTTCTTTACATCTTTTATGGCTTATTTTGACAATAAGCCCTGAAAAGGCGGAATAGAACTGGCCCTTAACCTGTAATTCAATTGTGCGTGGAATGATGAATCACTAATGCCTACTATAGTGTTCATTTAGTGTCGGGTGGTAGGTGCGACATATGCCAACGGGTGGCTTATCATTGTGGGAGACAGTAAAACATCGCCGGTGCCTGGAAACGGGATGAGGCGAAGACATGCACGCCGGTGAATCTTACCTAGCTTCGGGGCTCTCCGTGGAGATAACACCCCTACTGCTGCTCTGCGGGGTCTCCGCATGATCACTAGATGAACAAGTAGCTACATGATGCTCCTTGAGCTGTTTGGCGAGACGAGGAAGAAGGGCTCTGCTTGCTCTCTTCTCCTCGCTACGTGGTGTCTAAAACTAGCAGGGATCCATCCCCTTGCATGGATGCCCCGGGGGGTTTATATAGGCCTACCCCCCGGGGGTACAATGGTAATCCGGCTGGGCATGGGGCCTAGCCGTCTGTGTCTTCGCTCTCTGGCTTCTGCGCCGGCTGCTGGGGCCCGCCGGCTGGTGCGTCCTGCCGGCTGCCGGCTCCTTGGTCGACAGGCAGGCCCCACTGTCCAGGGCCTTGTCGGTGGCTGGTTACTGTTGCTCAATCTTGGTGACGAGGGCTTCGCCGAGGTAAGCGTGGCTACAGTGCTGCCGTCCGGCGGGTGACCACTGTAGCCTCACCGCGTCTTGTCTCCTTAATGGGGCATCTCCTTCGAGGGGGTGGCAAGCCGGCTCGAGAGAGCCGGCTCCGTCTTGGGCCGACTGGGGGAGGCCAGGCCGCCTTCGGGTGTCTCTCTGCCCGAAGGGGCCCACCGCCCGTGGGCCATACTGGTAGCCCGTCGTGGATGACATCAGGGTCAACGTGGCAACAGTGCTGCGCCGGACGGGTCATGGCCACCTGTACGGCGCACTGTGCCAGGCGCGCTCCGGGATTCGGGGGTGGCAGCCTTCACTGTAGCCACGCCCCGTCACATCGCCATTAGGTGGATGCAGACTTCGAGGGTACGGTCTTGACCACTTTATGGGAGCCGGCTCCTTGGAGCCGGCCCTCCCATGGCTTTCTTCATGAGGGCTGAAGTCGGGCCGCCTTCCAATAGCCGGCCTGGGAGACAGCCGGCCAGGGGAAGGCGGCCCCATGTCTTGGATTCTTGAGAGCCGGATCGGCTCGTAATTTTTTCAGAAAGGCCAGGGGAGCCGGCTAGGCTACCCGTGGTCACTTACTCCGACAGTAGTCCCCGAAGCTGAGCGAGCTTCGAGGCTGATAAAGGGACGAGAAGCTTGGTCAGCTTCCTATCCTGAGGGGCCGGCTTTGCTTGTGCGCGCCATCTTTGGAAAAGCTCCGTTTCTCGTAGGCGGGAACGCGGGCCACGTGGCGAGGAAATCCTGCCAACGCACGTGCGCGACGGGATGCCGCCGCAGGCCCGGGCCCGCCACTCGCAGGCCTCGGTCCGAGCACGGATCTTCCGCGGCCCACATGGACCGCTCGCCTTCCCGCGGCGGTTTTATTCTGCCATCAAGGCACAATAATCGCGGGATGTGGGGGAGTGGGCGCAGTTGATCCCCACATTCCCCCACGCCGCGCCTCCTCGGCTCCGTCGCGCGGTCTATAAGTAGGACGAGGAGGGGGAGCGGCAGAGGCTCGCGCGCTCTCCCTCACTCCGCCCCTTCTCGCCCTCCTTCTTCTTCTCTTCCCCGCAGCAGCTCTTTGCCGCGCTGTTCCACCGTCGCTTCGTTCCGCCGCCGCATCGTCTTGCTTCTCGCCGCGCTGCCCCATGGCGCTGTCAAGCTCGTGGGATGGCTCCAACGTCCATGAGGACCACGTCGAGTTCCTCCGCCAGACGTGACGCCTGCCCGGCGAGAACTTTGTTTGGGTTCGTCTAGCACCGGAGAAGGAGATTTCACCGGCACCGGAGGAGGGCGAGCGGGTGATCTTCCGCTCGCACTGCCTGCGCGGCTTCGGCCTTCCGGCGAGCGGGTTCCTCCGAGCCTTCCTCGAATTCTACAACCTCCAGCCGCATCACCTCACGCCCAACGCGGTGATGCTGCTGTCGGCCTTTGTCACGCTGTGCGAAGGCTTCCTTGGGGTCCTCCCCACGCTCGAGCTCTGGGCGGAATTCTTCCAGAGCAAACTCGGCACCGTCGTCGCGGGCGTGCCTGCCCCCTGCGGAGCCTATATTTCCATGAGGCGGTCGGGCGAGAACAACCCGTTCCCGCCCATCCCACTGATCCAGTCGGTGAAGCTCTGGCAGATGTCATACTTTTACATGAAGAATGTCGCGCAGCAAGGCGACTACGTCAACCTGTCGGCTTATGAAGCCGGCCCACCGGCTGGGAGGCGACCTTCGTGGAGCTACCGGGCCAGGTCGTTGTCTCAGGCCGGGAACGCAGCCGTCTCCCGGCTTCGGGTGATGATCCAGTCGGAGGGCCTGACCGGAGCCGACTTCGTGGCCGCCTTCATGGAGCGCCGGGTGCTTCCCCTCCAAAGCCGGCCTCACATGGTTTGTCAGATGAGCAGCCGCTTCGACCCAAGCCGGCTGAGCACCAGGGAGATGCCTCATGCGGAGGTCTCCTACATGGTGAACTATATCTCCAACTGCAAGCTCGCCGAGGATTGGCGGTACGGCAAGGGGCCGTACTCTCGCGCCAACCCTTCGCCCATCGTAAGTTTTTTTTGGTAGCCGACCTCATGATAGCCGGCCTCTGATCAGTCGGTTTGCCCCTAGCAGAACCCTCTCCTTCCGCCGATGACCGCGGCCGCAGGGGTAGAGCGCCAGCTCGTCCCTGACCGTGCGGTGGACGACGCCGACGACCCAGACTTGGGAGCGGCCGCCATGGAAGACGCCATCGTGGGGGAAAGCGACGAGGTCGGAGGCGCAGGGCTCATAGCCGGCTTCGAGGACTGGCCGGATGATGCCGAGGTCAAAGTCGCCCCGCGCCATCAGCCGGCGCCTGATCATCAAGGCGCGAGCTCGTCCGCCGCGCCGGCTGCTGGCGGCGGTGCCCAGAAGCGTCGGGCCGTGTCGATCCTCTTCGGCAGCCGGCCGAAGAAGTCCAAGGCTTCCACAGCGGCGACCAAGCGAGATGAGGCGGCCGTGAAGGCGGCCCGCTTCCGCAAGGCGGTGAAGCAGCCGCAGGCGATCTCAGCGTAAGTCGTCGAATGCTTGGATACATATTTTTTGTTGTTCTTCTTTTCGATTGAAAACTCTTCTAAACCTTTCTTTGCTCGCCGGACAGGGCGCCGCTTTCCCTTGAGCGGGGTCCGAGCGGCTCCGTAGTTGGGCCGACTAGAGGGTCTTCAGGCTCCCGCCGCGTGGATCCCCGCGCCGACCTCAGGGAGGCCACGGAGCGGAACGCACGAGAGGCGCGGGAGGAGTGGGAGGCGGCGGAGCGAAGGGCCGCCCAGGCGACGAAGGAGCAGGCCGATGCAGCAGCCAAGGCCCGGGCGGAGGCGGCAGCTCCGGAGACGGAGGCGGAGGCTTCGCACAACCAGCCTCCGCTGCTAGCCATTCCCCTCCGCGCCGTGGCCCCCAACATTCCTGTGCCTCCGCTGGAGGAGGTCGACCAAGAATCGCCGGTGATGGAGTGGAGGGAGGACTCCGTGATCCTCGTGGAGAGGGCGCCGCCGGCAGCGCCAACTGGAGCGGGCCAAGGCAGCCAGTCGGCTGCGGCGCCAGAGCAGCCGGCTGGGGGTGAGCCGGAAGTAGGAGCCGGCCTCGAGGTGCAGCCGGCAATGCGCCAGCGCGTAGGGGGAGGCACCGCTGCGCCGGAGCCGCACCGAGCTATGGGTGCCAGCCAGACGGTGGAGGCCTTGGAGGCGGCCAGCACCGGCACGTCCGAGTGGACTCCCAGCGGCGGGACAGGCGAGCTGAATGTGGCGGCCCAAGAGGTTCGGAACCGGCTTCAGGCCCAAGCCGCCTCGCTGCAGCAATACACCCAGGAGTTCTTTGTGACGCGGGCCGTCATCCGGGTGAGTCTTCTATCTTTGGTTGCTTCGTTCTCTTGATTTCTTCCGTGGGGGCGCGTCAGCGCACCCACTGGGTGTAGTCCCCGAGATTCGGGCCGACTGCTGAGCAGTCGGGTCGGATCTTCCTTGACGACTACCTTATTCTCGCCTCCTGTCTAATCTTCCAGGAGTATCATAACCTTCGCGCTGCCGCCTTCAACTCCCAGGCTCAGGAGCTGGGTCGGAGAACCGAAGACCTGATCAGCAGCCGGAGTACGTACTTGGTTTCGTTCATCTCCTGTGGGGGCGCGTCAGCGCACCCACTGGGTGTAGTCCCCGAGATTCGGGCCGACTGCTGAGCAGTCGGGTCGGATCTTTCCTGACGACTTCACCTTACTGGTTTTTCTTTTGTCTTTCGTGCTCGCAGAAGCCAATGCCGACTTAAGGGGGCAGATCAGCGAGGCGCAGGCCGCCCTTCGTGCCAAGGAAACCGAGTACGACGCCTTGGTCCTGGAGCGTGACCGCCTGGCCAAGAAGCTGGCTGACCAGGAGGAGAGCCACAAGGCGGCTCTGAAGAAGGCGCAGGATAACGAAGCCGCCCTGAAGGCCGAGTTCGAGACTGAAGCGGCGGGCTGGGCTGAGACCAAGCAAGCGCTGAATGAAGGCTTCGGCCGTATTGAGGATTCAATCGACGATAAGCTGCCTTCCTCGCTCCTTGCCTGCCCCTTGCCGCCTGACTTGTGTTCTGACTTGAGCTGCTTTTTTTCTCTGTGCAGACTACTTTCCTGGCTACTCCGTCTTCGCCGCCCAAACCATCGAGGCCCATCGCGAAGCGCGCCGGCAGGCGGGGGCTGAAGTCGCGCCGGACGCGAGTCGGTCGCTCGAAGAGCAACTCTTGGCGGTCCAAGCGCGGCTGCAGCCAGCTCATCGTATGCTCCGCCACCTCCAGCGCGCCGGAGCGCAGGTGTTGGCCGCCCTCTGGCCAAGCGAGACGATTCCCCGCACCCCGAGTCGGACTGCCGACTGGCTGGAGGTTGCGGTTGGCCGCTTCGAGGCCTAGAAGGCGTCGGCGGCCCGGCTTGGAGCTGGGCGGGCGCTGGAGTTCGTCCGAGCTTGGTATCTGGGGCTGAACCTGGACCAGGTGCGCACCTGGTGGCTGGAGGCCGACGAAGAGCTAGCGGAGGTGCGGCCGGCTATCGCTCAGCGCGCATCGACAATCGCCGAGTGTACTGACATCAGCGTCTTCGCTCCCGAGATTAATGATGACGGCGTTGCCCAGCCGGAGGAGTGGTTCGGGCTGGACCCGGCGGCGGGTGAAGACTCGGCAGAAGAGATCGCCTCCAGCGACGAAGGCGAAGACGACGAAGGAGAGGAAAGCAAAGACGTCGAGCCGGCCGGTGGAACAGCTAGCCAGCCTCAGCCTGACCGTGCCTCCAGCAACGAGGTGCGCGCAAGTGCGCCTTCTGCAGGAGGCGGTGATCATGCCGAGGTTCGCCAGCCGGCCACTCCTCCAGCCGGCACTGCAGTCTCCACCGACCTGCCCGGCTCGTCAGTCGCTCCGCCGGCTTAATCTACTGTCCTTGTTTTTTCCTGTTTGTTGCCTTCTGAACAAGTTTATTAAGCTTCCGCAGTTCCACCCACTGGGGGTGTATCCAAACTATGTTGAATGCTGGCCTTTTGAAGGTCTTTTATGTAAATATTATCGTGTGCATGTTTGGTTTCCATTCACGTATGCTTTTTATCCTTAGGCTGTTTCCTTTGCCGCCTTCCCCTTCTGGGAAGGCAAGTACTCAAGCTTTCTTAGATTGGAGCGAGGTGAATGGAAGCCGGCCGGCCGGCTACTCTGGTAGCCGGTCGGCGGTGGGAGAAAAACCGGCTTTTGTTATATTAGTCCGTTAATCCCTAGCCGTTTTTCGTGTGGGCACCCATTCCTGCCCTTAACTCTTGCCAGCCAGATAGCCGGTTCTTCAAACTGTAACTTTTGGCAAGAGAAAGCTTGGGAGCCGGCACACTACTTGTCTGACTGCGGGTAGGACTTCTAATATAACTCCAGGCGGCCAGTCCCCGGGCCGACTAGTCGAACCCGGTGCCGGACGGAAAAAAGTGAATGAAATGACAAGGCCATAAGCATGATACTTTTCATTTATAGACAAAAGATGGCAGTCCCCGAGCTCTCCTCGAGGGCCCTATTGTCTCGTACTTAGTACAAAAGTTAGCGTGATACATACTGCATTTCAGCTGTAAAACCTTCGGAGGAGGTTGGCATTCCATGGTCGTTCCGACTCCTTGCCGGAGTCGTCTCTCTTTCGTGCCTTCGGCTTCTGCGCGTCGATCAGGTAGTAGGAGTCGTTGCCTAAGGCTCTGCTGATGACGAAGGGGCCCTCCCAAGGGGCCGAGAGCTTGTGCTGGCCGGCTGTTCGCTGGATCAACCGGAGCACAAGATCGCCCTCTTGGAAGGATCTTGGCTTGACCTTCTGGCTGTGGTAACGGCGCAGGCCCTGCTGATAGATGGCGGACCGGCTGAGGGCTAACAGCCGGCTTTCTTCCAGCAGGTCGACGCCGTCTTCTCGTGCTTCCTTGGCCTCCACTTCCGTGTACATGGTTACTCGAGGTGAGTCGAACTCGATGTCAGTTGGGATGACCGCATCGGCACCATACACGAGGAAGAAAGGGGTGAAGCCGGTTGACTTGTTTGGTGTAGTGAACAGACTCTAGAGGACAGCCGGCAGCTCATCGAGCCAACAGCCAGCTGAACACTCCAGTGGTACGATCAGTCGGCGCTTGATGCCGGAAAGGATGAGGCCGTTGGCTCGCTCGACCTGGCCGTTTGACTACGGGTGGGCGACGGATGCTAGATCCAACCGAATGCCTTGCGTCGCGCAGAAACGTGCCAAGGCTCCCTTGGCGAAATTTGTGCCATTGTCGGTGATGATGCTGTGTGGCACGCCGTACCGAGTTGTTATATCTGCGATAAATGTGACGGCAATCGGCCCATTCAGCTTCTTGATCGGCTTTGCTTCAATCCATTTGGTGAATTTGTCCACGGCGACAAGCAGATGTGTCATGCCGCCGCGCGCTGTCTTGAATGGGCCCACCATGTCTAGTCCCCAAACGGCGAAGGGCCAAGTGAGGGGAATGGTCTTGAGTGCTGAAGCCGGCATGTGTTGCTTGGAGCTGAAGAGTTGGCACCCTTTGCAATGTTTAACTAACTCCTTGGCGTCATCCAAAGCAGTCGGCCAAAAGAAACCATGGCGGAAGGCTTTGGCGATGAGTGATCTTGAGGCCGCATGGTGGCCGCATTCTCCTTGGTGGATGTCTCTAAGGATTGCAATGCCCTTCTCTTGCTCGACGCATCGGTGGAGGACTCCAGTGACACTGCGCTTGACGAGCTCTCTGTTGACGATTGTGTATGCTTTGGCTCGGCGTTGGACTTGTCTTGCCTTTACTTCGTCAGCCGGCAGATCCTGTTGTGTTGGTGTAGTCCCCGGGCCGACTACCGCAGTCCCCGAGCCGGGTGAGGCAGTCCCCGGGTAGGACATAACTACAGAAGTCCCCGAGCCGCCTGCTGATACCCCCTAGCCGACTATCGAAGTCCCCGGGCCACCTGCTTGGTTCTTCGAGCCGGACCCGGCCGCGTCGGGGTCAGGCGGCACGAAGATGGAATCGGACTCTGGAGACGGCTTGATAGACGGCTTGAGGAGGCGTTGTAGAGAGACGCCGGTTGGTATTGCTTGCCGGGTGGAGCCTATTCGAGCCAGAGCATCAGCTGGCTCGTTGTCGGCTCGCGGTACGTGGAGGAACTCGCATCCTTCAAAATACCCACTGATCTGCTGAACGAGGAAGCGGTAGCTTGCCATATTTGCGTCCTTGGCGTCCCAGTCGCCGGATGATTGCTGGACCACCAAGTCTGAGTCGCCATAACATAGGATCCAGCGAATGCCGAGCTCTTTGGCAAGCCGGAGCCCGTGTATGAGCGCCTCGTACTCGGCTACATTGTTGGAGGCGGCAAAGTGGATTTGTAGCGTGTATCTGAGCTTGCGCCTTTGGGAGAGGTGAGGACGATGCCGGCTCCCAAGCCGGTGCGCATCTTGGACCCATCGAAGTGCATGCGCCAATGAGTGGAGTCGGGAGCCGGCGGCAGGTACTGGGTCTCGGCCCAGTCGACGAGGAAGTCGACCAATGCTTGGGATTTGATGGCGGTGCGAGGCTGGTAGAAGATCGCGTAAGGGGCCAGCTCGATGGCCCATTTTGCCACCCGGCCGGATGCATCCCGGCTGCCTATGATCTCGGCCAGCGGGGCGGTGCATACAACCGTGATGGGATGCTCTTGGAAGTAGGGCTTCAGCTTCTTGGCGGCGAAATACACGCCGTAGCACATCTTCTGGTAGTGCGGGTAGTTCTGCTTCGAGATACACAGCACCTCGCTCAAATAGTACACCGGCCTCTGGACCGGCTGGGCTCGGCCTTCTTCTGGGCGTTGGACTACGATGACGGTGCTGACCACCCGGCTGGTTGCGGCAATGTAGAGGAGCATGGGCTCTTTCTCAGTCGGCGCTGCCAGGACTAGCGTTGTGGCCAGCATCTTCTTCAGCTCGTGGAAAGCTTGGTCAGCTTGGTCATTCCACTCGAAGTGAGTGGTCTTCTTCATGAGGCGGTAGAGGGGGAGAGCTTTCTCTCCGAGCCGGCTGATGAGCGGTTTAGGGAGGCCAAGCACCCGGTAAACTTCTGTACGTCTCAAAGTTTGGTGGGAATCGCCATTCTCTCAATGGCCTTGATCTTTACTGGGTTGCATTCGATGCCGCGTTCGGATACTAGGAAGCCTACGAGCTGGCCGGCTGGCACTCTGAACACGCATTTCTCGGGGTTAAGCTTGATTTGGAACCGGTGTAGGTTCTCAAATGTTTCCTTGAGGTCTTCCAGCATGGTGCCGCGCTTCTCCGTCTTCACCACAATTTCGTCTACGTAGACGTGGGCATTTCTGCCGAGTTGCTTGAGGAGGCACTTCTGCATGCAATGCTGAAAAGTGGCACCGGCATTTCTCAAGCCGAATGTCATAGTCAGGTAGCAGAAGGCTCCGAATGGCGTGATGAAGGCGGTCTTCAGGCGGTCTGCCGGATCTAACTTTATCTGGTGATACCCTGAGTAAGCGTCCAAGAAACTCAACAGCTCGCATCCGGCCGTGGAGTCTATCACTTGGTCAATCCTTGGCAGGGCAAAGGGATCTTTGGGGCAGGCCTTGTTGAGGCTCGTGTAGTCTATACACATGCGCCACTTGTTGTTCTTTTTTAGCACGAGGACCGGGTTGGCGAGCCACTCTGGAAAGAAAACTTCCATAATGAAGCCGGCTGCCGGAAGTCGGGCTATCTCCTCTCCCACAATCCTGCGTTTCTCCTCCGACAGTCGGCGGATTGGTTGTTTGACTGGCTTTGCATCTTCTCGGACGTGTAGTTTGTGCTCGGCGAATTCCTTCGAAACGCCCGGCATGTCCTTGGGGGACCATGCAAAGATGTCCCGATTCTCACGGAGGAAATCGGCGAGCTCGCCTTCCTATTTGCTGTTTAGGTTTGCCCCGATGACGGCAAACCTCTCTGGGTGCTCGGGGTCAAGAGGTATCTTCTTTGTCTCCTTGGCCGGCTGGAAAGATCCTTGAGCATCATGCTCCTTGGGATCGGGGGACAAGGCCGACTGCTTGCCGGCTATGGCCACGACTCGGTCCAACATCTTCTTTTCTTCGGCAATCACAAGGGACTCGGCCAGCCGGCTGCTGGCTGCTGCGCACTCAGAGGACTTCTTGTAATCGCCGGCTACGGTGATGACGCCTTTGGTGCTTGGTATCTTCATCTTGAGGTATGCATAGTGGGGAACTGCCATGAATTTGGCCAAGGCAGGTCGGCCAAGCAATGCATGGTAAGGGCTCTCCAGGTCCACCACTTCAAACCAGATCGCTTCCCGGCGGAAATGCTCCTTGTCCCCAAAAAGTACATCAATCTTGATCTTGCCAATGGGGGCGCAGGACAGGCCGGGTACGATGCCATGGAACACTGTCCGAGTAGGCATGAGTTGCTTTGTCTTGACGTTCAGCTTCTCCAGGGTGTCGCGGTACAAGATGTTGATGCTGCTCCCGCCGTCTATCAACACACGGGAGAAGCGGGCCGCGCGTCTGTCCGTTGCAAGGGTGGCATCCAGAACCAACGCATAAGAGCCGGGAGATGGCATCACCTCTAGGTGGTCGGCCCGGCTCCAGCTGATAGGTTTTTCTGACCAGTGCATGTGCTCGGCGGGGTTGGCAGCAACCATGCTGACTTCCTGGTTCTCTAGGCGTTTGCTGCGCCAGTCTTCGGGCTGGCTTGTAAAGACGATATAGGCGGCATGCTCGTCGGGGAACTCATCATGCACGGCTCCGACTGCGGGCCGAGCGGCCGGCGGCGGCGGAACAGGAGGCGGCGGGCCGGCAGGCGAAGGCGGCGCGAGCCCTTCGCCTTTGGAGATTCCGGTGAGCCAATGGCACTTCCGGGTTGTGTGGTTGGACGGCTTCGCGCCGCTGTGGAACTTGCACGGGGCGTCGAGAGTTTGCTCGTAGGAGAAGGCCGGCTGCCAAGCCGGCCTGCCGTCCTTGGGTTTCTTGGGCGCGGGCCGCCCTTCGGGCGGCACGTCTTCGATTGTGGCCACCTGTCGACTGGCGGGAGGCGGCGCGGCGCCCTTGCGCTTGTGGTCGTTCAAGTGTGGGCGTCGGCCGGAATCCCCAGCCGGCGTCTTGGGCGCCGGGTTGAGTACTTTTCCGGACGCGTCTACCCGGAGCTCGGTCTTCATTGAGGAGTCGGCGGTGGCGTACTTGTCTGCTATGTCCAGAAGCTCGTCGAGGGTAGTCGGCTCATCGCAGAGAAGCTTGTGCTTGAGGAGGGTGCCTTCTCGGCACCCGGCTGTGAAGTATTCTATGGCTTGCACCTCGTGTACCCCTTCGCAAGAGTTGCGGAGCTTGGCCCAACGTGTGAGGTAGTTGCGAGTTGACTCGGCGGGGCCTTGTACGCACAAGGAGAGCTGTCTGGGCTTGGGAGCCCACTTGTAGGTGCTGGTGAAGTTGCGGACGAAGGCTTCTGTGAAGTCTAGCCAGCTGTTGATGTTGTATGGCTTGAGGCTGTTGAGCCAGGTCCGCGCCGTGCCCTGCAGCATGAGGGGCACGTACTTCACGGCAACGCGCCTATTGCCGTTGGCTATGCTAACCGCCGTGGAGTAGTCGATCAACCAATCTTCCGTCTTCACGGAGCCGCTGTACTTGGGCGTGTCTCTTGGGAGCAAGAACCATTTGGGGAAAGGCCCGTGGCGGATGCGGGGGCTGAACCAAGGCAGACCGACATCGTCTTCTTCTTCTAGCGCCAGGGATCGCGCCAGGCGGTCGATCCGATGGCGGGCATCGTTCTCGCCGACTCCTTCGCGGCGACCTAGTCGGCCGCTGAGAATCGGATGCACCACAGGCGGAGGGGTGGGATATCTCTCTCCACGGGGCCGAGGCGGAGGCGGGTTGCCCCGCCACTCCACGGCCCGAGGGTGGCCATCTGCGTCTTGCTCGATGGAGATCTAGGTTTGGCTTCGGCTGGCAGCCGGCTCTTTCTCGCGCCGCGCGCGGTCTCTACCCGCAGTCGGCGTCCGGGACGTCGCGCCGTGATCTCGGCACGGGGGAGGGCTTTCCGCGCGGGCGTAGGATTCGTGCCACTGCGCGGCTGCATCGATCAGCTGCTGGATGCGTTGGGTCATGTGGGGGAGTTCTTCGGCCCCCAGTCCGTCTAGCTCGTCTACGGCCGCATGGTTCTCGAGTGATTCTCGAGTGGAGTGGTGTAGACTGGGCGGTCGACTCCTAACGTGTCGGCAACGATAGCGCCGCGCTGTCTGACAATGCCGACCCAGCTGGGCCCGCCTGGGGGCGGCATGCCAAAGGCGGCGCGGTCGGCCTCGCGTCGGTGGGCCTCAGCGAGGCCTCTCATGGAAACCAAATTCCGGCCCTCCGCTAGGAGGGCGAGGCGGCGAGCCTCAAGTGCTTCAGCGTCGGCGTCGGCTGGGAGGGGGATGGACAAGCCGTGGACCGCCGCATGTGGGGCGTCGTGGGCGCTCTCGTCAACATCGCCATCGTGGCCGATGACCATCACCTCGGTGGTGACAGCGTCGCAGCCATTGGCTCGGGGAAGCGGGTCGTTGTAGATCGTGACGTTGGTGGGGAAGGTGTCGAATGAGGCCGTGTCGGAGTCGACAGGCATCGGATCGGTGGAGCCAACCGACTCCAAGTCCACAGCAGGCTCGCCGGAGACATGGAGCCGGCCGAGGAGGTTGACGAGGTGGTCGGTGCCCGTGTCGGAGGCGAGCTCGTCAGAGATGAGGGTCTTGTTGAGGAGATGAGCGAGGCTGCTCGCTGCGCAGGCGTTGGTGACGCCTTGCAGCGCGTCGTGGCAAGCGCCATCGGGCGTGCCGGGCTGGCTACGCTCGCGGGGGAGGAAGAGGGTTCCCGTCCAGAACAGGTCTCCGGACGACGGTGCACCTGGCCCCACGGTGGGCGCCAAATGTCGGGTGGTAGGTGCGACATATGCCAACGGGTGGCTAATCATTGTGGGAGCCAGTAAAATATCGCCGGTGCCTGGAAACGGGATGAGGCTAAGACATGCACGCCAGCGAATCTTACCCAGCTTCGGGGCTCTCCATGGAGATAACACCCCTACTGCTGCTCTGCGGGGTCTCTGCATGATCACTAGATGAACAAGTAGCTACACGATGCTCCTTGAGCTGTTTGGCGAGAGGAGGAAGAAGGGCTCTGCTTGCTCTCTTCTCCTCCCTACGTGGTGTCTAAAACTAGCAGGGATCCATCCCCTTGCATGGATGCCCTGGGGGGTTTATATAGGCCTACCCCCCGGGGGTACAATGGTAATCCAGCTGGGCGCGGGGCCCAGCCGTCTGTGTCTTCGCTCTCCGGCTTCTGCGCCGGCTGCTGGGGCCCGCTGGCTAGTGGGTCCCGCCGGCTGCCGGCTCCTTGGTCGACAGGCAGGCCCCACTGTCCAGGGCCTTGTCGGTGGCTGGTTACTGTTGCTCAATCTTGGTGACGAGGGCTTCGCCGAGGTAAGCGTGGCTACAGTGCTGCCGTCCGGCGGGTGACCTCTGTAGCCTCACCGCGTCTTGTCTCTTTAATGGGGCGTCTCCTTCGAGGGGGTGGCAAGCCGGCTGGAGAGAGCGGCTCCGTCTTGGGCCGACTGGGGGAGGCCAGGCCGCCTTCGGGTGTCTCTTTGCCCGAAGGGGCCCACCGCCCGTGGGCCGTACTGGTAGCCCGTCGTGGATGACATCAGGGTGAACGTGGCAACAGTGCTGCGCCGGACGGGTCATGGCCACCCGTACGGCGCACTGTGCCAGGCGCGCTCCGGGATTCGGGGGTGGCAGGCTTCACTGTAGCCACGCCCCGTCACATCGCCGTTAGGTGGATGCAGACTTCGAGGGTACGGTCTTGACCGCTTTATGGGAGCGGGCTCCTTGGAGCCGGCCCTCTCGCGGCTTTCTTCATGAGGGCTGAAGTCGGGCCGCCTTCCAATAGCCGTCCTGGGAGACAGCCGGCCAGGGGAAGGCGGCCGCATGTCTTGGATTCTTAAGAGCCGGATCGGCTCGTAATTTTTTCAGAAAGGCCAGGGGGAGCCGGCTAGGCTACCCGTGGTCACTTACTCCGACATTTAGGCATCATCATACATAGCATAACCTAATACACGTGCATTCCATTGTAGAATCTGTAATATGCAATGTTTATGTTAGTTCATACGTTGCACATGATGTTTAAATGCCCCTTAAATTTGGTCAGTCAAGTGATGGTCTTTAAGCCTCCTTCTTTGCTTCTTTTCTTGATATGTAAGATTTGCTCACACATCTTTTCAATTGCTTGTATACATCAGCCAGCCATACTAGGACTGTTCGCTTTGATTACTTGTTGTTCTTGGCCTAACAGTCTAATAGAGCTTGTCAACGATTTAAACACTAAGGGCTGTTGTAGTGGGGCCTTTTCTAACTCATAGATGACATAAAGGTTTGGCTGTACACTAAAGTAGGCTCTCCAAGAGTACCTGGAGATCCAGTTAGAAGGTATGCCTAGTTTTTACATAGTGCAGACATAGTAAATGCTCATTTCATTGTGTGCAAGTGCAAGAGATGCAGCATGTTTCATTATGTGGTGTTGTTTTGTTATAATCTCATCCTTTTGTGTTCACAAACTGGAAAGTATGCATATTTATCTTCCAGGGAGACGAGTAACTAGTTTGTGTCACCTTGCAGAGGGGGTGCAATGAAGATAAGATTGAGGATTTCCATGTACAAGATGTTAGGAAGGAGACTTGCAAGAGAAGTAGGAGCTGCGCTGAGCCTCTTCAACCTGTTAAGGTCAGTCACTGTATCCAACTCAACAGTTCAATTCCTTGTTTGTTTCAGGCATAGTTAATTAGCTCTTTTCAATTGCTTTATTTGTCCTCAGTTAATGAGATGCCCAAAGAATGATGCCTGATGTTGGGTACTTGTATAACTATTAGTTGACATAATTAAAGGCCTTACCATTTAATTACTCTGCCGAAGTGTGCCTGAAGCTTTGAAGTCTATTAACCAACTATTATTAAATGAGGCTCACAATCTAGTTTATACTAGGCTAATGATTACATAGTTTTGCTTGCTATAGTATGCTTGTATGAAATCCTCTATTGTTCATTATGCTCCCTAAGACTTTAATTGAGCTACAGAATGGCCAACTGCTTGCTTACTTCTATGCAACATGTTGTCTAAATTTGTAACTTGTCTGTGTTTTGGACTGGGCCCCAACATCATGCTCCTCTGGTGAGCTAAGAGAGATTTCTGTATGCAGGCTGCACAGACTACCTTTTTTATAATTTTTAAAATATCACGTGCTTATGCTCCATGACGTGTAACATTATTGTTAGTCCTGTTTTTCCATGTACAAAATAGTCTGTCTTGCTCGCTTCACTGTTGTAACTATATTTTTGCCCTAGTCATGTGTACTTACAGAAACATTTTAGGATGAAGTGACATCAACACAAAGATCTGCGAGTAGTGCGGCATGGCCGTTACCGAATGATTATGGATTGGAATTGGAATGTGCTGATGTTCTCGAGCATCAACTAGAGGTGGCAAGACAACATGTACATGATTCTGAACGTACAATCAACAAGTTGAGACTAGACATGCAGGTATTAGATGCATGAGTCAAAAACATGAAACAAGACACTGAGGTAACAACGAAGGAATTGGAGATTTTGCAGACTGAAATTTGTGCTATCTAAATCCGGCCAATCCTATTTTCTGAACATATTATAGTTCAAATGGTAAGTTATGTTGATGCGCGTCCATGATGTATGAGTTGTATTTGCCCAGTGTATGTAATTTGTTGTTTGTGTATGCTTTATTATTACTGGTGTCGAACCATAATGCCTAGTGGGTATAATCGGCTGTAATTTCTTTATTGTATAGTGTAGGATTATTCTACGTTTCTATGCCTTAGTCTCTTTATTGTATAGTGTATGTTTTTAGAGGTGATAGTATAGAGTAGGATAATTCTTTAAATATGCTATGTCATTCAAACGGGGGCAAACTCGCCCAAACGTTGTAGTGACCATGGCTGTCCACAGGCCGTACGATCCATGGGCCATCTACGTGACGGACGATCCATGGCCTTCTATGGGATGTCGGATCCGTGGGCCTTCTATGGGCCGTCGGATCCATGGGCCTTCTATGGGCTGTCAGATCAATGGGCCTTCTATGGGTCGTTGGGTCAATGGGCCTTCTACGTCCTGTAGGATCCATGGGCCTTCTATAGGCCGTCTCATCTATGGGCCTAGTACGGGCCGTATAAGGGGCCATAAACAGGCTAGAGTTGAAATCGTCCGTTCATGGGACGACCATAACAGGCCGTCGTTAGTCGGCCATATTTGAAGACGCTATGAAAACGACCGAACGTATTAACGGGCCACAAACGGGCTGACTGTAACCATGGGATGAGTTTGGCCCACAAGCAGAAAATGAAAGTAACGGGCCGAAAGTAAACGAATGCTGGAAATGAGCCCAAGAATAAATAGGCCCTGAGAAGGCCGAAAGATAACATGGGTTGGAAACGGCCCAATGGAATAATGGGCCGTTAATGGGTATAAAGTGATACACTGTTCATTACGGGCTAGTTTTACCACGGGCCGTTAATGGGCCGAGGGTTACTAAGGGCCTCATATGGGCCGAAAGACGTCATGGGCCATACATGGGCCGGAAAGTTAAAACGAGCTAGAATTATATTGGACGGCCCAGATGACGCTACTGGGCCTAATTCGGATAGGACGTAAACGGGCCCTGGGTTAGCGGGCTGTAAATGGGCTATATGCGAACAGGTGGTTGACAGGCTTGCCGTGGGCCGGCCCGCCACCTTTTGACCAAGTCAAACATGCCGGCCTTTTCACAAAAATGGGCCTCTATTGGGTCGTGCCACGTGTCGACGTATCATAGGTGCTTTGGGTCCAATGAGTGGATGACATCTGTCCCAACGGCGAGCCAACACGTGTTCCCTCCAACCAATGATGATTTTACACGTGAAAAATCCCGATAGCTTAACGGGTTATCGGATCCAAAACTGGACCCGATACCTTAACGACATTCCGTTACGATGGCTGCCACGTGTTGGTCACCCTTGACGAAAGCACTTCTGTGACGCGTGATTTATCGTCATGGAAGTGGACACTTCCGTGATGATAATTTTGGTAATGTCATGGAACACTTTTACGACAGCACATGTATGACTATCTTGATTCTGTCATAAAATTATCATGGATGTACATGCATGACAGAAAACGTGACCTACTGTGACAAACACGTATCATCACGGATGTGTATTTTTTTGTAGTGTATGGACCCGAAGGGCTGAGGTAAACTACTCACACATCATCGGAGAGGCTATGGTGTTGATGTAGAAGCCCTCCGTGATCGATGCCCCCTCTGGCGGAGCGCGAAAAAAGGACCCAAGATGGGATCTCACGGGTACAGAAGGTTTCGGTGGTGGAATTACGTTTTCGTGGTGCTCTCTGATGGTTTGGGGTACGTAGGTATATATAGGAGGAAGAAGTAGGTCGGTGGAGCCACAAGGGGCCCACGAGGGTGGATGGTGTGCCCAGTGGGGTAGGTGCGCCCCTGCCTCGTGGCTTCCTCCTTGGTTGCTTGACATCCACTCCAAGTCCTCCGGATCACGTTTGTTCCATAAAACATGCTCCTGAAGGTTTCATTCCATTTGGATTCCATTTGATATTATTTTTCTGCGAAACACTGAAATAGGTGAAAAACAACAATTTGGGTTGGGCCTCCGGTTAATAGGTTAGTCCAAAAATAATATAGAAGTGTATAAATAAGCCCATTAAACATCCAAAACAGAATATATAATAGAATGGAACAATCAAAAATTATAGATACGTTGGAGACGTATCAATCGTTACTCCTGGCAAGATCTAGACTGGCCCCATAGATCAATACTAGTATTTTCTACACACTTTATCCTCACTCGTGCGCACGGGGGCTCGCCGACGATGGGAGCCAGCATCAACCACTACTGTGGTTGCAGAGGACCAGCGGGGGTGCGGAAACGTGCCAGGGTGCGTGTGGTGGAGCAACGATGCGAGGGTATGGGTGTGGATGCGCAAGGCGGGGACGAGTAGCTACTGATCGCCAGTGTCGTGCGCACGCTTCAGTTTTGATCCTGGTCGCGATGCGCATATGCTTTATCTTCCGCCGATCTCCATTTGCATCATGAACATATAGCTAGCCAAGTGGCTAGAACAGTCACTATCCATTTCAGGGGTCTGGGGTTCGAGTCCCAGGCGCCCCAGTTTTTGCTCCCTTTTCCCTTTTCCGTTGCACGCACACACACACTTAGCGCTCAGTCAGGCCAAGTCCTCCAGGGCAGCTGTAGTTTGCTGCCATCCGGCCCATGTATGCCATCATTTTGAATTGCTAATAACTAAATATCCATGCAACCAAATAAAACATGTCATATATGCATCTTCCTTACAATTTCGTGTACTTTCGCAATATGCAACTTTCAACCATGTTCAGATTGTTTAAAATTGTTTTTTGTATTAATTTTGCATATATATCAATGCTAAAATGATTTATTTCATAACTAAATTACTGTAACTCTGATTTAAATAAACTTTATATGTAAATGGGGGTAGAAAGATACATAGATTAACATGGTCCACTTTATTTTGTTGTTTGACAACTTTAAAATTTGGTTTAGGGAAGAACAATATCGAATTTGAAATATGCATATGGGGATTTTACGGAATTGTTATTTGTGTTTCCGGCGTCATTTAAACTTTCCTAAATAGGTTGTTTGCATATGCTTCACCTCTTGCTATGTTAACAACATTTAACCTTGACATGCATCATACTTGGTTGTGCATCATGTCATGTTATTCTTGTTTTTTACTATGTTGTTTGCTTCTTTCCGGTTGTGCTTCTTCTCGATAGTTCCGGTTTCGTTGCAATTGTGAGGATTCGTTCGACTACGTTGGTTCATCTACTTCATGTACTCGATCTTCTTCTGAGCGGGATTTCAGGCAAGATGACCGTCACCTTGGATCTCACTACTATCTTTGCTATGCTAGTTGTCTCAATGCTATCGCTAAGTCGCGCTACCTAGCATTGGTTTATCAAGCCTCCGAAATTGCCATGATAGCCTCTAACGTTTTCAGCCATCCTAGCAAACCGTTGTTTGGCTATGTTACCACTTTGCTCAGCCCCTCTTATAGCGTTGCTAGTTACAGGTGCAGTTGCAGGTTGTTGCATGTTGGGACATGGATATCATGGGATATCATAATATCTCTTATTTAATTAATGCACATATATACTTGGTAAAGGGTAGAAGGCTCGACCTTTTGCCGGGTGCTTTGTTCCACTCTTGCCGCCTTAGTTTCTATCATACCGGTGTTATGTTCGTTGATTTTGTGTCCCTAACACGGTGAGGGTTTATGGGCCCCTCTTGACAGTTCGATTTGAATAAAACTTTTCTAGCAAGGCCCAACATTAGTTTTACCATTTGCCTAATAATAGCTAAAACTTGCATAGGGACTTCCCGGACCCCGAGGACTTAATTAACAACCCCGGGCTAGTGCTCCTCATGAGTGTTGGTCCAAAATAGAGCACCGTGCAGGACCACCCCTAGGCAACTTGAGATATTTAGCTCCTGTACGCTTAGCTTATTCGATCGTGGCCTAAGAAGAGATACGCGTGGCTACTATTAGGGTGTCGGCACGCTGGGAGGTCTTGTTGGTTTAATTATACCATTGTTGAAATGTCTTGTGCATCAGGATTTCGAGTCTGATCGGAGGGTCTCGAGATGGAGGATTGTCTCTACGGATCGTGAGCTTGTCATGGGCTAAGTTGGGACACCCCTACAAGGTATAAACTTCCGAGAGCTGTGCCCGCGGATACGTGGCGGATGGGAAATTTTTAATATCTGGTTGTAGCGAACTTGAACTAAACTCAATTAAAATACACCAACCGCATGCGTAATAGTGTCCGTCTCTTTTTGAATGAGTTCGAGAAGAGAACACGATGGGGTTATGCCTGAACGTAAGTAGTTCATGATCACTTATTGATCATTACTAGTTTGCGACCGTTCGCGTAGTTTCTCATCATACTCTTGTACTTGTAAGTTAGCCACCATACAATTCTTAGTCGCTTGCTGCAACCTCACCACTTATCCTTTCCGTACCCATTAAGCTTTGATAGTCTTGATGCCCATGGTAATGGGATTGCTGAGTCCTTACGGCTCACAGATTACTACAACCACAGTTGCAGGTACAAGTAATGCGATGATCATGACATGAGAGCGATGTTTACTTGTTTTGGAGTTCTTCGTCTGCTTCTACTTCGTTCAGGGGATAGGTTCCTGGTTGGCAGCTTGGGCTAGTAGGGTGGATATCATTTGAGTTTCTATTTGTGTTTTATCCATAGTCAGATGTTGCTCTCGTGTATGTTGTTCGATGTATTCTTGTGGCATTGGTATGCCTTTGCATGTGTCCCAACTGTTATGTAATGGTACAATGTAATGATATTCACCTTGCAAATGTGTCTTCAATATGCGGCTCTATCCTTGGTGTGACCTTCGAGTTCCTCTCGGATAGGATTGCATATTGGGTGTGACAATAGCTAACTTTGCTATAACGCATTTTGCCAGGACGCATTATAGCTAAGTTGCCTACAGCACTGGTCCGAGAGCTCCTATATCTGTTTCCTCTCTCTCACTCTCCCTCTCTCGATCCCCTTTCTCTCTGATCTCGCGCCACTGTCCAAGAAACAACCGCCCACGCCGTCGTTGATGCCGCACCCGTCCACGACGTCGTCGACGTCACACCCGACCCTGTCGTCGATGCCGCAGCCAGCCCCTCCCCCGAGAAGATCGCCCAACCCAATCTGCCTCCAACCCCGACCTCAGCCATCCCAAACACCGAGGTGCGCCACCCACCCTCTTCCCTCCCTCTTCTCTCTCTGTTCTCTCTCTCTCTCTCTCTCTAATTGGTCTCTCTACAGATCGAAGCTATGTAGGCACAGATCGACGAGGAGGAGAAGGACGCCCACAACCCCCTCTGCCCCATGACCGTGACGCCGACCCCCTCAACCCTACGCAGGCGACCCCAACCCCGACGCGCGATGAGCCACCCCCTTCCCACCCTCCTCTTGTTCTTTGACATGAGCAGAGTAGATAGAAAATGAAAATGAGCTTTGACATGAGCAGAGTAGATAGAGAATGAAAATGAAATTGAAAATGAGCTTTTGACATGAGCAGTAGTATTTTGAAAATGAGCTTTGACATGAGCAGAGTAGTATTTTGAAGGCAGCGCAGTAGTTAAATGAAAATGAAAATGAGCTTTGATAGAAAATTGAAATGAAAATTAGCTTATGTTGCTTTGTTTTTAAATGACAATGAAAATTGAAATTACAGTTTTTGAAAATTAGCTTATGTTGTTGCCCATTTTGAAAATGAGGATTTTTAATGGCAGTGTTTGAAATTTTCTTATGAGGGCTGCATCTCCATGATTGTTAGTGAAATGCTACTTCAGTCTATAGTGCATACCGTCATTTGCAGGGAACCGATTGCGAGTGACTTATGTTTTGCAGGAAATGTTGATTAATTTCCTTTCCAGCAAATTTCAGGTCTCTATATGTGCACTTTCTAGCATAGCTCATGTCAAAATTTTCTATGAATTTCGGCATGATGTGTGCTAGAAAGTTGGACATACCGAGTGCTCAAGATTTGTTGCGACGGGAATGAAACGACATTCAGGCAAAACAAAGATCACTTTTTTGTCATTATTCACTTTATTATATAAAGTTCAATAATTGAACCCTAGGAAACATGATCGACACCGATGAGTCCGGAGGTTCTCAGTCCCAAGAAGGTCGAGCACACGCCTACCTCGACTTTCTGGTGGATCAGAAGAGACAAGCTGGATGTCAGGACCCCCTTGTCATGACGGACGACGACGGTGGTGGCACCATCGCCGACACTGATGCCACCAACACCGGCACTGAGATGGGCCTTGATGACGTTGCTAACGACAGCATGGAAGGTGAGACCTCCCAAGCCAGTGAAGGAAAGAAGGCAAAGAGAACATGACACCCAAATGAGCCCGACACCGGAAGACTGGTGGTCACGGAGGTGCACCCTGGCGAGTTCGAGCCAACACAGTTGCGGGAAGTGGCAGCGTGTTATGGCAACCAACTAGGATGCATCCTACGGGATACCGCTAATATCAACACCACGAAAATACGGAAGAATGAACATTTGAAGAAGCTGGTCCTAACTAGGTAGCATGCAAGATTCCTTTTCCCCGGTCGAAGTGACGATGTCGACCCATGGGATGATGATGCCACGAAAAAAAATCAACAACAAAGCCCTAGGGAAGTTACGGCAACACATTGAGCGCTTGGAAAATGTAACGCCCCGAGACCGACGCGCCAGGTGTCCTCCAGTTATTCGTTGTTGTTACCTTGTATTTTGCTTGCGTGTTGCATCTTGCCATGTCATCATGTGCATTGCATCATCATGTTTTCAAAACTTGCATCCGTCCGGGTTTCCCAAGTTCCGTCCGTTGTCCGTTCCGAGCCCAGACACACTTGCACGCGCCCGCGGCATGTCCGAAATATTATTTTATAAGTGGCCGTAAAATGTTCTCGGAAAGAGTTGAAAGTTGGCATGCGGTGTTGTTATAGTGTAGATTGGCTGCCTGCCAAGTTTCATCGCATTCGGAGTCCGTTTGACGCCCCAACGTATAACTATAGCGGCATTATAGGCGGGCACGCGTCAGACATTTTCGGTCTCCGGAAACAATCGCCGTGCATCTCTCTCTTCTCTTCTCTCAGCTCGAGACCGTCTACACAGTCCACTGCCTACCGTCAGGCCCAACCTAACCTCTCTCATCAGCCCGCGGCCCTCCTCGCGCGCGCGTCCGCAACTGTCCCGAACCCGACCCGGATAGTCATCACCGTTGGGTCCGGATCATCCCCTAACATCTATAAAACATCTCCGTTTTTCTTTTTGGACTCCCCTAGGCTATTCTTTCTCGACCGTCCGATCTCGATCGGGTGGTCCAAATTCCCCTCATTTCACCTATTTATATACCTAATCTAGTCTAACCCTAAAACCTAGGAGGTTTGTCCCATCCTTCCCATCTTGCGCCGCCACTCCACCAAATCCCCCTCGGGATCCCCTTCGCACCAACCAGCCACCACCGAGACTTCCAAATCCATGGATCCAACCTCCTCTGCCCACGCGCCGAGGGCACCCGTCCTCGCACCGATGGCCGCCGGCCAGCAGCAGCAGCCCCGTGCGCTGCCTGAGCATCCCCTGCATCCTCGTCGTTGTACGCGCCTCCTGCACCTGAGGCCCCGAGCTCCTCCAACTCAACCCCGTCCCCGAGCTCCCTGTCGTGCCAAAGTCCCGCCGCTTCCCTCGTCTGCGTCGACTGCCCCAAGCTCTACTCCGTTCCATCGCCTACACTCCAAGTTCCTGCCGCCTGCTTCTTCTTCGACCGGCCACGGAACCGCCTGCATTGAGGTCCAGCCGGATTTGGACGCCGGTGCCCCGTCCCAGACCTCCTGCGATGCCCGCCGCCGGAGCTCCTCCTTGCTCGGTGAGAAGCCCTGTCGCCGCTCTTGTGTTTTTCCCCTACACCTTCTCTGTGTCACGTCTCCCTCTCTCTTGCCTTCCCGATGTAGTGCCCGGAGGACGCCGACCTGTCAACGCACCTCCCCAACCCTCTACATCGCCTGGATCCGGATGGGTCCATGCCTCCCCTGCCGCCAAGTCCTGCTGCAGCCGCTCCCCTGCTTCCCTACTCGATCCGCTGCTGCCTGCTTCGCTCGACCATGCCCCTGCTTCGTCCACACACCTAGGCCTCCTCTTTTTCGGCCCAGCTACTCCCCTGCGTCCGCAAGGCCCAATGCCCTCCTCTGCAGATGGGCTAAGCCTATGGTGAGGCCACCCCCAGTGCCTCTTTTCCCTTTTGTTGGGCTAGCAGATTCGGCCCGACACGTTTTTTTCCTGTTCTGGATGATTTTCTATTTATCCAGAGAACGTCTGTTTTGCAGAAAAACCCTTGCACATCATGCATTTAATAACTAATAAACCGTGCATCAGATTTAAATAAACTATCTATGAAAAATGCTTAGAATTTTGTCCAGTTTCATAATGTCCAACTTTCATCTATGTTTAAAATGTTTAACATGTTGTTTGTGTTTATTTTCCATAATGCCATGCTAAAATGCTTTAATTCAGAACTAAATAACCGTAGCTCCAAACCTAACAAACTTTATATGTAAATGGGGTAGACAAATGCATAGTTTAACATGGTGGCTTTACTTTGCATGTTTAACAAATCTAAAATATGGTTTAGGGCATAACAGTAACAAATCTAATATATGCTCATGAGGTTTTCTCCGGACTTGTTGCTTGTTGTTCCGGCCTCATTTAAACTTGCCTAACTTGCCTAGAGAGGTAGTTTTCATTATGCCTCCCCCTTGCCATGTTAACAACATTTAATATTGTTGGGTACCTAAACAAGTCGAACTAAAATAATTGATGTGGTGTTTCGTCAATATGCACTTGTTGCATATTGAGCTCCACTTAATTTGTAGTATTGCTTGTGCATATTGCCATGCCATGCCTCATTAAACCGGACATGCATCATACTTGGTTGTGCATCATGCCATGCTTATGTGATGGTTGTTTACTATGTTGTTTGCTTCTTTCCGTGTTACTTCTCGCGTTAGCTTCGGTTTCGTTCCGGAGTTGTGAGGATCCATTCGTCTACGTCCGTTTGTCTTCTTCATGGACTCGTTCTTCTTCCTTGCGGAATCTCGGGCAAGATGACCATACCCTCGAAATCTTTCTATCTTTACTTGCCAGTTGTTCGCTCTATTGCTATGCCGCGATACCTCCACTTGCTATATCATGCCTCCCATTTTGCCATGTCAAGCCTCTAACCCACCTTTCCTAGCAACCATTTGTTTGGCTATGTTACCGCTTTTGCTCAGCCCCTCTTATAGCGTTGTAGTTGCAGGTGAAGCAGAATTTGTTCAATGTTGGGAACATGGATTTGTTGGGATATCACAATATCTTTTATTTAATTAATGCATCTATATACTTGGTAAAGGGTGGAAGGTTCGGCCTTCTGCCTGGTGTTTTGTTCCACTCTTGCCGCCCTAGTTTCCGTCATAGCGGTGTTATGTTCCTTGATTTTGCATTCCTTACACGGTTGGGTGTTATGGGGACCCCTTGATAGTTCGCTTTGAATAAAACTCCTCCAGCAAGGCCCAACATTGGTTTTACCATCTGCCTCACCACCACCTACCCATCCCGGGTTGGCCAATCCAAGCGTCATCTTTATTTTAAACCCCCCGGGCTAGTGCTTCTCTAAGTGTTGGTCTGAACTAGAGTCCTTTGCAGCGCCACCTCGGGGAAACTTGAGGGCTGGTTTTAGTTGTAAGGAGCGCTCATCCGATGTTGCCCTGAGAACGAGATATGTGCAGCTCCTATCGGGATGTCGACACATCGGGCGCTCTAGCTGGTCTTGTTTTACCATTGTCGAAATGTCTTGTTACCGGGATTCCGAGACTGATCGGGTCTTCTCGGGAGAAGGAATATCCTGCGTTGACCGTGAGAGCTTGTGATGGGCTAAGTTGGGACACCCCTGCAGGTTTGAACTTTCGAAAGCCGTGCCCATGGTTATGGGCAGATGGGAATTTGTTAATGTCCGGTTGTAGAGAACTTGAAAGTTAACTTATTAACTTAATTAAAATGCATCAACCGCCTGTGTAGCCGTGATGGTCTCTTTCCGGCGGAGTCCGGGAAGTGAACACGGTTCTTGTGTTATGTTTGTGCATAAGTAGTTTCAGGATCACTTCTTGATCACTTCTAGTTCACGACCGTTGCGTTGCTTCTCTTCTCGCTCTTATTTGCGTATATTAGCCACCATATATGCTTAGTGCTTGCTGCAGCTCCACCTCACTACCCTTTCCTACCCATAAGCTTAAATAGTCTTGATCTCGCGGGTGTGAGATTGCTGAGTCCTCGCGGCTCACACATACTTCCAAACAGTTGCAGGTGCCGATGATGCCAGTGCATGTGACGCAATCGAGCTCAAGTGGGAGCTCGATGAAGATCTTGTTCGTTGTGTTGTTTCGTTTTCTGTTGATCAGTAGTGGACCTAGTTGGGGCGATCGGGGATCTAGCATTTGGGGTTGTCTTCTTTTACTTTGGTTCCCTAGTCGGATCTTCATTGTATTTTGGATGATGTATGTTTAACATGTATTTGTGTGAAGTGGCGATTGTAAGCCAACTCTTTATCCCTTTCTTAATTAGTACATGGGGTTGTGTGAAGATTACCCCTCTTGCGGCAAACCTACCATGCGGCTATGCCTCTAAGTCGTGCCCCGACACGTGGGAGATATAGCCGCATTGTGGGTGTTACAAGTTGGTAATCAGAGCCTTCCCCGACATAGGAGCCCCCTGCTTGATCGAATTGCTAACGTTGTTGAGCCTAGAACAAAATGTTTTGAGTCTTAGGATTATATATATCGGAGAGTAGGATTCTTTTTACTCCTCAGCCCCTTCGTCTCTCTAGTCAGGCCTCCTGACGTAGAAGTTTTGACTCTTCTCTCCTTCAAATTCACGAAAAAATTAGGATCACACGGGTATCTTGGAATCGTTCCGATAGTACTGTGACGAGAACATTGTTCTTGGTGCCTCCTGACATTTAGGGGTTGTGGCAGTGTCCCTGGGAGTTGAGCTGCGAGGTGTTGTCATCACATTTTTATCGTTGCAGTTCTGAAATACCTGAGTTCTCCAGCATCGAAAATCTCTTGTATGCTGTTGTTGGTGAGATAACCTCGACGCCACCCAGTAATGGGGCGGGAGTTCGGGAGTATTGCCATAACTCGTATAACGGATGCTTTTCAAAGGTTGAGGTAAACGATTTCCGAAGGTTTCTTGGTTATGTGTTGAAGGATGGATACAACTAGATGTTGGATTTGCTAGTTTTGGGTGAGATATTATGCTTCCCCTGTATCCCCAACACCTGATTGCATAACAAGAAAGTTTTGGGAGTTTATAAGTGGGAATTCAAGTATATCGTAGGATATTTTTCCAAAAGACACATGATATGATATGGGGTCTATCATATGTTTGTTTCTGGCTTATTCTGCAAGCCAATCCTTTGTTTTGTTTTGGTTTGTGGTATTCGAGTTGCTTCGAAGTCAAATGTGGATTCCATACCTTTCCTAAGCGGTGTTGTCATATTTCTATGTGAATACTAATCCTTCATGATAATCGAGATTGTCATGTCAATCCGTTTCAACCGGCATTTTCCTCTTCAAGTGGATCCGTTCAATTTCAACATCCGCAAGATCAACTCTAACTTTTTTTCTCATCGGTGTTTTTTTCATCTGCCCCAAAGTTGCCTTTGTTTTTCCCCCCCCCCCCCCCCTTTTTTTTAAGGATTCAGATTTCTTAATCATGCATCCTTTTATTTGTCAGAAGTCTCTTTAGTCTTTTCTTTCAATGTTCATCACTCTTCACTCGTTTTCTTCTCCGGTGGATTCAAATGAAGCTTTTGGTGTTGATCATATCTTTTTCATTGGTTCACATGCTTTCCATGTTCGAAATTCTTATCGAAGACTTTCTTATTTATTCACCTCTCGCTATTCATTTGTTCCGGAGTGCTGAAGATATCTCAGAAGATTCCCGTTTCCATTCCTAATTCCATTCAAGATATCTCCAGGTTGTTATCTCATTCTAGCCATTTAATTCAACCGGTGCAATATCTCTCAGGTAATCGTTCAACGGTGTTTCTTTTGAGTGGCCCATAACCCACAGGTCTTTTCCCAGGAACTTACCTAACTCTTCTAATTTTCCTGGAGTTACTCTCAAATTCTTCTCCAAGTTTGACGTAAGAATGAATTTGCATCAGTCAATTGCGTTCTCCAATATCGCTTTCAAATTCTTTCCATCTTTGGCAACCTTTCCTATTTTAATCATTCCGGAGTGTCTCAAGAAATCTTGATGATGTTTCTCTTCGTCATTCTCGGATTTGGAGCCCGAAGAAGAGTTTCTCTTCAATCATATCTGTTCTCTTGAAGATTCATGGTTCAAGCTTGATCCATCCTCTGATAATTGTTTTCGATTATGAGAATTCTTTTCACCCATCTGGAGCAATTCAGGAGTCTTTTCAGTTTGATTCTCCCGAGCACATCATCTCAGAATTATTCTTTCTCAGCTTTCAGCTATTGTTCTTCAAATCTTACCAGTGCATCATTCAAGTATTCTCTAATTAGTTCGGGATCTCTTTGTTCTCTTGCATCTTGATTCACTCAAGTATCTTCGTCATTTTCAATTCTTACGGTGGTTCGTTCAAGAGTTCTCTTCCTTGGTTATCATATCAATTCATTTGTTCTTTCCAATCCTACCGATGATTCGTTGAAGACCTTTCCAAGTTGAGCAATATCTCTCTTAATCCTTTCTGCGAGAATAAGTAGTATGCCAAATCTGTGCTTGTCATCAATCTAAATTGATGAAGGATAAGCATAATGTAGTTCTTATTCTTGTTTCATTGAGTAAATTCAATTCCTTATTCCGGAGGTTCATCAAAATTCTTGATTTCATTTGTTCATCTTTCTTTCCGGAGTTCCAAGTTTGTTCTCGGTTATATCATCGCGAAGCTCCATTTAATCATTACAAGGCTCACCTTGTTCTTTCAACGTCTCTTTCTTATTATCATCCTTTTGTTTACCGGAGTTATTCATGAAGGCTCTACACGGTGGTTCATCAAGGATTTAATTCCTTCTCGAAGTGTTCAAAGGAGCTCAAGTATTCTTCATCTTGCATTCCGAAGTGCAATTCTCTCTATCTAATCTTTTGAGATGGTGTTATATCATTCTTGAAAATCTCCCTTTGTGGTTCACGGTTCACAAGTTGTCCAGAATGAAATATTTTAAACCCATCATTTTCAATTCATTCATGAGATAATTAAATCCATCAATCTCTTCATTGGAATTATATTGGGTTATTTTCACCTAAAGCGTGCCCTAAGGAATGTTGCTAATTGTGGTGTCTATCGATAATCCAAGTTTCCTCCTATTCTCATGGTGAAAGAAGTTTTTCATCTCTTTGGTGCTCTTACTGAAATCAATAGCTTCCTTTAGTGGCCGTTTGTCACCTCATAATGTTGAGATGTTTCCATAAGCCCACTGCAAGCTTATTCCTTTTCGTTGTTGATTTCCCAACAACTCCGTTCAATCCTTCTTTGCAAGGATGGTTTTCAAATTCAATTGTGGGAGAAGTTGTCATTTCTTTTTCCGTTCTCTTATTCTAACGATCTACCTTCTATTCTTTATTCCGGAGGCATTGTCATGTTGCTCTTCTCTCTCATCATCTCAAGTTATGAGGATCGTGTTCTTTTCGTGCTCATCCATTAAATTGGAGTGTCGTTCCCTCTATTCAAGTTCTCTCATCTTATCAAGTTTTGCATCCCTTCTCAACCAGAGCGCTGTCTGAAATCTTTCTTACCCATTGTGCCATTTTTTCAATAGTTTCGGAGGCAGTGTGTTGTTGATTTCATCAAGTATCCTCTCATGTTGTCAAGTTCATGTTCAATTCCTTCCATTTAAAGTCGGAGTGTTGTCCAAATTATATAATTCTTTTTCCTTCTCTATCTTGTTTTAACCGGAGTGTTGTGGCTATCATTCCTCTTCTAACCGGACTCTCATCCGAGTGCTTTCATTTTTCCAAGCTCATATTCTTTACCTTCCATTTCCAACCGGAGTGTTGTCGTAATTGATCCTTGTCGTTTCTTGTACATCTCGTTCTACCGGAGTGCTTGCATGTACTTCTTGCCCATTGTAACCCTTTTCTCATGTCTTTCAACCTACAAGGTTCTAGTAATGTTCCTTATTCCTCTTTTCTAACGGAGTGTTTTCAACTTTGTTCATCTTCATTGCATTCTTTCTTTCAATTTGTTCAACCTCTCAAGGTTCATTGGTTTCACTCATTTGTCAATGAAGCAACTTAGTGTTACCTCTTCCCTTTTTCCTCTTCCGTTTCCCTCCAGTGCCATCCTAGATCTCGGGACGAGATCCTCTCGTAGTGGTGGAGTGTTGTAACGCCCCGAGAACGACGTGCCAGGTGTCCTCCAGTTATTCATTGTTGTTACCTTATCTTTTGCTTGCGTGTTGCATCTTGCCATGTCATCATGTGCATTGCATCATCATGTTTTCAAAACATTCATCCGTCCGGGTTTTCCCTGTTCCGTCCGTTGTCCGTTCCTAGCCCAGACACACTTGCACGTGCCCGCGGCACGTCCAAAATATTATTTTATAAGTGGCCAGAAAATGTTCTCGGAATGGGTTGAAAGTTGGCATGCGGTCTTGTTATAGTGTAGATTGGCCGCCTACCAAGTTTCATCACATTCGGAGTCCGTTTGACGCCCCAACGGATCACTATAGCGGCATTATAGCCGGGCACGCGTCGGACGTTTTCGATCTCCAGAAACAGTCGCCGGACCTCTCTCTCTTCTCTTCTCTCAGCTCGAGACTGTCTACACCACTGCCTACTACCAGGCCCAACCTAACCTCTCTCGTCAGCCCGCGGCCCTCCTAGCGCGCGCGTCCGAAACTATCCCGAACCCGACCCGGATAGGCATCACCGTTGGGTCCGGATCATCCCCTAACATCGATAAAACATCTCCGTTTTTCTTTTTGGACTCCCCTAGGCTATTCTTTCTTGACCGTCCGATCTCGATCGGGTGATCCAAATTCCCCTCATTTCACCTATTTATATACCTAATCTAGTCTAACCCTAAAACCTAGGAGGTTTGTCCCATCCATCCCATCTCGTGCCGCCACTCCACCAAATCCCACTCGGGATCCCCTTCGCACCAACCAGCCACCACCCAGACTTCCAAATCCATCGATCCAGCCTCTCCTCTGCCCAAGCGCCGAGGGTACCCATCCTTGCACCAGTGGCCGCCGGCCAGCAGCAGCAGCCCCGCGCGCTGCCCGAGCCTCCCCTGCATCCTTATCATTGTTCGCGCCTCTGCACCTGAGGCCCCGAGCTCCTCCAGCTCAACCCCGTCCGCCGAGCTCCCGGCCACACCGAAGTCCCGCCGCTTCCCTCGTCTGCATTGACTGCCCCAAGCTCTGCTCCATTCCATCACCTACACTCCAAGTTCCTGCCGCCTGCTTCTTCTTCGACCGGCCACGGAACCGCCTGTGCTGAGGTCCAGCCGGATCTAGACGCCGGTGCCCCGTCCCGGAGCTCCTCCTTGCCCGGTGAGACGCCCTGTCGCTGCTCCTGTGTTTTTCCCTTACACCTTCTCTGTCTCACGTCTCCCTCTCTTGTGGCTTCCCGATGCAGCGCCCGGAGGGCGCCGAGCTGTCGACGCACCTCCCCAACCCTCTACATCGCCTGGATCCGGATGGGTCCATGCCTCCCCTGCCGCCGGCGCCACCAAGTCCTGCTGCAGTCGCTCCCCTGCTTCCTTGCTCGATCCGCTGCTGCCTACTTCGCTCGACCGCGCCCCTGCTTCGTCCACGCGCCTAGGCCTCCTCTGTTTCGGCCCAGCTGCTCCCCTACATCCGCAAGGCCCAACGCCCTCCTCTACAGATGGGCCAAGCCCATAGTGAGGCCACCCCCAGCGCCTCTTTTCCATTTTGTTGGGCTAGCAGATTCGTCCTGACACATTTTTTTCCTGTTCTGGACGATTTGCTATTTATCCAGAGAACGTCTGTTTTGCAGAAAAACCCTTGCACATCATGCATTTAATAACTAATAAATCATGCATCAGATTTAAATAAAAGTATATATGAAAAATGCTTAGAATTTTGTCTAGTTTCATAATATCCAACTTTCATCTATGTTTAAAATGTTTAAAATGTTGTTTGTGTTTATTTTCCATAATGCCATGCTAAAATGCTTTAATTCATATCTAAATAACCGTAGCTCCAAACCTAACAAACGTTATATGTAAATGGGGTAGAAAAATGCATAGTTTAACATGGTGGCTTTACTTTGCATGTTTAACAACTCTAAAATATGGTTTAGGGCAGAACAGTACCAAATCTAATATATGCTCATGAGGTTTTCTCTGGACTTATTGCTTGTTGTTCCGGCCTCATTTAAACTTGCCTAGATAAGTAGTTTTCATATGCCTAACCCCTTGCCATGGTTAACAACATTTAATATTGTTGGTTACATAAACAAGATCGAACTAGATAACTTGAATGCGGTGTTTTGTCAATATGCAACTCATTGCATATTGAGCTCCACTTAATTTGTAGTATTTTTTGAGCATATTGCCATGGCATGCCTCATTAAACCGGACATGCATCATACTTGGTTGTGCATCATGCCATGCTTATGTGATGGTTGTTTACTATGTTGTTTGCTTCTTTCCGAGTTACTTCTCGCGTTAGCTTCGATTTCGTCCCGGAGTTGTGAGGATCTGTTCGTCTATGTACGTTTGTCTTCTTCGTGGACTCGTTCTTCTTCCTTGCGGGATCTCAGGCAAGATGACCATACCCTCGAAATCACTTCTATCTTTGCTTGCTAGTTGCTCGCTCTATTGCTATGCCGTGATACCTACCACTTGCAATATCATGCCTCCCATATTGCCATGTCAAGCCTCTAACCCACCTTATCCAAGCAAACCGGTGTTTGGCTATGTTACCGCTTTTGCTCAGCCCCTCTTATAGCGTTGTTAGTTGCAGGTGAAGCTGAAGTTTGTTCCATGTTGGGACATGGATTTGTTGGGATATCACAATATCTTTTATTTTAATTAATGCATCTATCTACTTGGTAAAGGGTGGAAGGCTCGGCCTTATGCCTGGTGTTTTGCTTCACTCTTTCCGCCCTAGTTTCCGTCATACCAGTGTTATGTTCCTTGATTTTGCGTTCCTTACACGGTTGGGTGTTATGGGGACCCCTTGACAGTTTGCTTTGAATAAAACTCCTCCAGCAAGGCCCAACCTTGGTTTCACGATTTGCCTCACCACCACCTACCCTTCCCTTGGGTCAGCCAACCCGAGGGTCATCTTTATTTTAAACACCCCCGGTCCAGTACATCTCAAAGTGTTGGTCTGACTAGAGTCCTTTGCAGTGCCACCTCGCGCAAACTTGAGGGCTTGTTTTAGTTGTACAGAGCGCTCATCCGGTGTTGCCTTGAGAATGAGATATGTGCAGCTCCTATTAGGATGTCGGCACATTGGGCGGTCTTGCTGGTCTTGTTTTACCATTGTCGAATTGTCTTGTAACCAGGATTCCGAGACTGGTCGGGTCTTCACGTGAGAAGGAATATCCTTCGTTGACCGTGAGAGCTTGTGATGGGCTAAGTTGGGACACCCCTGCAGGTTTTGAACTTTTGAAAGCCATGCCCGCGGTTATGGGAAGATGGGAATTTGTTAATGTCCGGTTGTAGAGAACTTGAAACTTAACTTAATTAAAATGCATCAACCGCGTGTGTAGGCGTGATGGTATCTTTCGGGCGGAGTCCGGGAAGTGAACATGGTTCTTGTGTTATGTTTGTGCGTAAGTAGTTTCAGGATCACTTCTTGATCACTTCTAGTTCACGACCGGTGCGTTGCTTCTCTTCTCGCTCTTATTTGCGTATGTTAGCCACCATATATGCTTAGTGCTTGCTGCAACTCCACCTCACTACCCTTTCCTAACCATAACCTTAAATAGTCTTGATCCCGTGGGTGTGAGATTGCTGAGTCCTCGTGGCTCACAGATACTACCAAACAGTTGTAGGTTCCGATGATGCTGGTGCAGGTGACGCAACCGAGCTCAAGTGGGAGCTCGATGAAGATCTTGTTCGTTGTGTTGTTTCGTTTTCTGTTGATCAGTAGTGGAGCCTAGTTGGGGCGATAGGGGATCTAGCATTTGGGGTTGTCTTCTTTTACTTTGGTGCCGTAGTCGTACCTTGATTGTATTCTGGATGATGTATGTTCAACTTGCATTTGTGTGAAGTGGCAATTATAAGCCAACTCTTTATCCCTTTCTTATTCAGTACATGGGATTGTGTGAAAATTACCCCTCTTGCGACAAACCGACCATGCGGCTATGCCTCTAAGTCGTGCCCCGACACGTGGGAGATATAGCCGCATTGTGGGTGTTACAGAAAACTAGGGTGAAAAAGGCGATTGAAGTAGACCATGAAACCTACGTTAAGATTGTTGGAGATAATACTAAAATTATGATAGAGGACTTTGAAAACTTCAAGGAGACTTGCAATGTAGAAGCTGCCAAGGCCAGGTCGGAGAGAGGCAAGCAGCTGCATGCAAAGAACATGGGGAACCACCACCTTGGAAGTCATGGTTAGACAGGAAAGAGGCCTGTGTGTGCTAAGGAGGACGCATCAATTGAACATCAGGGGATCCCAGACCCATTGGCTGAGTTCACCGAGCAGCAGGAGCATGACTTCATCAGGGCCCGATTCTCGTGGGACCCCCCAAAAAAGATTTTTTTCACCGACGGGTCGACTAGGAAATTCATGAGATTACTTGTAATTATGCTTTACCACCTTACATATTAGCTTCTGATCAATGAAGTCTACTACATTCTAGTCGTATTCGTAAATGATTCACGCTCCATTTCCCAGAGAGAGCAACACAAGCTTGCGGCCGAATGCGACTCGTCGACTCCGTCTCAGTGAAGTACAAGTGGGACACTCCTTTCAACCGGATCATGAACATAATGATGGTTCACCCATTGGGCTAGCAGTCGCAGTATGGACATGTGCACGGCATCGGGTACGGTGCCACATGGAAGTACTATTATAAATAGGACCCCAAGGCCAAAAGACAGAGAAAGAAGTTCAGTCAAGTGACTAGCGACGAGAAGGTGGCGTGGGCAATGGATAAAACAAAAGCCGAGGTAATCCGGGAACTGGTAGCCGCCTCTAGAAATGATATGGTTGCTGCCTTAACAAGCTTGATTCCAACTGTGGCCATCTGGGTGCAACAAAATCCAAACACGCCACCAACTGATTTTCCCATGCCCAGCTTCACCAGAAGCAACTCAATGAACACCTCACCCATACCTGCACCTAGTATGGCAACCACAACCACACCAACTCTACCACTTGCTCCTGCACCCAGCTCTCACAGCAGCCCAAGCTCCATCTCTGGCTTGAATGTCAGGCCATCGACATTGGTGAGCTCGATGCCCTCACGGTAAATATGCGCCACACCCTCATCAACACAAGTAATTAATTAATCTTCAGTTGCCATTCTTTTTGGATCTTTGACGCCGCACGTACATGTCTTCACAAGCCGACTCCACTCCATGCACATGAAGGGCGGGTTGGTGGATGTGGGGAAGGGTACTATAGTGAAGCCCAAGGATCGATTATTCCACCGCCGGCAGATGCTTGATAACGCCTTAAGGGTCTCTGGGCAAGTGTGAATGCGGGCTACGAGGATTTCCCTCATCCAATACAAACCGAGTGAGAGGATGATGAGACCCCCACGGAGCTTGGCCAATGCAAAAATTGCCGATCCTGTGGCCGAAAAATCTTCTTCGTGTCGAGGTGGCTGGGAGGAGATCAACGGGACCTAGGAAGGTATGACCACAACCCCACCTACAGAAGTACAACCATCGTTTGTGCTGCTTGCTGAGATCGAGAGACACATGGAAGGAAGGCCAACCATTCCTGCGGATGATGCCATCTGCCCCATGGATGAGGATATGGATCATGACATGGAGGAGGCCGATGACCCTCTCCAGTATCTCAATACCGCCTTTGACAATGAAGTAACAATGAGTCAACCATATGAATATGAGATGCATGTACCAGAGCGGGAATGTCCTCAGGAGTGCAAGAAGTCTTTGTTCATGCAATCCTCGCAGGACACGCCTCCAGATGTCGGTTCCACCCAAGCTCAACTAATTAGCCAAAGTCGTCCAATG
Source organism: Triticum urartu (assembly GCF_003073215.2). NCBI lineage: Eukaryota > Viridiplantae > Streptophyta > Magnoliopsida > Poales > Poaceae > Triticum > Triticum urartu. The sequence goes on from NC_053028.1 coordinate 304,786,126, forward strand.
CTGAGCCTGACAACACCTGAGCCCACCAAGAAGAAGTAGAGGAAGAGACCAGCGGCGAGAAAATCCAATAAAGCTGCCAAGGGTTCTAGCAGTCAGCCGCCTTCGACCAAGGTTGACAGTGTACCGATGAAACATGCACCATCAATCCATGTCGCGGAAGAGCCAATGGTACCAGTGAATGCACTAGCTGCCATAACAGGGGAACTCAGGAGACTCCATGACCATGTGCTGTCGACGGAGAGAAGCCTCCTCGCCTCGGATGATCTAGGATAACCACTCTATATGGTCCATGTGCCAAGCAGTTGCAAGATGTACGTCCACATATGCATCATGGACCTCTTATTCCTACGATTTGATTACATCTTTCAGATGTTTCAAATGAGGACACTCGATTTTACGGCCGCCTGTATGCGCTGCACATGAACTACATGGTCAGGAGAGAGAAAGTCACCGGTCTTGCGGTGGCGGACCCATACTACATGCATGAGGGCTTCTTGTGAATCAACGAAGCCAACCATCAATATGCGGGTCAGCACAATGAAGAATTATTGGTTAGCAATAAGGACAAAGAAACGATTCTCCTACCTTATCATCCCGGGTAAGTCATCTGCGGATAGCCACTATAGCACATACATCCTTTCATGCATTTCAATAATTACTTTGCACGCATGGACGCTAACTTGATCTTGTATTTTGCGCAGCGCGGGGTGTAGTCGTGCCATTCTCATCATTCTTTACCCGTGTTACTCCCTCACTCTATATTTGAACCCGTCGAAGAACATACAGAATAAAGATTACACACACATAAAGTATGTTCTGGACAGAGCTATGCTGAGTTTCAGCACGCGGGGTGGCTACATCCAATGCAAAAAAACAAATAAGGTCGGGCTCTGTTTCGGCCACAAGACTGACTTCTGTTGCATCCAGCGACCGACCAGAAGTGAGAATTATGGATTCTACGTCATCCATCTAATGATGGAGTACAGAAGGGATGTGCAATCACTTTGCATGAAATCTTCATCCGATACCCATATCCAGAGATGGGCCGAAGCCTTCCGAGCCGGGCCGGATAATCAACATCGAAATGATTTCTACTGGATCCAGCAGGAAATTGCGTCCATCATCATGAAAGATGTCCTCAAAGAGAATGGGATGTTCTATGGCAGCCCAATATCGCGAGCTGACGTCCGAACCCGCATTGCGCTAGAGAGTCAGGACATGACGCCTTTCACTAAGTTTGGGTCCACCCTCCTGGATATGGATAGATGGGAAGAGTGCACTTCTTAAAACCAATGTGTCTGTTTAGTTACTTGTTACTTTTTGTATGACGAAACTTCGAATGTCTCAGTACGACAAAACTATTAGATGTAAACGGTGCCGCGCTGTAGTTAATTAGTTTCGGTACGATGAAACTTGTTAAATATGTTTACTATACATGTTGCTTCTATTTCATAACTGTTTTGTTGAATTCGCTTCATGATATTGATATATATATATATATGTGTGTGTGTCCATCTCTGACAGGTATATAGATCAACGATGGCGATGAAGTGGTATGCCGTGTATGTAGGGCATGTTCCAAGTGTGTATGATGAGTGGCCAGTGTCAGGCCCAAGTGTACCGCTTCTCGGGAGGAAGCCATAAAGGGTTTGATAGCATAGCGGAAGCTGAAGCTAGTTACTTGAGATTCATAGCGTAACAGGACATTCAGAACCAGCGTCATAGAAACTACTACATAATACCGCTTTTGATCATCGTGATCGCCCTTATCTTCTATGCAGTCATATCATAGTCTACATAGATGATGAAACATGAGTATGTGGCCATGTAGTTGCATGTATTCGGAACTTATAATAACTTGTAACGCTATTTCGAGACATGTGTTCGACCATTATTGATGATGATGAGAAACTTGAGACATGTCGAGACTTCTAATAACTTTGGCTCATCGATGACGCACTTGCTTTTCAATGAATATACATGTTACTGTATAAATGTCGGATCTGTTTAAATGTGTACAGAGCCAAAACACAGAAAAAACTACAAAAGTTAGCAGTGGCGTGGGGGTAAACTTTACCAGCAACACTCAAATAACAGTAGCGCTGGCTGGCTACATGCGCTGCAGATAAGTATCAGTAGGGCGGGAGGCAAGAGCGCTACTTCTAGCTTCAGTTACCAGTAGCGCAGGGACAAACAAGCGCTACTGCTAAAAAATAGCCGTAGCACTGTAGCAGTAGCGCATCTGCCAACGCTAGTAATAGCAAAAAAACTAGCGCTACTGGTAAGGTTTTTCCTAGTAGTATTTGGTAAGAGCCCCTGAGGCATGATGCTTAGGGAGTCCCCTTTAGCATGCAAGAGGCTTCCCGAAGGCCGAAAGGGAAACATCCTTGCCCAAGCGAGATCGCGAGAGCCAAAAATACTGAATCATGAGGTTTGCACTGGCGTGTATGGGGTGACTTATCTTAGTGAACCCACGGTGGTTCCTTGTTGCATAGACGATTGATGCGCGATGCCTAACTGCGTCCTGGTGGTGCTCCTAGGCAGGGCTCACGCCAACCCCCTTTCCCCCGCTCATCTTAATGCTCTACATCTTCTGGTCCCAGCCCTCGAGTGAGGCTCGGCCACCGTTGGTATGCCAGGTCACGAGTGGTCAAAGCCAGGGCATGAGTGCTTGAGAGCCAGTATGAGCCCCTGAGGCGCGATGCTCAGGGACCCCTCCTTTAATGTGCAAGTGAGTTGCGTGAAAAATGAGTGGTTGGCAGGGCCGCCCGTACTCCTGACTCCTGAAGTCACTGCATGTTATTCGGGGAGAGAGAACATAGCACATAGCCATGCTTGTTGTCCTGCCGTTTTCCTTTTCGCAAGAAGATGGCACTGAAGACCTGGTGAGGTGACGTGCGCGGGCCACGCCGCAAGCCAAAGCTTGACCCCTCAGATTTATCAGCGTTGCAGGGATGAACCCAAGCACATGCGACGTGCCAACATTTAGCCCCCGTTGTGGGATGAGCAAGAGGCAGGTTAGCAACATGCGGAGGCCATGAAGGGCGATTCCATAAATAACAAGACAGCAAAGATAGCACCGATAACCATAATAATAGAGGCAAGCATACTGGTCCGGAGTACATAAAATGAAATGGTGCAGGTGCGGGACTGGCCCTGGCGGCTTGAGGATGATGCGGCCCGAGGGGCGCCCTCAATTGAACAAACCAAAAAGTGTCACCTAGCACCGTTGCTGAAGAAGTGTTGGAGTAGCTAAAGACGCGTGCTCACGAGTCGTCCGGGTCCTGAGCCTCATGAGGCTCCGGGCGCCCGAGAGGCTCATGAGGATCCAGTGCCTCCTCCGATAGGATTTCCTGGTGCCTGGCCTCGTGAGCCTCAAGGACGCACCGCATGTAGTGTTGGTGCGTGGCAGCCCTGTTTAGCAGAATGAAAGGCATGCGAACAAAGCTATGAGGGGGCCCTCGCACCGGCCAACGTGGGACGGCCAGAAGAGCTCCTTAGATGCGATCCCGTTTAGCCCTGGGATGTTGACGCAGATGCGCAGCTCGCTGCCCTCGTCAGGGGCAGTAGCTACACTGAGCGATGTGGGGTGACGCTCGTCGCACATGGGTCATGCCTCATGAAGCTCCTTGGTTGCCATGGTAATGAACTCCTGAGCGCCTAGTGCCTCACGCCCTGTGCCCTTCTCACAGAAGCGCCCATTGAAGCACGTCTCCACATGGTGCTTGAACGCCTCCCTCGTGACGCTGGCCAGGTCTGAGGCCCTCCAGAGGAGTGCCCCCGAGCACAACCTGAGAGGGGCACCGGGCACACCTTCCTATGCGAGAGGGGAAGGCGCCCATCAGTGGACGCAGGGCCTTAGGCACGATTATTGGATGTCCCATCCTCCTGAGATCCTTGGCAGAACAGCTGCTTCTTCTTCTTGGGGATGACCTCAGGATGGTAGACGGCGCCCTCGTCATCTGGGTTCTCGACTGCCGCATCTTCATAGGTGCGCTCGAGTGAGCACACCGCATCCTTTTCATTGCAGGCGACCGTCATGATGCCTCCACTCGCTGGTGAGGGAGTCCTGGATTAGCGGAAGACTATCCCCCGTGTCCAGATAGGACTCCTATATGTGTGGATGGCAAGTTTTGTGTCCGGACCTGTTGTTTCCTTCCTCCGCAAACCAACTCTGTACAACCCTAGGTCCCTCCAGTGTATATATAAAACGGAGGGTTTAGTCCGTAGAGGCTATCAGAACAATCATAGGCTAGACATCTAAGGTTTAGCCATTATGATCTCGAGGTAGATCAACTCTTGTAACCTATACTCATTGAATATAATCAAGGAGGACGTAGGGTTTTACCTCCTTTAAGAGGGCCCGAACCTGGGTAAAACATTGTGTCGCTTGTTACCATCGATCCTCAGATACATAGCTTGGGAGCCCCTACCCAAGATCTGCCGGTTTTGACACCGACATTGGTGCTTTCATTGAGAGTTCCGTTGTGTTGTGAACAAATGAATGGATGGCTCGCCTCATCATCGATGACGACCCTGTTTCCGGGGTAACCTTTCTCCCTGGCCAACTCTTTGTATTTGGCGGCTTCACCCTACATGTCAACTCGACCGATTGCCTTGAGCAGGTCGACAGCTATGCCCCTGGTCACCAGATAATGTTTGGAAGCCTAAACTACATCGCTGACATCCGAGGAGAGCTGAGCTTCGAGGGGTTCACGACCTCGGCCACCGCTCCCCACCCATACGAAGATGGACCTTCAGATCCATCATCAAATCCTATTCAGGGGTCGACTCTCATGCCTACCCTGGCCTTATATTTGGGGTGGACCACTCTGTCCGAAGACGGGAGGGTGAACCCCGCTGGACTTTCTCCCATCAAGCAGCTTCCAGCCGAAGACACAGATGTGATCATGCCGTTGGCGGACCTGGACTCAAACAGGGCTCTCCCTGCGGGAAGCCGAATTCGCTTCGGGATGTCAAATCCGATCTCTCGAGGCCTGCGTCTAACGGGCTCGACCAAGCGTTTATTACCAAACCTAGCTCCGCAGATCCTCATATGTCTGTCCAGCTTTCCACTACTAGGAAAAGGCCTGTTAGTGGCACACCTGTTTTGGCCATTGATGGCACACTATAGGTGCGTCACTAGTAACAAGTACTAATGGCGCACCCCTGGTGCGCCATTAGTATACCAGACAATAGTGGCGCACCTGGCAGTGCGCCATTACTATGCCTCCTAGGGGGCCATATTTACCTTCACGTATGCCCCCAAGTGCGCCATTACTATCCGCCATAATGCGCAACTGGTATTTAGCCCTGGTGCGCCAGTAATGCTCAACAAGGTGCGCCACTACTATGAATATTAGGCTTTTTTTTGCTTTTCTGATATTTGCACAGGTTACAAAATACATTACAGCATAGAATATAAAAGGCACAACATATAAACAACTGATTTATCGAATATAATATAAGATTAGTCTCCGAATACAATTCATCATATTAGTCTCCGAATTCAAAAGACCGAACAAAGTTAGAACATTACAAGTCTCGAGACCGCGAGTTGCGAGTTTGTATTCACATTACAAGTCGATATCTAAACTACCATCACATAGAAGAGAGCTGCGGCCACGATGAGCATCATCGCGATGAAACTGGTCTTCATTTGGTTCCTCCTCCGCTACCTCCTCTCTCCCGCTAGATAGCGCGCGTATCTAGCTTCTGCCTCCGCCCTAGTGGTGTACCCTTTGTAACTATTACCGCTAAAATGGTGAACCTGTCTCTGACACTCCTCCCAGTCATCGTAGACTCCCGGAACCTTACCGTTATACACGACATATGATGGCATCTCTATGCACTAGACAAACAAAACGTTAGTAGCAATTCACAGACAATACATAACCAATATATAAGTATACAACAAAAGGATCGGAAGTGAAAAGCAACACATTAATAGCACGATTCATGGTCCTACTAATAAAGAGCATCGATTACATATAAGTTGAATGACTTTCCAAACCAAAGAGATATACAAGTTCATTAAAGTTTAATTACAACATGAGCTAATTGATATTTCAGAACTACATAACATCACTACTTTCAACTCGACTCAGGGACCGGAGCATGGATGAAGCCGCCGTCTTTCGTGATGGTCATGAAATCGCGATCGTTGTCAGCCTGCATTTGTAGCGTTGTTTCTATGTCACTGTTGGACGGTTGATATTTGATGTAGACCTGCCCTGAGGTACGAAGGACATCTTGATGGATGATTTCTGCAAACTCCGACTGGATGCGAAAGAATTCTTGTCTGAGGTCCGCGTCCTGGATTGCCGATAAGCGTGCGGCCCAATCTTTGAGACTATTTGGTAGCAGAAGGTGATTATGGTCCCGTACAATCGCCCGCATGTGATGGAGAGTGTAGTGGGCATCCTTCTGACCGCCAGGCGGCTGCTTGACGCAGGGGAACGTCGTTACGTGGGTGAACACGTGCTTGCCATACCTAAAAATTGGCCTCCTGAAGGTGCCTCTAGATTTGGCGTAGCCGGGGAGAACATCATCAAGAACTTTCTTGATATTTGTGTAGTCTTTATTCGACTGACGGTCCTTGTCGAAATATGTGGCCATGGAATAGTTCGGGCTTAAGAGGATGAGTGTGCAACGTGTGTCACTGCGCAAAACATGGAATGTTAGAAAAAAAGAACGATCGAAATCTAAGAAATCATATGTTATGGGGCGGTGAAGGGGATGACTTACTTAGAAAAATAAGGCATGAGGAAGTTATCCTTATCTGGGTTCGCCAAAATGACGCCTTCGAGGTATGAACTCGCGACTTGCCGGTCCCCAGCGCTGCCCAAGATCTTGGCACGCATGTAGAATGGGTCGACTATCACGATGTCCAGGGTCATGTCTCTAATGATCCGCATCTCCATACTTAGCGAAAATAGCCGAATGAAGGTTAGTGCAGTGGATGAAGGTTAAACATAGTGAAGATTTCATTAAACCGCATGACGATCATACCCCCGATGGCGCTATCGACAAAGCCCTTGCCCTCTGGCACCTTGGCCACGAAAACCGGGTATGCCACATCATTCTTGGAGAGACACCGCTTCTCCAAAGAAAGAACACTATCATGCAGACTCCGCATAGCACCGGTTGCAGCATTAAGAAGATTAGTCAGTAGCATCGGCCTACCCGCCACATGCACCCTCCTCGAGATATCCTTAGGTGAAGGTGGCCCATCCTTAGCACGGATCGTACTCAGTGCCGGCTGGCTCACACCCTTGTTATTCTGTCTTTTGCATCCCTTCTTCTTCTGCTGTAATGGGATCAAGTTCTGCTCAGAGACCACCTTCTTGAGTGTGTTGGGGCTGATATATTCCGCACCTCGGCTATCTGAGGCTCGGTGAAGGCGGCAGCTCGAGGCGTCTCCTGAGAACTGAATGCCAGACGATGCCTGTTGCAATTGGGTTTCTCCATGGTACCAGCTAGATCGCAATCGTCTTTTGCAGGGTTGGGTTCTTGAGAAGGAGGCCCCAAGAATTCGTCACCGTACCCATGTTCGTTGAAGTACTTATCAACTCTGGTAAATGTACCATCGTCGTCGTCCGGATCCTGTGCCATATGCCTATCCGGATCAGCTGATGGCGGTAGCGTTGCGACGGCCTTGCCATGGCTTGGCGCCGGCACGACTGGCGGTGTTGTCTGTGGGGTGGTGTCCCCCGCCCCCAAACGAATCTGGCTCTTCGGCCCAAGCATGGACCAGCTAATGCAGGCGCTGAGGGTCATCACATCATCTTCGACGGCCCTAGGGGGTCGATACGGATCTAACAAGTCATCGCAGCCCCGCAGCACCTGAACCAGTTGAACCATATACACGTTGGGTGGCATCGGATTACCGTGGAACAGGTGGTTTCCCGTTTGAACGATTCTGGCCTTGGCGACATCGATCAAATCGTCGTCCACGAAGTGCAGGAGAGTGCATGGAACGTCGGCGACGCCCTGCGAAAATATGTAGGGCGTGAGGGATGTCAAAGGCAAGGAGATGAAGTCATCGGCCGACAGGCTTAGTTACCGTGATGGCGTCGAGCTCAGCTAATGTCGAGGCACCGCTAACGGCGGGCATGCAAGTGATGGAGGGGCCGCTTGCTGTCGAGGTGCCAGCCGGCGTATTCTTCCCACACCCGGGTGCATTAAGCTCCAATGCCGGCACCGACACCGGAGACACCAATGCCGCCTCCGCCGGAGACACCAATGGCGCCGCCTGCGCGTTGTGCGAGTTGCTGCCCGTGAAGCTGGGAATCGGGGGCGGCCCCTGTTGGCCGCCCGCAATCCATGCCTGCAGCCCCTCAAGCAAGCTAGGCATAATAGCGGTGATCGCCGCTCCAAGTTGTTCTCACACTTGCTCTTCGACTATCTTCGGAATCTGCGCCACTTGTGCCTTGAGTTCTTGAACCTCGCGCTCCTGGCTTTCCGAGCTGGTCTCTCTCCTTTCGTCCAGCGGTATAGTATTCTGACCATTTCGTGGACAAGCCTTTGCCGGCCACACGACCAGCTGACGTCGGCTTACTGGGCTTATCCTTGTGTTTCATTACGTTCAACGCCCCATTTAAAGTGGTGTCCCAAGGGGAGCTCTGAGACGACCCTGTGCTACTGCTTTTAGTTTCCTGCGGAAGGAACATGAACCATTTAAAAATTTGGCTTCACTAATTAGAGTGCAACCATATGGAGCTAATTATGCAGGGGTGTATTCCTTCCAGAACAAGCTCAAGCGCCTTGGTCTTCGGATCCGTGGTAAGCTACTTTGTTGCCGGGTCAATCTTGTACCGAGCCCTGACATAGTTCCTGGTCTGCTTGTCACGGTATTTATCGAAGAGGGGCGGTAGGCCTTGCTCGGCATGCTCCGCGTCCTCCTTGTCCCATATAGGTTCCGCCACTCTGTAACCGCCGGGACCGACTTTGTGGACCCCTAAGTTCAAGTCCCGCATATCTTTCCCCCACTGACTTGATTCCGCGGTTGCGTTGCTTTCACACTTGATCTTGAACTCCAGGTAGTCAGCTTCGCTGATCGAAGGATTTGTCTCCTTGATCTTCTCATAACTATCACCTTTTTCAATCCTTCTCTTCACCGCGGATCTCCAAGTAGCCAGGGCCGTGCTCATCTTCGTGAGGGCGGCACTGTTCACTTTATTCCCTGAGAGGCGTGTGTTTACGAAGTCACCGGGGAACTTGTATTGTTCGTGCAGCTTCGTGAAGAGGAGGTTGCGCAAATTCCCTCGGTCATGATGCCTTAGGTTCTCGGTGTTGATCGAGACGGTGCTCCGGACAATGCACCCGAGTTGTCCCGCGTACCCCTTGACTAATTCTTTGGGCGCCGTTGGATGCCCACTTGAGGACACTTCAGTAAATTCCTCCTTGACGGTGCGGAGCACGTTCGGGCGCCGGTCCTTCCGTTACCTCTTCGGTTGGCTATCATCTGTGCGTGCGCTGCCATCTTCTGTGGTGGCATCCTCGGCGGCACCATCAGTGGTGTCATCCCCGATGCCACTAGGGGTTGTGTAGTCGGGATCGGTGTCTTCCGCGGCGTCCTCATAGCGGTGAGGTTCTTCCTCCATCTCCTGGGACAGCTCCCAGAATGCCTTGCCCGAACCGCTGGCCTCATTGTTGTGGGCCATGTTTCGCTCCAAATAGGAAAAAAGTTTGGTCAAAAAGATGGTTATTGTCAAGGAACAAGATCTCTAAGTTGACCAAATAACCTAATTCTCAAGGAATGTCTCCAAAAAGTTGGTTATTGTCAAGGAACAATTGAGAGATGTTTGTGATATTGCCTAGGTGTTTTGGGATGGAACATGTTAGTGTGTTGTTGCTAAGGTCCAAGTCCCTTCCTAACCCCCTTCTTCTTGTCTCCTCTCAATACCTCTCTCACACACATGGCAAGCAATGGTGTATGAGTGTGTGAAAATATACTAAACTAATCCAAGGGCTAAAAATTGATCATCTATTTCAGATTGCAGTTTTCTTTCTTGGGGCTTCGATGTGCGGTACAAAACTGAATTTTGGAAACCTCCAGAAATTGTTAGGAATTTTCTTAGTCAAGAAGTGCCAGCAAATGGCTTAAATGTATCAGGTCCTACTCTAGTTTACTCCAGTTTAGGTTGCAGTAAAAATGCACCACTATGGAGTATCAGGTCCCTAGCAAAAATGCACTATAGAGTAAGCAATAATGCTACTCCAATTTTCACAGATTAAAGCAATACCGACTGCAAGCAATATTGCAAAATTACAGAGAACCAAAATTGCAAAATTCAGTACCCCATAACATTACTGAAACTTTACTGTGCTTGGAACTATACTGAAACTTCACTCCATATATATATGATCATTTTTGTTTGAAAAGTTTCATTTAATTTTGTGTGGGGTAGTTTTAATTAAATAAATTTTTTAACTGCTTGAGATGAGAGAAATGAGAAGAACAGAGAAGGGCTATTGCTTGCAAGCACAGCTGCTTGCAAGTCCTACAGTAAATGGTTTCAATTAAACATCTATTATTTATTCCATAAGAACAGCAAATCAACTGCATCTGTCCTACATTGAGCCTGATTTCCCTTGGCACAGTGAGCCAATTTCATTCATTTTCATATTCTTCGAAAAAATGCAGTTGGAAGATCACCCATTGTGTTGCCTAAAAAAAGTCATGCTAAATACACATACATGTAGTTTATCGAGTGATGGACAAAAAATAGTTGATCCTACTTAATTAAGTACTAAGATACCCCGGCCCATGCATTAGTCGCAAGTACCCCATATGTCCTATTTTTAGCAAAGTCATGCTAAAATTCACGAAAAATTTCAGCATGACCTTTGGTGAAAATAGGAGATATGGAGTACCCGAATTTGCTGGAACGGAAGTTAATCGACATTCCGGCAAACTCAAGGGCCTCTCGGGGTACATGCAAAATCATTATCCCACCCCCGCCCCGCTGCAACCCCACAACACCCCACAATATCATCACGACATGATGGTCAGAGAAAAAAAAACCCCAATATCATCACGACACGATGGTCGGAGACAAAACCCAGCAATATATCTTCTAGCCATGAAACCCTACCCTTATTCTCCTTTCTTCCTCTTTTTTCACTTAAACCTGCAAACATGTAGGGAAAGCAATTAATACAAGGCACAAAAATGGCATGCTATGTAGCCTTAATTCTATAGAACATATGAAATACATGCCAGCAATATATATGATATAAACTCCAATAATTTTTGAATAAAAATAGTAGCTAAAATAGTAGCAAGCAAGAAATTCGTTTGACTAACTATTTAAAACAGTTGCAAGCAAGCTGTTTTCATGGCTGTGCATGGCTCACTTGATACCATGCATGGTTTATTAATTCATGGGAAACTAGAAGAGACCTGGTCTCTGTCTCTACTATTTGGTGGCATGAATTAGTTAACACCGTAAACAAAGCTACTGTTTTTGCTAGCAAGCAAGTATATAAACATCTCAAGCAAGCTTCCTGAAGAATATTAACAAAATTTATCTGTACCAATGAACTAAATCTATCTGCTACCACCTCTCGGCCTCTTGCCAAAGAAGACCAGAGGAAGCATATCAATGAACTAAATCTATCAGTTTTGCTGAAATAATAAAGCTCTAACAAAAGTGATTTTAGCACCCAGATACAAGCATATGAAGCAAATTTTATGACAGTATATACAACAACTTATCCTCTTAAGCCAAAACAACTTTGTAAAAGCCAGATGCAACTTGTTGAGGTAATTTTGAGCAGAACTCCTTGAGGAACTAGCAGCAAGGAGTGGCTAGAACTGCAAACAGTGGCTAGAAGTGCAGATTTACACGTTAAAGGACATAAACTCAAGCAAGCTTCCTGAACAATACCCTGACAGAAAACATAAGACAAGCAATGAATTTCTATAACTAGCAGAGATCATGTGCAGCTGCAGTGACTATCATTTGTATTCTTGTCGCTAAAACTTGCCAAGTTTATGTCTAGGTAAGGAGTAGAAAGAAGAGGAGCCAAGAAATTTCTAATGATTTCTAGCACTGGTTTTACTCATGTCATAAGTAGATAAGTAGATGATACAGTTTTTATCTTTGAAAAAATGCAGTTGGAAGATCACCCACTGTGTTGCCTAAAAAAGTCTAAAACCGCAGGTATTTGCTCCTACATGACACCAATTCAACGTAAAGATTGTATTTAGCAACATTGGATTTAACATCATTAGGAGGCCCATCTGACCAATGTTTGGTTCCTAAATTAATCCCCATTCTAAAAAAATCATCGCCATGCCTACACAGGAAGATGGACACTTTCAACAGAGCAAGAAGATGGACACTTGCTAATTTGGCCAAAATTAGCAATTTTTTGAAACCTAATTTGACCTAAATTCGAGAGGGATTTGACCTAAACCTAGCAAAAGAGAGAAGAAGAGGGCATGGCCAGGAGGGAGGAGAGGAGGAAGAGAGGAGAAGAGAGGCAGAGGGAAGAGGGCAATGAAGATTACCTGACCATGATGAGGTGATGGCCGGAGCGGAGATGGCAGAGGGCGGAGACGGCGAGCTTGGGGGAGGCGGGGATAGACGTCGGGGAGGTTGCGAGGTGCTCGGGCCTCCTCTCCCAGTGGACGCGGGCCTCCCCCTCCTAGTGCTCCGGCGTCAGAGCGGGCGCGGGGGTCGTCGGGTGCGGGGGGTTGTTGGCGGCGGTGGAGCGGGCGCGGGGGGGCAAGGGGGATCTGGCGAGGGAGGGACAGCGAGATGGACAGAACACACCTACATAGAGGGGGAAGGTTAGCAATGGCGCACCATCTAGGGTGCGCCATAAACACAGTGATAGCAATGCCGCACCTTCCCCTGTTGCGCCATTACTAACTTTTTTTATTTTTTTAGTTGCATCTAATATTTTTTTAGAAAATGACAATCAAATTTTAAAACATTTATGAATGTGAAAAGATATCATCAAATTTGTTATTTGAAAATATTTATGAATATGAAAAAATATCATCAAATTTGTTATTTGAAAATATCATCAAATTTGTTATTTGAAAATATTTGAAAAAATATCATAAAAATTGGTATACCAATGGCGCACCTCCTAGGGGTGCGCCATAAGTACCTTGATAGCAATGGCACACCTTCTCATGGTGCGCCATTACTAACTTTTTTTATTATTTTTAGTTGCATCAAATAATTTTTTAGAAAATGATGATCAAATTTGAAAACATTTATGAATGTGAAAAGATATCATCAAATTTGTTATTTGAAAATATTTATGAATATGAAAAAATATCATCAAATTTTTTATTTGAAAATATCATCAAATTTGTTATTTTAAAATATTCGAAAAAATATCATAAAAATTGGTATACCAATGGCGCACCTCCTAGGGGTGCGCCATAAGTACCTTGATAGCAATGGCGCACCTTCTCCTGGTGCGCCATTAGTAACTTTTTTTGGATATTTTTTGCATCTAATGATTTTTTAGAAAATGACGATCAAATTTGAAAACATTTATGAATGTGAAAAAATATCATCAAATTTGTTATTTGAAAATATTCATGAATATGAAAAAATATCATCAAATTTGTTATTTGAAAATATTTATGAATATGAAAAAATATCATCAAACTTGTTATTTGAAAATATCATCAAATTTGTTTTTTTGGATTTTTAATTGCATTCATTTGTGAATTGGTAAAACATTTATGAATATGAAAAAATATCATCAAATTTGAAAAAATATTCATGAATTCAAAACGTGCCCATGAAATTTAAAAGTATCCATGAGTTCAAAAAATATTAACAAATTCAATACTTTTTGTGAGTTAAAAATTCAATACCAGAACAAACATAAATAAAAATTGGTATACCAGAATAAACATAAATACCAGCATAGACATAAATAAATATTCATGAGGACTAGAACAGAAGAAATATCATTCAATATGTCGAAATACAATCGAGAAATGAAGACTACAATTTAAATACTATCGATATTAGCTAGCTATCTTTTCACAATCTTCTTGCCCTTCTTTTCCGCAAATGGAGTTCTTCTGTTGAACGGACGTCCTTTAGGTAGGGTGGTCCTGCTTCTTCTTGTGGTGTATGGCACTTCATCGTCGTCGTCATGTTCCATCTTCGGGTCGCCGTACTTGTCGAAGTCTTGCTCATTGGCGACTCCATCCATTCTGATGATCTTCCTTTTGCCTCTCCTCACGACAACACGAATGGTCTTTGACGGGTCGGTAATGAAGAAGAATTGGTCCACTTGGGAAGCCAGTACCCATGGCTCATTTTTCATAGTGACGTTTTCACCTGCGGTCTTGGATTTGGCTTCGAGTATAACCATGGTGGTGAAATACTGGTCTTCTTTTAGGACGCTCTTGGCCCATCTGACACAGAACATCGGGACCTTCTCTCCAGCTTAGCTCTGCTCCCAGATCTCCTCGATCCTTCCATAGTATCTGTCCTTGTCGTTACCGGTGTATGATTCCATCGTTACCTCAGAGTTCTGATAACCATCGCTCTTCATGTCCTTGTCCTCGGTGTAGAATGTCTAGCCGTTGATATAGTACGCCTTATAGGTCATCAGGTTGTGCTCGGCGCCCTGTGACAAGGCGAATATGAGTTTTTCTTCCGCGGAAGAATCCTCATGTAAAGGGTACGATAGAAGCTTCTCCTTGAACCAACACGTGAAACATGAGTTGTGCTCTTTGATTATATCTCCGTCCGTCCTCTGTTGGCCTCAGTCATTGTACGTCTTCTCAATAAAGGTTTTGTGCTCTACCACCCGAGGATCGACCACGGCTATGTGTTCTCACGCGACTAGGTTTGCTCTTTCAAAGTCGGCGAGTCGACCCTCAAAGTCAACATGCATTTCGCGGTGACCATCGTGGTGACCCCATCCAGCGAGCCTACCGAGGTGCCTATTGACGGGCAGACCAATGGGGTTCTCGATTCCTAGATAATTCATGCAGTAGGAGATGCACTCTTTGGTCAAAAAGCCCCTGGCTATGCTTCCCTCTGGATGTGACATGTTGCGAATGTATCCTTTGATCACACCATTCATCCTTTCAAACGACATTATGCTGTGTAGTAACGTCGGCCCGATTTGGATGATATCCTCCACGATATGGACCAGCAGATGCACCATAACATCGAAGAATGCGGGCGGGAAGTACATCTCAAGCTCGCATAGTATCACCATGATCTCTTCCTGTAGCCTTCTGAGTTGCCTCACGCCAACCGACTTCCGAGAGATGACGTCAAAAAAGTTGCATAGGACAAATAGTGTTTCACGGACGTGCACATCCATGATCCCACGGATTGCAACTAGAAGTATCTGCATCATCAGCACGTGAGAGTCGTGAGACTTCATCCCGCTGAACTTCTGCTTCACTGAGTCTAGGTATCTGCTTATCTTCCCTGTGTAACCGTAAGGAAGTTTTACTCCTACGAGGCAGGTGAAAAACTGCTCGATCTCCTCCTGATTTAGAGTGAAGCACGCGGGAGGGTAGTCATTTCCGATCTTCTTGGCCTTTTTTCCTTTGCGACGACTTTCCGTGTCCTGCTTCGCCTCATCATCATCATCATTAGTGTGAAGCTCATCCCTGATGCCCATTGATTTCAAGTCTGCCCTTGCTTTCGGCCCATCTTTGGTCCTCTCTGGCATGTTGAGCAGGGTACCAAGCAGACTCCCGCACACGTTCTTCATGATATGCATGACATCAAGGCTGTGAGGCACACGGAGGATCTTCCAGTACAGCAAGTCCCAGAAAACAGACCTCGTTTTCCATACCTTCAACAGCGGCTTTGGCGCCTTTTTGTTCTTTCCTGGCTCTGGCACCTTTTGCTTCTTTCCCGACAGTGGGCAATCTCTCCAATTTTTCAACAGCTCGTCTATTTCCTCGCCGCTCCTCGTACGCGGGCGTGTTCGGGGTTCGGTTTCACCATCGAATAGATCCTTGTGTTTTCTCCATGAGTCATCATCGCGAAGCCACCTTTGATGTCCCATGAACACGGTTTTCGAAGACCCGGGATCTCTATCTAGCTGGCGATACGTTGTGTAATCCATGCACCTAACGCATCCACAAAATCCGTGGACCACCTTCCCCGCAACATATCCGTAACCGAGATAGTCGTGCACTGTCGTGAGAAGTGCAGCTCTCATAGGGAAATATTATTTCTTTGTGGCATCACACGTATTGGCTGGCGTTTTCCATAGCGTGTCTAGCTCCTCTTTCAGCAGCCCCAGATACATATTGATGTTGTTCCCTGGTTGTTTCGGCCCTTCAATTAGCATACTCATGTGAATGTAGTTCCTCTTCATGCACAACCAGGGGTGAAGGTTGTACATCCACACAAACACAGGTCAGGTGCTATGTATGCTTCTCTGGCTGCCAAACGGATTGACTCCATCGGTGCTCGCGCCCAGCACGATGTTCCTTTGATCGTCCCCAAATTCTAGGTGTTCGAAGTTCAATGCTTGCCACAGGCTCGCATCCTTAGGGTGACTCAGCATCTTGTCTTTTTTATTTATCTCCGGATCATTTCCGTCATCTTCTCGCTTCTTCTCCTCCCTATCCGCATGCCAACATAGGAGCTTTGCTAGCTTAGGGTCCGCGAAATACCGCTGCAGACGAGGAGTGATCAGAAAGTACCACACCACTTTTCGAGGAGCTTTCTTCCTCTTCTTGTATCGAGTGACGCCGCACACGGACATATGGTAGACTCCGCGTGCTCGTCCTGATAAATGATGCAATTGTTCATGCACACATGGTATTTCACGTGTGGTAAATCCAGAGGACACACGATTTTCTTCGCCTCCTCGAAACTGGTCGGGCACCCCTTGGGAAGACGTTCGTGCCAGAATGACATGTTCTCGTCGAAGCATGCGTCGGTCATTTTGTGTTTTACCCTCATCTCCAGAGCCATTTGCGTTACTATCAGGCGGGTATCCTCGGGTCTGCATCCTTCATACAATGGAGTAACCGCGTCTATCTCCAGTTGATCCAGCTTGGCTTTCTCTCGGGCGGCAACTCTTGCCTTATCCGTCTGCTTGAGAAGCAGCTCTTGAATATGAGGGTCCTGCACCCAGCCCATCGATGGTCCATGGTCGTCTACTCCGGCATCTTCATCTTCATGATCATGCCCTTCGTCTTGACCTTCCTCATCATCATGTCCGGCATCTTCTACATGATGACTGTGTACTACATCTACTTCGTGATCATGTCCTGGAGATTCTTTGTCATCTTGCCCGCCCCGCCGCGGTTGTCTTGCTGCCCTTCCTCATTTCTTGCCCGGCCCCCATGGATGACTTCATAGTCATCTTCATCACCTTGCCACCAATAGCCATCCATGAAACCATGCAAGAGCAGGTGGTCCTGCACCTATACGGAACCCGGGTCCATAAGGCTCTTCAGCTTGCATCTTCGACACAGACATCTTATCTCCATCTCGTTCTTTTGAAGCATCTCGGCCTTCACGGAGCTCAAAAACCTATTCACGATGCCTTCGGTCATCGTGCGGACCATGGTCACCTACGGGGTAGAGCAAAACGATATTTTAGAACACAAAAAAATTTGGCATGACTTTGCCTAAAAATAGGACCAAAAAGAATGCATAGTGCCAAATTCTCTCCAAAACAGAAATGAATCAACATTCCGGCAAAATATTGGCAACTATCACATTTCAAATACCAGTGCCTGCAAACACAAACATATGCAACACCAGAAATATACATAGATCTAGGCCATAAAAAGTGTGTACGTTGTTGGAGGGAGAAAAAAAGTAGATCTAGAACATAAAGAAATCTTTCCCCTTACTTACCTATTAAAAAAGGAAATTTAACCACTTAATTTGGGCGAATCTATGGTGCAAATGAGGTGAGGAGGAGGAGGAGCCAGCCAAGACCAAGCTTGGTAGAGGTGGAGAGAATGAAGTGGGGAAAGTGGAGTGTGGTAGGTGGCTGTCCAAAATATCAGCTGCTCCCAGGTTACAAATGGCGCACCACCTATGAATGCGCCATTAGTAACCAGGGTTACTAATGGCGCACCTGTGAGTGGTGCGCCAATACTAGTTTTTTTTATAAAAACATGTTAGTAGTGGCGCACCAGTGGACAGTGCGCCATTACTACTGCTAACAAATTTTTTTTACCTTTTTTTTCAAAACTAGTAATGGCGCACCGGCCACCAGGTGCGCCATTAGTAATGAGGACATTAATGGCGCACCATGTATGTGGTGCGCCACCATTATAGCAGTGGCGCACCACATACATGGTGCGCCATTAATGTACATATTAGCTATAACCCTTTTCCTAGTAGTGTTCGCTCTTAAATGAAACGCTAGACCTAATGCGATATCTCGCCATCGTGGAAGTATCACCTCCGAGCTACGCACAGCTAGAGCTGGGGGCTAAGAGTAGGGAATTTTACATCCCACCCACCACCCACATAATAGCCATTATCGAAGACTTAACTGACATGCTAGACTATGCCTCCGAAGACATCGATGGCATGGACGACGATGTCGAGACCGAACCAGGCCAAAACCCGCCTGTCACTAGGCATTAGACGACCACTTCTACTTACGATGTATACATGGTGGACACACCTGAGAAGAAGGAAGACGATGGCACTCAAAACCTAGATGAGCATGAGCCCGTCGATCTACCACCAAAGCGCCGGCGTCAGTGGCGCCTCTCACGATCGCGTCGGGCAAGGGAAAGTAATATGGACACCGGAGATAATAACACTCCGGACAATGCCGAAGATATTGATCACCCCTTTGATCCTGCGTTTGAGCAGAATGAAAGGGAAGAAGGTCAATATAGCCTCGAACACGCCAATCATGAGGATTCAGAAGATAGTAACTACTTACCTGCCTCCGAAGAGGATGTTAGCCTCGGCAACGAAGATTTCGTCGTCCCAGAGGAACCCCTCAAACAAGAACGCTTCAAGCGACATCTCATCGCCATTGCGCAAAGCCCAATAAAGAAACATCAGCAGCTTCAAGCCGAACAGGATACGCTCACTGACAGATCGACCTAGGTCCTGGCTGCCGAAGAATATGGCCTCGAGCACCCGACAAAGAGTTACCCAAAACACAAGCTACTCCCACAATTTGACGATGAGTCCCTTGAGCCAATACCGTCAAAATACAATCAGGCTGACCAGCAGGACCGACCACCACGTGGACGGGACAAAGCGGCTAATTATGTTGAACACCAACCCGCGCCACCTCGCCATAGAGACAAGGAGACAACGGCTCTGGGCTACACACACGACTTTGTCAGGACCTGGACAATAGTGCCGGCCAGACAAGATCAATCTATGGATCGAGAGGACGCGCTCCAACACGGCATGACGACCATCAGGCCTGGCGCGACAGACATAACCAAATTCGGGGTCAGCCCCGAACACAGATGTCATCTGAACTCCGTCGCAATGTCGGCCGATACAGAGGCACCGCACACCCTATGTGCTTTACTAACAAGGTAATACAACACCAGTTTCCAGAAGGGCTTAAACTCGTAAACATTGAGCCATACGGTGGAACGACAGATCCCGCCATATGTATTGAAGATTTCCTTCTCCACATTCACATGGCTCGCGGAGATGACCTCCACGCCATTAAATACCTCCCTCTAAAGCTAAAAGGACCAGCACGACACTGGTTGAATGGCCTCCCGCACAACCAATACCTCCCTCATCGGTAGCTGGGAAGACTTAGAGGATGCTTTCCGGGACAACTTCCATGGCACTTATGTCCGGCCACTAGATGCCGACGACCAGAGTCACATAATTCAGCAACCCGGAGACTTAGCTTGCAAACTGTGGAATCGGTTCTTAATTAAAAAGATCAAATCGTGGAAAGCCCGGAGGCCGAGGCCTTAGCGTCATTTAAGCACAATCTCCGTGACAAATGAATCGCCCGACACCTCGGTTAGGGAAAGCCAAAGACCATGGCAGGTCTTACCGCACTCATGACCCGCTTCTGTGCGGCCGAAGATAGTTGGTTAGCTCGTAGAAGCAACAATACCAGCAACCCCAACACTTCTGATGTTCGGGACGATAATGGAAGGCGACCATGCGAAAAAAATAAGCGTCGAAACAAGAACGAAGAAATAGAGGATACATCAGTAAACGCTGGATTCAGTGGCTCTAAATCTGGTCAACGGAAGAAGCCGTTCAAAGGAAATAGGGACGGTCCCTCCAATTTAGATAAAATATTGGATAGGCCTTGCCAGATTCATGGCGCCCCTGACAAGCCGGCCAACCACACCAATAGAAATTGCTGGGTTTTTAAACAAGCTGGTAAATTAAATATCGAACATAAGGGGAAAGGAGCTCAAAGAAAGGACGATGATGAGCCTCGCCCTCCGAACACTAGGGGACAAAAGAAGTTTCCCTCCGAGGTAAAAATGGTGAACATGATATATGTCACCCACATCACCAAGAGGGAGCGCAAGCGCATTAAGGGACGTCTACGCCTGTCAGGACCCCGATTCCAAGTCACATCGATCTAGCCGGTAACACCTCATATCACATTGCGGCCTCACGCACGGTATCCCCACGGGTGTCGCCTTACCATGGCCCGGGACCATTTGCGCCTTTTGGCTCACGTATATGATAGTGTCGCTAGCATCCATATGACAGAGAACCCGGGCCGACATATCTAGTCGTGAACCCAAGGCGGCACAGACCTATGGAGACAGGCATACATGAATCACATCGAGCATGTCGGTCATCAGCGTGTGAATCCGGGCTGTAGCACTGGGCTAACAGGACTCCGGGGAACCCGGGCTGTAGCAGGCTAGGCAGGACTCCGGAAGTCACCGCGTGACATTTCCCTGAAGGGACAGACATAGGAACAAAGTGAAACACATGCCGGCCAGTCAAGTGTCCTGAGCAGTAGTACTGGGCTAGCAGGACTCCGGTGAACCGGGCTGTAGCGGACTACTATGGCTCAAGGAGCACTAGACTACATTTCCCCATAAGAGAGCTGCCAAGGATAAACAACTAGATTGTCAGATCCCACACATACCAAGCATTTCAATCATACACACAATATGCTCGATATGTGCAAATACAACATGGCATCACAACAAAACTCTACAACTCAAGTACTTTATTTAAAAGCTCCAGAGAGCCATACATAACATGTTCATACAGGTAGGGGTCACAGGACCCGACACTCAAGTCATACAAGCATACAAGCACATGCGGAAGCAAATAGTCTGAGTACAGACACTAGAAAGAAAGAAGGCTTCTCGAAGCCTGTCTATCTACATAGGGCCCTCCATGGCCAGGATCACCACCTGGGTGGCAAGTCACTCATCGACGTCGAGATCTACATAAAACCCATCGGAGGGGCGGTGTTGTCGTCTGAAAACAGTAATTAAGTAAACATGAGTACAAAGGTACTCAACAAGTCTTACATCAGAACCTACTATACATGCTCATTCTCAAGAAGGTGGTGGAGTTATTGCAGCAAGCCAGCTTTGACTCTTGGCTAAGCTATCCTACAAGACACCACTAGTCAAATAGTTTTCGCACATGAGTCCACTAATCACCAACACAATACTCCACCGGAGATCCTCCCTCGTCATCCTACGAGAGAGCCATCCTCGGTACTCACACTTATCTTGAGTCTTTTAGTAGTAACCATTAACTTTTCTATGAACTGTATAGGCAACCAAGTAGTCCTTTACCGCGGACGCGGCTATTCGAATAGTTTTATACCCTGCAGGGGTGTACTTCGTCACACAAGTTTCCACCACTTAGCGTCTGCATACGACATGTGCTCGGCAGACTTCAAGCGAAAGCCGACGTGGGTGTAGACCACGACCTGACCAACCGCACAAGTCTCTAGTCTAGGTTTATCACCTATTCAGGTTCCATCCACAAGGAGATTCGGGCGGGGTGTCCTCAACGGCCCCAAACAATGTGTGCAGGATTCCCGAGACACCAAATGGGCGACTCGGTACACCGTGCCACTGTGTATCTACCGCATCATAGCCCACCCCTAGGGTCAGCGCTACGCACGACCGCCAACACATAACCTACAAACACCACAAACTATTTGCAACTCCTGGACAAAGGACGAGAGTGGTCAGTAAGTCGAGCGGGGTCATATTTCAGGGCCCAATGTGTGGTAGTAGCTGAATCTTAAATCACACATACAGATCTCAGTTCTTATGGACGGCCTCAATGAAACAACCCACCATGTACTCCTACATGGTGTCTCATCGATACCTTTACCAAAACATGTTCAACACATCCCTCACATTACCTAATCATTTCACTCTAGCCCATCACCCATATGAACCAGACCTGACACAACTCTAAGCATAGCAGGCATAGCAATGTAGGAAACACATACATGGCTCAATCAACTCCTACACATGCTAGTGGGTTTCATCTAATTATTGTGGCAATGACAGGTCATGCAGAGGATAAGGGTTCAACTACCGTAGCACACAGCAGTTTGAAATGTTGTTGTCTTAATGCAGTAAATGAGAGCAGAGGCGAGAACATGGGATTGTATCGATATGATCAATGGGGCTGCTTGCATGATGGAGTGGTAGTAGGGTACTGCCCTTCAGTTGGATACTCGGAGATATCCTCGGAGGCAGGACCTACCACGAAGGACACACAGAACATAATCAACACATGAAAATATGCAACAATATGATACATGCTATGACATGACAAAATGACGTGTCCTGCCTAACACAATGTGAAACAAGTTCAAATGGGTCCATTTGAACCAAAGATTCAAATGGAAGTTAAAGTTCCTATGCATAATAAGTGTGTTAGCTTGTTTCACCTAAACGGCAATGTTAAAGTGGTTTGTCATGCATGAAACCATTACAAATGGATAGATTGAATTTTTCTGATCATTTTTCATATATAATTTGTTTGATTTGGAGCTATGGTAGATTTTCTATGATTTTGAGAAGTTTTGCCTATTTTCTGGAATTTCCTATATAAAAATAAATCCAGAAAATGAATAATTGCGTCAGCACTGCGTCACTGTGACGTCAGCAAGTCAAAGGCGCCAGGGCCAGTCAAACCTGACTGGTGGGCCCCGTCTGTCAGTGTCTCAGCTAACTAACAGAATTAAGTTAGTACTAACTAACTGTCAGTGGGGCCTGGGCCGACATGTCAGTGACCTAAACTAACTAAAATTAGTTAGCACTAATCCTAAACTAATTAACAGGCCGGCCCCACCTGTCATAGGCTCAGGGGGGAAGTCAACCTGTGTCAGCAGAGTCAACCTCGCCGGTCAGCGGGTTAAAGCCTGCCGGCGTTTAGCCGCCGGCGAGGCCAGACGCGGCGGCGTGCTGCGGGATTTGCCCATAGGGCACCATTTGCTGCGCGGAGAGCAGCTACGGGCAGCTGGTGCTCGCCTGCATCCAGCCGTGGTGATGGCTTGGTCGGGGAGTGGCCGGAGCATCGCCGACGATGAGCTTGGCGGAGGCCGAAGCTCGGGTCAGCTCATGTGCATGGCTGCAGTGGCCTAGGTGGCGTGGCACTAGCACCTACAGCATGTACGCGATGCGGTGAGCATGCTGGACATGCCAGCAGGACCGCTAAGCGGCCGGAGCTACGTCGGCGACGAGCTCAGGCGGCGGTGCGTTCGGACGAAAGAGGCACGGCGGCTATAGAGCTCCAGCGATGAAGCGGAGAGAAGGGGGAGGAGCAGTAGCTCACTGGGAAGCCGCAGAGACGGTCAGCGTGCTCGGGGAAGGCTCGGTGCGGTCGGAACGGCGACGGCGATCTCGGGCGGCCCGAGGTTGAAGACGACGGCGGCGGGGACGATGCAGGGGCTCCGGCGTCGTGCGGCTGGGCTAGTCGACGTAGTCAACGACGGCGAACCGTCCGGACACGGTGAGAGGGCGCGGGGACGGCATTGGACGCGGCTGCGGCGAGCGGCGGCGACGTCTCGGGTGATGTCGGGGAGGGCGAGAGAGGAGCCAGAGGGGAGAGCGAGTGTCTGCGAGGTCGGGGAGAGAGAGGGGGTTCGTCCCACGTCGACAGCTCGACGAGGGGAGCGGTGAGGCAGCGGGCAGCTACGTGGCACGCATGCTGTGCTCGCCGTCGAGCAGTTGCTTGCCTGCCTGGCCAAGCCAAGCAGCTCGCTGGAGCGGTGGCTGGGCTGGCAGGTGGGCCTGCTGGGTGGGCGCCAGGTAAGCCTTTCTCTTTCTCTCTTTTCCTGTTTTGTTTTCTTTTTCTATTTTTCTATAACTTTAGGGCTTTACTAAAAATACTTAGGCACTTACTAAAATCCTGAAAATAATTGTGGGCTCTGTTGGGATTATTCCTAACAGCCCTCACTTAAATCTAGAATTATTTGGGCAATTAAAATATTTTATAGCATTTAAATGCCCAAATTCAAATACTTATGGTTTAATTCAAAGAATCCAGAATGTCCTAGAAAAGAGTGCACCATTTTTGCCAGGGGTTTTAACCCAATCCAGAAATGATGAACATTTTGTGAAGGGCATTTTGGGTTCATTGAAAGTAATTTTAGTAAACCCTAGTTGTTTCCAGGGGGTGTTGGGGGTTCTGTCATCCCCATTTCAAGTTTCTGTAAAAGTAGACATGATGCAACACTCTAATGCATGAACCAGCTAGGGTGTGACAACGCCATAGAGCCTGTCGCCCCAAAATTCAGCCCATGGTCGGCTTGCCCGATCACCTTTGAGCGCAGGGACCACAGAACCAGTATCCTTCACGGAGGTTCGGCGGCCCTGGTACTCAATCCTATCATCGATGGATACCATCTCGCTAGACTCCTTATGGACGGCGGTAGCAGCCTCTACTTAATCTATCAAGATACTGTCCGTAAAATGGGTATCAACCAGTCTAGAATCAGGCCCAGTAATACTACCTTTAAAGGAGTAATACCCGGTATGGAGGCCCGCTGCACGGGCTCCTTAACACTGGAAGTAGAATTCGGCTCTCCAGACAACTTCCAAAGTGAAGACTTGATCTTCGACATTGTCCCTTTTCAAAGTGGTTATCATGCACTGCTCGAACAAACGGCTTTCGCCCATTTTAATGTGGTCCAGCACTATCCTTATCTGAAGCTCAAAATGCCTAGACCACATGGCGTTATCACACTAAATGGGAATATGGAGTGCTCCCTCCGTACTGACGAGCACACCGCGGCCCTAGCAGCCGAAGTATAGGGCGGCCTCATCAAGCCGAACAACACATCGGTCATCAAGACCCATGACACTGCTAAGCGAGTTCGATCTGCATTACAAAGCGATAGCACGGTGGAACCGGAGTTAAAAAGGATTTTAGCCTCCGCCGACCGTCCCATAAGGTTCTGCCATATGCATCCCGCATACATAACTACGCATTGAAAATACCTTGGGTAGCACCCTAGGCACACTTCAGAAAAGGTCCATCGTATGGCTTGACCTTATTCGGACCATACATATTTTTTCCCACTGCAGGTTCGTTAAAAACCTTCTGACGCTACGGTTGTACATGGGCTCTTTTCTAGGTCCCTCCTTTTTGCAGACGACCATCAATTCCTCCTCTCAAAGGATTTCTCACCATGGAGAATTGGCGTAGACGTGCAGCAAGGCATCATTGGAATGTTCAAACTGCTACTTTTAGGCCCTGTGTAAACATTTCCCATGTGTAAACTCTTGGCATGTAAAATGGCCTCGATATTTATGGCATTATCTGTAATAACACGTCTTGACGTATTAATAGGGGCATAAAGGAAGCAGTTGATTACCACCTTTTGTTTGGTACTCATTTATTTTCTATTATCACCTCTATTCCCTCCCCACTTTAGACTGCCACATGTGCTTTAGTCCGGCCTTAACACCCGTAGCAAACTCTTTGGCGTCCCAGATATTGCAATATATGCATCGGCTCTGAATCATGTCTTTGGTCTATAGTTGGGTTGCCCAGCTCTTGTGCTTACCACCTTACGTTCTTCTCGTCCGGGTAAGGTAGTAAAGAGAGAACTACTGCGATTGTATTTCTGGTTCATCCGGTCAAGTACCTCAAAAGAGAAAACCGAAAACTGACTGTCATGATAGGCGAGATCTGGTCGGCGATTCAGCGACATAGTCTTATACTACAAATCGTTTGTGGTTCACTCCGTGTTATACAAGGGGATGTTCTTCGTCCAACTACGTGGAAAAGGTACCATAGTCCGGATAGCCACGCACGCACCAGGGGCTAGTACTTAGCTCCACAGTCAAACTCCTATGGCTAAGTGAAAGTAATAAAGCTGAATAGTCTGATTGCCTGGTTCACCCCGCGGACACCTCCTCAATGGACCAAGACGTTGGATAAAGTGTGGTCGCGCGTTATGTCAAACACTCCTGTAGCATCTACATGGGGGCCGAAGCCGACGACTGGCAACTTTCATCAATATAGCAAAAAAATGGCCGCCCAGGAGGAAAAAATCGCTTGAAACAAAAGGCGCGAACATAGATATATAACAAGCATGGGTTCATAACATAGTTTTTACAACCCGAACACATCTACTCAAATATCACATCCGTAGAACATTGGCATTCTATTACTAGGGAACTTCTAGGACATCATCAAAGTATCTTTTCGGCTTCCGATGATCTTTGCCTTCGAGCGGGCCTGCGGTTGCCACTTCGGAGGTCTTCATGTTCGCCCACTGCATCTTGACACGGGCGAAGGCCATCCGGGCACCCTCTATGCAGGCCGAAACGCTTCACATCATCAATCCGAGGCCGCGCGTCGACGAGCCGCTCCACCAAACCGAAGTAGCTGCTGGGAATGGGCTCGGCCAGCCAGAGCTGGACTATTAGATCCTTCATGGCCAAGCCTGCCACCCTATGCAGCTCCGACAGCTGCTTCATTTGGTCGTTCAGAGGCATCAGGTGTTCCGGCGTGAGATATTGCAACCAGAACAGCTTCTCGGTTAAGTTCCTTCCTTGGCTTGAAAGAACTGCGCAGCATCGGCGGCACTCTTCGGATGATCCGTAAATTGGCCTAGAGAACTTCATATTCGGGGAAGCAAAGCATACCTCTCGCCTCCAAAAATACTTTGCAAAAGAAAGGCCTTACTAGCCGCTATCTGCCATGGCCGATGGATCTCTTCGTGAGCACTACGGGACTCGACCCGCGCTTCTTTGGCATCTTGAAGAGCATTGGTGAACTCAGATGATTGGGCTGAAGCCTTCTCTATAATGCCCCGAGTTCGATGCGCCAGGTGTCTTCAATTATTCGCTGTCGTTGCCATGTCATTTTCTTGCATGTTGCACCTTTGCCATGTCATCATGTGCATTGCATCATCATGTTTTTCAAAACTTGCATCCGGTCTCTTTCTCTGTTGTCCGTCTCGGAATCCGACACTCTCACATGCACCCGTTGTACCTCTTAGTTCGTGTTTCGTGAGCGGGAGAAAAACATTCTCGAAATGGACGAAGATTTGTCGAGTGGCCTTGGTATATCACCGGTAGACCGCCTGTCAAATTTTGTTCCATTTGGAGGTCATTTGATGCCCCATTGGTTAACCGTGTAACCACGAAACCCCTCTCTCTCTCTTTGCAGCCCAGCACCCCTTTATAACAGCCCACTAGCCCATCTAAAACCCCTCCATGCTCTCCGGTGTTCGATCATGATCGTGTGGGCAAAACCGCACCTCATTTGGACTCTCCCAACTCCCTCTACCTATATAAACACCTCCCCCTCCATTTTTCACGGACGAAACCCTAGTCTACCACCTCCCCGCGCCGTCGGACACATCCGACGACAGTCGGACATGCCCACCGCCATTAGCCACGTCACCTGGACCAATCTCCGGGCGACACGTCACATCCACCACCTCCCTCCTCCACTCACCGGTCGCCACGTTGCCTCCCGCCACCGCGGCTCGCTAAGCCCGGGCGCGACCAGCCCGAGCCCATCCGGACGCGCCGCCGGCCCGCGCCTGCCCCGTCACCCAGCGCCCCGCATCCTTGTCACCGGATCTTCGCCAGAGGACAACGGCCAGAACCACTGCGACCTCACGCCGGCGCCCGTCCCGCCTTGCAACTCCGGTGACCTCGACCCTCAAGCCGCAACCCTGTGCAGCGGCCGGATCCGCCACCTCCAGCTCGTCCAGTGCATCCCCTCGTCGTCCCGTAGTCGAATTCACCGTCGCCACCGCCGCCATGACTCGCCTCGGCCTCGGCAAGGTGAGGGACGAGCTCCTACGTGTGTGGGCCCCGCGACCCGGCCCAGCGTTGAGCCCCTCAGGCCCAGCCTGACCTCCTCGCATATTGGGCCTCGGCCCGCTAGGTGAGCAGCTCGGCCAGCTTCTATATCCTGCCCGTGCATCATATAGCTACCCGACGCTCGTCTATTTTTTCTCTAAGTCCCCAGGATTTCATGATATGTGTGCATCTTCATCATGGCATATCTTCATGCATGTTGCTCAATTTTGCGTGTATGTTATGTCAATATGTAAATCTCTGGATGCTCTACATGATGGTGTTGTTTTCATGCATGGTACTATCCATATTATTGCCTTAATCATTGTTTCAAGAGTGATATATGATGTTAACTGTTGAAGTTTCACATAACTTGTTGATTTGTCATTTTCATAGCGTTTTGTGTGTTGATCTTTTGTGCATCATGTCTACATGTTTTAGGAGCACCTACATGCCATCTTTACAGTAGTGCAATCCATCTATTTTTATGTGCCTTGTGGGGACTAGCACAAGCTTGTGAACTATGGTACTTAATGTATGATGATTTCTGAGACTTAGTGATTTTTGCCAAGTCTGTAACTATTACATTTTTTTGTCATGTTAACTTGGTGTTACCATCTATTCCATGCATAATCTGGAGATGCCTAGTTGACATGTTTTGATGTCCATATTATGCTCTATCATGCGATGCCATTTGATGCCTCATACATGTCCAGTATCATATGTTTTCATTGCCATGAACATGCCTAAATGATGTTCCAGTTTTTTGTTAACTTCATGATGCCATGTTGCGAGCTTGTTATTGTTTGATCTATGCATCTTTCGAAGTTGCCCCAATTACATGAATTGAAGTATGCTATGAGTTCTTTGTCCACATGCCTAGTTTGTTAATTTTGGACTTCATATGACCTCTGTTGCAAGCATGCAAACATGCTATGTTGTTGTTGCTGTTTTATAGTTGTTGAACCTGTTACAACATTCAAACTTGTCCTGATGGTTCCCACTAGTCTATGAGTCATTCGCTCCTTGTTATGTGCACTTTGATGTCATGCCCTTGGTTGTCATATAAATTGTTGTAGCTTGTCCCTTTCTTGCTCTCAAGTTGCCATCATACTAAATTTTTCAACCTGTTAACAACATGTTCCTTTTTGCATGCATCATAGTAATTACTCCATGCTTCATATGAACTTGTGCCCATGGACTATGTTGAAGTATATCATGTCTACCACAAGTCCATGTCTTTCGCATGATTACTTAAGTTTCTATGATTGCTATTATGTGCCTCGAAAGTCAGCATCATAATGTTAATGTGTTCCATTCCCTGATTTCCTCCAAGTCTGAGAATCAGTTTGTATCATGTTGCATCCGGTCTTGTTGATTGCCATTGATCTATGGGTCATATGGAGATGCTTAGTAATGATTTTTTGCCATGTTTAACATGTAATTTAATGCCATGCTTTTGCTTGTTATGTTCTAGCATTATATCGTCTTTGTTTCATGCCTCCAACATGCTAACATGTTATTCCTGCTCGCATGTATGCCATGTTTTTCACTAAGTCATAATCTGTGTTATCAAGTTGCTTTTTGCATTGACCGTGTTGGATTAAACATGATGCATATAAACTTGAACCTTAATGTTATTTGGAGCATATTGTCTGTACTTTAAGCGCATGTCAAGTTTGTGTCCATATGTTTCCTATAGCATGTTGTTTCCTTAATTGCAAAGTGCTTACTTGCTGTTTTGGGCAGATTGTGTTTGAATCTTGTTTTGAGTGTATGTGTTGAACCGTTGCTCCGTTTTGAGCATGCTCTATATGAAACTTGCTTAGTTTTGCATGTAGTTTCAAGTTACCTTGTTTCATCCATGTTTTGGAGTGTTTGTGATGTTGTTTTGCTTGCATTTGCATCAATGCCATGTTTAACTTGTTTTGCTCATATCTTAGACCATAGCTCCGAATTAAACGAACTTTATATGTAACTTAACTAGAAAACCGTGTAGATCATCTTGGTGCACTTTAACTTGATGTTTAACAACTTCAACATTGTGTTCTAATCAGATCTGGACCAATTTTAAAAATTTCATGTGAGGACTTATCGGAATTGTTATATGTTTCTTCCAGCCTCATTTAAACTTGATTTTATGTGTCGGTCTTGTATGCATCCTCTCTTGCCATGAGTAGCTTCATATAGACTTGTCATGCATCATGCTTGGTTGAGCATCATGTCTTGTTTATGTGTTGTGTGTTTACCATGTTGTTTGCTTCTTTCCGATTGTGCTCCTTCTCAATAGTTCCTATTACGTTGCAATTGTGAGGATTCGTTCGTCTACGTGGCTTCGTCTTCTTCATGGACTCATTCTTCTTCCTAGTGGGATTTCAGGCAAGATGGCCATCACCTTGGTTCTCACTACTATCTTTGCTATGATAGTTGTCTCGATGGTATCGCTATGGCGCGCTACCTACCACTTGTTTATCGAGCTTCCCAAATTGCCATGATAGCCTCTAACCTTTTTCACCCATCCTAGCAAACCGTTGTTTGGATATGTTACCGCTTTACTCAGCCCCTCTTATAGTGTTGCTAGTTGCAGGTTGTTCAATGCTGGGACATCGATATCATGGGATATCACAAATCTCTTATTTAATTAATGCATCTATATACTTGGTAAACGATGGAAGGATCGCCTTATGCCTGGTGTTTTGTTCCACTCTTGTCGCCCTAGTTTTCGTCATGCCGGTGTTGTGTTCCTTGATTTTGCATCCCTAACATGATGAGGGGTATGGGACCCTCTTGACGTTTCGCTTTGAATAAAACTCTTCCAGCAAGGCCCAACCTTGGTTTTACCTTTTGCCTAATAACAACTAAAACTTGCATAGGGACTTGCCGGCCCCCGTGGATTTTTAATCAACCCCGGGCTGGTGCTCCTCTGAGTGTTGGTCCAAAACCGGGCAATGTCCGGCGCCCCCTGGGCAACCAGGGTCTCAGCCAACCCGACGTCTCGCCCATCCGGTGTGCCCTGAGAACAAGATACGTTCGGCTCCTATCGGGATTTGTCGGCACATCGGGAGGTTTTGCTGGATTAGTTTTACCATTGTCAAAATGTCTTGTGCAGCGGGATTCCGAGTCTGATCGGGTGTCCTGATGGAGGATTGTCTCCGCGGATCATGACCTTGTCATGGGCTCAGTTGGGCACCCCTGCAGGGTTTAAAATTTCGAGACCCGTGCCCGCAGGTATGTGCGAGATGGGAATTTGTTAATAGCCGGTTGTAGAAGACGTGGAGTAAACTCAATTGAAATACACCAGCCATGTTGCATAACCGTGACTTTCTCTTTTCGGGGAAGTTCGAGAAGAGAACATGGTTGTGTTATGTTTGAACGTAAGTAGTTCTGGATCACTTATTGATCGTCACTAGTTTGCGACCATTTGCGTAGTTTCTCATCTTACTCTTGTACTCGTGAGTTAGCCACCATACATTACTTAGTCGCTGCTGCAACCTCACCATTTTACCCCTTCCTTACCCATTAAGATTTGCTAGTATTGATACCCAT
The DNA here is from genome assembly GCF_003073215.2 of Triticum urartu. Classification (NCBI taxonomy): domain Eukaryota; kingdom Viridiplantae; phylum Streptophyta; class Magnoliopsida; order Poales; family Poaceae; genus Triticum; species Triticum urartu. The sequence continues at coordinate 304,817,891 of NC_053028.1, forward strand.
GGTAATGGGATTGTTGAGTCCTCATGGCTCCCAGATTACTACATCAATAGTTGCAGGTACAGGTAATGCGATGGTCATGAGGTGAGAGTGATGGTTGCATGTTTTGGAGTTCTTCTTCCTCGTCGATCTTGGGTTAGGTTCCTTGTAACACCCCGGATGTAATTTACCTTATATGTATCCCAACTCTTGCCGTTTCCGGCCTAAGTTATTTAATTTCCTCGGGTTCGGGTTTTTGTCTCCGTGTGTTGTTGCCTTTGTCATGCATCTCATATCATGTCATCATGTGCATTGCATCTGCATACACGTTCGTCTTATGCATCCGAGCATTTTCCCCGTTGTCCGTTTTGCATTCCGGCGCTCCTATCTCCTCCGACGGTCCTTTCTACCTCCTTTCGTGTGTGGGGGTTAAACATTTCTGGATTGGACCGAGACTTGCCAAGCGGCCTTTGTTTACTACCGGTAGACCGCCTGTCAAGTTTTGTGCCATTTGGACTTCATTTGATACTCCAACGGTTAACCGACCGACCGAGAAGGCCTCGTTTGTGTTGCAGCCCGACACCCTTCCAACTTGGCCCAAAACCCACCAAAACCCCTTCTATCGTCTAGAGCGTTCGATCACGATCGCGTGGCCGAAAACCGCACTCCATTTGGAGCTTCCTAGCTCCCTCTATGCCTATATATAGACCCCCTTCCAAAAATCACGGGTCTTCTTCCCCCTAACCCTAAAAATTGTGCTCCCCGCGCCGCCGGACACAACTTCTCCGGACGGACTGGTCCGCCCCCGCCGCCGACCAATCCTGACACGCCACATCGTCGCCGCGCTCCCCACATCGCTGCGGATCCCGTCGGCCCGTGGAGCCCGTCCCGGGCCCCCCCGAGGCCCATCGGCCGCCGCCTGCTGCCTGGGAGGCCCGCGCCGCCCCGCGCCCTCGTCTCCATCTCCGACGCGGCCCCGCCGCCGTACGCCGGCTCACCGCCCGAGCTACGGGAGAGCTCCGCCGCGCCGCCTTTCCTCCTCCCCGAGCCGTCGCACGCCGCCCGAGGCCGCCTCATCGTCCGCGCCCGCCGCCCCGGCCTTCCTCAAGCCCGGCAAGTCCTCCTCCGGCGAGCTCCTCCTCTCTCCAACCGTCACAAGCTCCTCCGGTGAACAGTAACTCCGGCGAACCGCGGGATCCACGCCGGCTGGATCTGGATCTAGATCTCGATTGACCTTTTCACCCCCCGAAACCATAATTATTTTGCAAACTTTGGCATGTCGTATCTCTGCATCCGTAGCTCTTTTTGCGTGTGTAGCATATCAAAATGTTCGCTTCAATGAGTACATCATTTCATCTCATTGCATCATTTTCATTTGAGCTCATCTTGATGCCCGAAATGCTGTTGGAAGAGGGCTATGTGATAAACTTGTCAGGTCTGTTTCATCAAATAGATATTTGTCATTTTTGCCATGATTAATGTGTGCATGATATGCTCCTAAGCTCTACATGAATTTTCTTATATGCCATGCCATCTTTACAGAGGTGCTTACGATATATTTTTGTGATATGTGTGGTGACTAGCACAAGCTTGCAAACTAGAGCCCCTTGCAGCGCCACCCCGGGGAAACTCGAGGGCTGGTTTTAGTTGTACGGATTGCTTATCCGAGTGTTCCCTGAGAACGAGATATGTGCAACTCCTATCGGGATTTGTCGGCACATTCGGGCGGTGTTGCTGGACTTGTTTTACCATTGTCGAGGATGTCTTGTAAAACCGAGATGCCGAGTCTGATCGGAATGTCTCGGGAGAAGGAATATCCTTCGTTGACCGTGAGAGCTTGTGATGGGCTAAGTTAGGACTCCCCTGCAGGGATTTGAACTTTCGAAAGCCGTGCCCACGGTTATGGGCAGATGGAAATTTGTTAATGTCCGGTTGTAGATAACCTGAAACTTAACTTAATTAAAATGAATCAAGCGCGTGTGTAACCGTGATGGTCTCTTCTCGGCGGAGTCCGGGAAGTGAACACGGTGTTGGAGTAATGTTTGACATAGTTTGTTCTAGGATCACTTCTTGATCATAGATATTCATCCGTGCTTTGCCTTCTCTTCTCGCTCTCTTTTGCGAACAGGATAGCCACCATATATGCTAGTCGCTTGCTGCAGCTCCACATATTACCTTGCCTTACCTATAAGCTTAAATAGTCTTGATCGCGAGGGTGCGAGATTGCTGAGTCCCCGTGACTCACAATTTACTTCCAAACCCAGATGCAGGGACCGATGATACCGTTCCAGACGATGTGCTTGAGCTCAAGTGGGAGTTCGATGAAGACTCTTGCCGTTACTATGTGTCTTTCCTAGATGATCAGTAGTGGTGCCCAGTTGGGGCGATCAGGGAGTTTGTCGCATGTGGGGGTTGATCTTTTATTTTGGTACCGTAGTCGGACCATGAGTGTATTGGATGATTGTAATGTTATTCATGTATTTGTGTGACGTGGCGAGTGTAAGCCAACTATGTATCCTTTTTCCCCTTTTATCTATTACATGGGTTGTTGTGAAGATTACCTTACTTGCGACATTGCTTTCAATGCGGTTATGCCTCTAAGTCGTGCTTCGACACGTAGGAGATATAGCCGCATCGAGGGCGTTACAAGTTGGTAATCAGAGCCTTCCCCGACCTTAGGAGCCCCCTGCTTGATCGAATCGTTGGCGTTGTTGAGTCTAGAAAAATGTTTTGAGTCATTTTGGAATTATATATCAGAGAGTTTAGGAATTCTTTTTACTCCCCAGTCCCTTCATCGCTCTGGTAAGGCATCCTGACGTAGAGTTTTGACTCTTCTCGTCTCAAATTTCACTAAAAAAATTAGGATCACGCGGGTATCTTGGAATCATTCCGATCGATTTGTGACGAGAACATTGTTCTTGGTGCCTCCTGTCATTTAGGGGTTGTGGCAGTGTCCCGGGTAGTTGAGCTCCGAGGTGTTGTCGTCACAATTTTATCGTTGAGATTCTGGAATACCTGAGTTTCACCAACATCGAGAATCTCTTTTATGCAGTTGTTGGTGAGATAACCTCGACGCCGCCCAGTACTGGGGCGGGAGTTCGGGAGTATTGCCATAACTTGTATAACAGATGCTTTTCGAAGGTTGAGGTAGATGATTTCCGAAGGTTTCTCGGTTATGTGTTGAAGGATGGATACAGTTGGATGTAGGATTTGCTAGATTTGGGTGAGATATTATGCTTCCCCTGTATCCCAACACCTGATTGCATAACCGGAAAGGTTCAGGAGTTTCATAGGTGGGAATTCTTGTAGCTCTAGTTCTTCTTCCGCGGATATTTGGTTTGGGATTGGGTAATCCTCACCAAGTATTCATTCTTGGTCCATACCTTGTTGTTTTTCTTCTACCTCAATTCTAAGTGGCTTCTCAATTTATGGCTATGTGACCATTTCAATTGGAATGCATTCGTTCATTTTGTTCGGATGTGAAGACTATATGTTGCAATTTCAACCCGTTTGATTCAGCTTCAATATTTGTCCGTCATTGTGCTAATGGATGTCAACCTCTTCAGGATGGCTCCTCCAATGTGCACGACTCCGAATCCTGATGCGCCACCACCACCTCCACCTCCGGAGGCATGGCAAGCTGTGATGGCCGCTACCAATGCAAACACGCAGCTGATCATGCAACTTCCTCAAGAGCGCAACCAAGGGAACCAGGGTCATGGCAACAATTAGAATCAGTTTGCTACACTCAACCAGTTCCTTGCTAACCAGCCAAAGACCTTCAGCAATTGTGTTGAGGCAACAGACGCTGATGATTGGCTCGTGGACATATGCAAGCATTTCGAGTGCAGTAACGTCAGGCCTGAGGACTTTGTCAAGGTCGCCTCCTTCCAACTCAAAGACTAAGTTGCAGAATGGTTTCAACAGTACAAAGATTCCAGAGGAGGCCGTGTGATTACCTGGGATGAATTCCGTCAAGACTTCAAAGCTCATCATATTCCTCAGAGCATGGTTGAAAGCAAGCGTGAGGAATTCTGCAACCTGAAGCAAGGCTCTATGTCTGCTTACGAGTACAACAAGATGTTTTAGAAGCTTGCCCATTTTGCTAAGCAAGAGGTCCCTGACGAGAAGAGCATGATATACCAGTTCAGGGGTGGTCTCAGAGAAGAAATCCAGCTAGCTCTTGTCCTCTTTGAGCCCAAGAGGTACGATGAGTTTTATAACATGGCAATGAAGCAAGAGACTGCTCAACTAAAGTGTGATGCTTCCGAGAAGCGAGTCAGAGATGCAACTCCTTATTCCTCAACTCAAGTGGCTAAGCAGCAGAAGTATTGGCTTCCTCCTCCTCCGTTCTGTTAGCCTTATCAGTAGAAGAGCAAAGGTGGCAGTGGATCTTCCCACCCACCCAACCCTGGCTTTCAGAACAAGACTTCGTCTCAAGCTCCAAGATCAAGTGCTCTGTATCACCGTCCGCTTTCAGAGGTTACGTGCGAGAAGTGCCAACAGAAGGGTCACTATGCCAACAAATGCTTCTATCAGAAGCGTCTCCCTCCTCCTCCTCTTGTGAGATCGGCAAGTACAGTTGTGCTCAAGCATAACCCCAAGCACGCCAAGGTCAACTTGATGAATGCAGCTCAGGCAGACGACTCGTCAGATGTCATCATGGGTAACCTTCCTATTAACGATATTCCTGCAAGAGTTCTTTTTGACACTGGTGCATCGCATTGTTTCATCTCGAGACCTTTTGCATCTAAGCATGATTTTGTTACTCAAGTGTTGCCGAATCCGTTGGCTATTGTCCCTCCGGCCCGTCAAATGACATCTCGAGTATGCATTCTGAATGTTTCAATCACATTGGGTGACTATAAGTTCTTGTCTTCTCTAGATGTTCTTGGTGACTCGGATATTGATCTTATTCTCGGAATGGACTGGCTTTCTAAGCACAAGTCTCAGCTTGATTGTGCATCCAGGAAGATTCAAATAACTCCTTCGTCTAAGGATGTAATTGTCTTTGCCGCTCATGATGATACCATCCGTCTATTTTCTCTAAATGAGAAGGGTGAACTGGATGCCATCTCTCAAATTCCAGTCATTTGCGAATATCAAGACGTCTTTCCAGAAGAGCTTCCAGGAGTGCCTCCGCACCGGCCAGTTGAATTCGTCATCGATCTTGAGCCTGGCACGGAACCTGTTTGCAAACGTCCTTACAAGCTTGGACCTGAAGAGTTGAAGGAGATGAAGAAGCAACTCGATGTTCAAGAGCGAATGGGTCTCATACGACCTAGTTCTTCTCCGTGGGGTTGTGGAGTTCTTTTTGTGAAGAAGAAGGATGGAACAGACCAACTTTGTGTCGACTACCGTCCATTGAACAAGAAGACTATAAATAACAAGTACCCACTTCCCAACATCAACGAGCTGTTTGAACAACTTAAAGGTGCTCAAGTATTCTCCAAGCTTGATCTCCGTATGGGCTATCACCAGATTTGAATCCGTGAGCAAGATATCCCCAAGACGGCGTTCAGAACAAGCTATTGTTCATATGAATACATTGTCATGTCTTTTGGCCTTGTCAACGCTCCTCCGACTTTCTCTCGCATGATGAACTTCATCTTCAACGCCTACACTAATGACTTCGTCTTGGTCTACCTCGATGACATTCTGGTCTTTTCCAAGAACAAGGAAGATCATGCCAAGCACTTGCGTTTGGTGCTGGGTAAGCTTAGAGAACATCAGTTCTACGCCAAGTTTTCAAAGTGCGAGTTTTGGCTCGATGAGGTTCTCTATCTTGGGCATATCATCTCTGCCAAGGGCATTTGCGATGAATCCTGATAAGGTGTCTGCAATTGTGAATTGGGAACCACCTCAGAACGTGAAGCAACTCCGCAGCTTCCTTGGTCTCGCAAGCTACTGTCGAAGGTTCATTCAGAACTTTTCAAAGATCGTGAAGCCGCTTTCCAACCTTCTCCAGAAGCACGTGAAGTACGTTTGGTCTCTGGAATGTGACATCGCTTTCAACACCTTGAAAGAGAAATTAGTCACTGCTCCAGTTCTGACTCCTCCTGATGAATCCAAACCGTTCGAGGTCTTCTGCGATGCCTCTCTTCAAGGTCTTGGTGCAGTGTTGATGCAAGAGAAGAAAGTTGTGGCTTATACCTCTCGCCAGTTGAAGCCCAATGAGAAGAACTAGCCCACTCATGACCTCGAGTTGGCGGCAATTGTGCATGCTCTTTTGACTTGGAGACACCTCTTATTGGGAAGAAAAGTGGACATCTTCACTGACTACAAGAGTCACAAGTACATCTTCACTCAGCCTAATCTCAACCTCAGGCAGACTCATTGGGTCGAAATGATTCAAGAGTATAATTCGAGTATCGAATATACTCCAGGCAAGGCCAATGTAATTTCTAACGCTTTGAGCAGGAAGGCTTACTGCAACAGTCTGATTCTCAAGCCCTACCAACCCGAGCTTTGTGAAGCTTTCCGCAAAGTCAACTTGAAAGTTTTTCCTCAAGGTTTCCTCGCCAACCTTCAAGTCTCTCCTACTTTGGAAGATTAGATTCGCGAGGCTCAACTTCTTGATGCTATGGTCAAGAAGGTGAAGATTGGGATTGCCATGAGTCAACCCAAGTACAAGTGCTATCGCCTTGATGACAAGGATACTCTCTTCTTCGAGGATCGCATTGTTTTGCCTAAAGGTGACCTTCGTAAAGTCATTATGAATGAGGCTCATAATTCTCTCCTCTCCATCCACCCTGGGAGCACAAAGATGTACCAGGACCTCAAGCGGGCTTATTGGTGGACTCGAATGAAGCGCGAGCTTGCTCAGTTCGTGAATGAGTGTGATGTCTGCAGAAGAGTGAAGGCAGAACACCAACGACCAGCTGGTCTCCTCCAACCTCTTGCCATTCCAGAATGGAAGTTTGACCACATTGAGATGGACTTCGTGACGGGTTTTCCAAAGTCCAAGCGTGGCAATGATGCTATATTCGTTGTCATCGACAAACTCACTAAAGTGGCTCACTTTCTACCTATCAAAGATTCAATCACTGCAGCTCAATTGGCGGAGCTTTATACCTCTCGGATTGTCTCTCTGCACGGCATTCCATAGTTGATCTCTTCAGACCGTGGCAGCATCTTTACCTCCAAGTTTTTGGATTATTTTCAAAAGGCCATGGGCACCAACATACGTTTCAGCACAGCTTTTCATCCTCAAACTAGCGGTCAAGTCGAGCGTGTCAATCACGTTCTCGAAGATATGCTCAGGGCTTGCGTTATCTCCTTCGGTATGTAGTTGGAAGATTGTCTTCCATATGCCGAGTTCTCCTACAACAACAGCTTTCAAGGGAGTTCGGGCAAGGACCCATTTGAAATTCTCTATGGAAGGAAGTGTCGTACTCCTCTTAACTAGTCGGAGACCGGTGAACGTCAACTTCTGGGAAATGACTTGATCACCGAGGCAGAGGAAATGTGCAAAGTCATTCGTGATAACCTGAAAGCAGCGCAATCGCGCCAGAAGAGCTACTATGATAGTAAGCATCGTGATTTGGCTTTCGAGATCGGAGACCATGTTTACCTCCGCGTCTCTCCAATGAAAGGTACTCGTCGCTTCGGTATTAAAGGGAAGCTTGCCCCTAGATACATGGGCCCTTTCAAGATCGTCAGCAAGAGAGGCGATCTCGCCTATAAACTCGAGCTTCCTCCCAACTTTGCAAATGTGCACGACGTGTTCCATGTGTCTCAGCTCCGCAAGTGCTTCAAGACTCCTGACCGCATCGTCAACTTTGAAGACATTGATCTCCAAGAAGACCTCTCTTATCGTGAGCACCCAGTTGCTATTCTTGAAGAAACTGAGCGCAAGACTCGCAACAAGTCAATCAAATTCCTCAAAGTCAAGTGGTCACACCATTCCGACCGTGAAGCCACCTGGGAACGCGAGGATCACCTCCGTTCTGAGTACCCGGCGTTTTTCCAGTCCTAGATCTCGGGATGAGATCCTTTCGTAGTGGTGGAGTGTTGTAACACCCCGGATGTAATTTACCTTATATGTATCCCAACTCTTGCCGTTTCCGGCCTAAGTTATTTTATTTTCCTCGGGTTCGGGTTTTTGTCTCCGTGTATTGTTGCCTTTTTCATGCATCTCATATCATGTCATCATGTGCATTGCATCTGCATACGCGTTCGTCTTATGCATCCAAGCATTTTCCTCGTTGTCCGTTTTGCATTCCGGTGCTCCTATCTCCTCCGGTGGTCCTTTCTACCTCCTTTCGTGTGTGGGGGTTAAACATTTCCGGATTGGACCGAGACTTGCCAAGCGGCCTTGGTTTACTACCGGTAGACCGTCTGTCAAGTTTTGTGCCATTTGGACTTCGTTTGATACTCCAACGGTTAACCGAGGGACCGAGAAGGCCTCGTTTGTGTTGCAGCCCAACACCCTTCCAACTTGGACCAAAACCCACCTAAACCCCTTCTATCGTCTAGAGCATTCGATCATGATCGCGTGGCCGAAAACCGCACTCCATTTGGAGCTTCCTAGCTCCCTCTATGCCTATATATAGATCCCCTTCCAAAAATCACGGGTCTTCTTCCCCCCTAACCCTAAAAATTCCGCTCCCCGTGCCGCCGGACACAACTTCTCCGGACTGACACGCCATGTCGTCGCCGTGCTGCCCACATCGCCGTGGATCCCGTTGGCCCGCGGAGCCCGTCCCGGGCCCCCCGAGGCCCATCGGCCGCCGCCCGCCGCCTGGGAGGCCCGCGCCGCCCCGCGCCCTCGTCTCCATCTCCGGCGCGGCCCCGCCGCCGCACGCCGGCTCACTGCCCGAGCTGCGGGAGAGCTCCGCCGCGCCGCCTTTCCTCCTCCCCGAGCCGTCGCGCGCCGCCCGAGGTCGCCTCGTCGTCCGCGCCCGCCGCCCCGGCCTCCCTCAAGCCCGGCAAGTCCTCCTCTGGCGAGCTCCTCCTCTCTCCGGCTGTCACAAGCTCCTCCGGTGAACAGTAACCCCGGCGAACCTCGGGATCCGCACCGGCTGGATCTGGATCTAGATCTCGGTTGACCTTTTCACCCCCGAAACCCTAATTATTTTGCAAACTTTGGCATGTCATATCTCTGCATCCGTAGCTCCAATTTGCGCGTGTAGCATATCAAAATGTTCACCTCAACGAGTACATTATTTCATCTCATTGCATCATTTTCATTTGAGCTCATCTTGATTCCCGAAATGCTGTTGGAAGAGGGCTATGTGATAAACTTGTCAGATCTGTTTCACCAAATAGATATTTGTCATTTTTGCCATGATTAATGTGTGCATGATATGCTCCTGAGCTCTACATGAGTTTTGTTATATGCCATGCCATCTTTACAAAGGTGCTTACCATGTATTTTTGTGATATGTGTGGTGACTAGCACAAGCTTGCAAAGTAGCATACTCGGTAATGCTTTCAGGGACTTAGAATTTCACCAACTCCTTGTCCTGATTTTGTCATTATGCCATATGTTCATGTTGTTTCCTAGTGATCCGTGCCTCTTTTGAGGATGGTCAGTAAGGATGTTTTGTTAAACTTGTGGTGCTCTATCCATCCATGTCTTTTTTTGCATTTATGGAGCAACCTAGCTTGAGTCACTCGAGCTCTACTTTTGCTATTTCGTGAATCCTGGCAGATTGTTGACTTGTTAGCGATTTTGCTGAGGATGTTGCTATTGATCCGTGCATGCTATGTTGTTGTTCTTGCCATGTCTAGCTTCTATGATATGTATTCTTGATGTTTGTAAGCTTAGTTTGTCATGCCATGCTCTATAGTAAGTGCATCGAGCTCGTAAACATGCCTAATCGTTAACTGATTTGCATGCTCCAGTTTTTCACCAAGTCTGAGATCTGTTTATGTTTTTGCCATGTTCACATGCTTGCAATTGTATTTTCTGATCCCTTTTGTCTCAAGGTCACTAAGGTACTTTTGTTAAGTGCTTTGAGTAGCTTCATTCCAAGCCTTGCTTTTCCATGTTAAGTTCCTGTAGCATGTAGTTTTTGTGCTCTAAAGTGTGCTTCCTGATGATAAATTCCAGACTTGTGTTAATTTCACTAAGTCTGAAACCTGTTATCATTTGCACTTTTGCCATGCTTGTTTGAACCTGTTAATGGATGAATTAGCGGTAGATCAGTGTTCATGTTTTGTCAATCATCATGAGTGGATCCCTGCCATGTATTTTTTTTGTCATGTTTGAGTGCTGTAGCATATATATCTTGATGCATTTAGTTGGTCACTTGCTGATTATCGCAGACCGGTGCCATATTTGATTTGCTTGCCATTTCCAAACCGTGCATCCGATTCCGGTGACCTTTATATTGATTTCAACCGAAATCACCTCACCTTTCCAGTGGCACTCTTGGATTTCCAAGTTGAGGCCAGGTTCAATCATTCCTTGTCAAATCTTGCATATGCATCACATATCGCATCCCGCATAGCATACCATGTTCGCATCATGTTGTTTGAGCATAGCACGTGGTTGATTGTGTTTCTTTTTCTTATTTGTATTGTTTGGCTAGAGCCAGCAGATGAGTTCGCTAACGAGGAGCCCGTTGAGTTCGCTTACGAGGATCAAGTCAACTCTGACAACTTTGCAGGCAAGATGATCATACCCTCGAAATCACTTCTATCTTTGCTTGCTAGATGCTCGCTCTTTTGCTATGCCTATGCTACGATACCTACCACTTGCTTATCATGCCTCCCAAATTGCCATGTCAAACCTCTAATCCACCATGTCGTAGCAAACCGTTGATTGGCTATGTTACCGCTTTGCTCAGCCCCTCTTATAGCGTTGCTAGTTGCAGGTGAAGATTGGAGATCGTTCCTTGTTGGAACATTGTTTATTGTTGGGATATCACTATATTATCTTGTTATCCTAATGCATCTATATACTTGGTAAAGGGTGGAAGGCTCGGCCTTTTGCCTAGTGTTTTGTTCCACTCTTGCCGCCCTAGTTTCCGTCATATCGGTGTTATGTTCCCGGATTTTGTGTTCCTTACGTGGTTGGGTTATAATGGGAACCCCTTAACAGTTCGCCTTGAATAAAACTCCTCCAGCAATGCCCAACCTTAGTTTTACCATTTTCCACCTAGCCTCTTTTTCCCTTGGGTTTCCGAAGCCCAAGGGTCATCTTTATTTAAACCCTCCCGGGCCAGTGCTCCTCTGAGTGTTGGTCCAAACTAGAGCCCCTTGCAGCGCCACCTCGGGGAAACTCGAGGGCTGGTTTTAGTTGTATGGATTGCTTATCCGAGTCTGCCCTGAGAACGAGATATGTGCAGCTCCTATCGGGATTTGTCGGCACATTCAGGCAGTGTTGCTGGACTTGTTTTACCATTGTCGAGGATGTCTTGTAAAACCGAGATACCGAGTCTGATCGGAATGTCTCGGGAGAAGGAATATCCTTCGTTGACCATGAGAGCTTGTGATGGGCTAAGTCGGGACTCCCCTGTAGGGATTTGAACTTTCGAAAGCCGTGCCCGCGGTTATGGGCAGATTGGAATTTGTTAATGTCCGGTTGTAGATAACCTGAAACTTAATTAAAATGAATCAACCGCGTGTGTAACCGTGATGGTCTCTTCTCGGCGGAGTCCGTGAAGTGAACACGGTGTTGGAGTAATGTTTGACGTAGGTTGTTCTAGGATCACTTCTTGATCATAGTTATTCGTCCGTGCTTTGCCTTCTCTTCTCGCTCTCTTTTGCGAACAGGATAGCCACCATATATGCTAGTCGCTTGCTGCAGCTCCACATATTACCTTGCCTTACCTATAAGCTTAAATAGTCTTGATCGCGAGGGTGCGAGATTGCTGAGTCCCCGTGACTCACAGTTTACTTCCAAAACCAGATGCAGGGACCGATGATACCGTTCCAGACGATGCGCTTGAGCTCAAGTGGGAGTTCGATGAAGACTCTCGCCGTTACTATGTGTCTTTCCTGAATGATCAGTAGTGGTGCCCAGTTGGGCGATCGGGGACTTTGTCGCTTGCGGGGGTTGATATTTTATTTTGGTACCGTAGTCGTACCATGAGTGCATTGGATGATTGTAATGTTATTCATGTATTTGTGTGACGTGGCGAGTGTAAGCCAACTATGTATCCTTTTTCCCCTTTTATCTATTACATGGGTTGTTGTGAAGATTACCTTACTTGCGACATTGCTTTCAATGCGGTTATGCCTCTAAGTAGTGCTTCGACACGTAGGAGATATAGCCGCATCGAGGGTGTTACACTCCTGGTCCGCAGCCTGGGCTAGCAGGGTGGATGTCGTTAGAGCTTTCGTTTGTGTTTCATCTATAGTAGGATGTTGTTCTCTTGTATGATGTATTGATGTATTCTTGTGGAATCTGTATGCCTTGTATGTATCCCCATCTATTATGTAATGGTTTGATGTAATGATATCCACCTTGCAAAAGCGTGTCAATATGCGGTTCTATCCTTCGTGGGACCTTCGAGTTCCTTTAGGATAGAATCGCATATTGGGCGTGACATTCTCCTCCAAGGTTTAACATTTGCGAATGGCATCCTTCAGCTCCTGCTCGACCTCGGCCACCCGAGCTTCATGTTGACGGTGGGCAGCTTGCTCGGTCTTTAGTTCCGCGGCCGCTTTGACAGCGGCTGCCTTATTCACCTCTGCCTCTTTCTTGGCCTAGGCGACAGAGCCTTTCAGGGTCTCGACCTCGGCTGCGCTAGCTGCGATCATAATCAAAGCATTCAAAGAGTTAACCTCAAAACTCACATATCACTTTTGATATACAACTAAGTGATTAACATTATACGCATACCTTGCGTCTCGTCGAACCGCTCGTTAATGCGGTTGATCTCTTCATCAGCCACCTGAAGCTTCCGATTGAGTTCGGAAACTTCTGTGGCCTAGGGGGTTGCTGCCAACAGGGAAGCTTGTTACAATAGCAACGCTACATGTTAGCTCTCTCGGATACTATGTGGATCCTCTATCCAGTTTCTTTTAAAAACCGGACAGAGCCTCAGGGGCTATTGTCTCTGCACATGTATATTCCTCTATATGAAAAGCTTTTAGAGCATTACGTGCATACTTCCAAACCTGTCAAAAGGCAGATAAAGGCTTCGTTCAGTCCGCTCTTAGTAGACTGAACCTTCTCCACCACCAAACCCATTAGGGTGCGTTGCTCCGCCATGATGGAAGCATGTTGCAGTGCTTCCTCCAGAGTATCGGGCGCCTCCGGATTAGTGGAGTTTGCTGACTGAAAGCACAAGTGCTCCCTAGGTGGTTTTGATAATTGATGACAACATATCTCTTGTTGGACTAACATTTCTATCTAGCATGTTTCAGATAAGTTCAACAATGGAATGGCATGGACTAAAGGTCGTGGGAACTCCTTCAAGATGCTAAGGACAAAGGATTGGCTAAAGCTTCAAGCTCAAGACTCTTCATTTTACATTTTAGTGATCCAAGATCACATTGAGTCCATAGGAAAAGCCAATACTATCAAGGAGGGATGAGGTGTTGCTTAATGAGCCTCTTGCTTCATGTGCTTAATGATATGCTCCAAAATCCTCAGCTACTTTCCCACTTCCACATATGACCTAAACCCAAAGCCAAACTCGGACCTACCGATTATTCCTATCCGGCGCCATCGAGTTTCACCTGTCATAGCCACTGCCAGAAACCCTAATCAGTTCGGTCTCACCGATGGGATCTCGGTCTCACCGAGATGGGCTTGCAAACTCTCTGTTACCTATTGGAATATTTTCGGTCCCACCGAGATATGCAATCAGCCCCACCGAGTTTGCTTGGCCAACTCTCTGTTTCACTTATTACCCAAATCGGTCCCACCGAGTTTGAGTAATCGGTCAAACCGAGTTTTGGATTTACCCTAACCCTAGCACATCGGTCCCATCGAGTTGATCTAGTCGGTCCCACCGAAAATCTCTAACTGTCACTAGGTTTACCTTTTCGGTCCGACCGAGTTTGTTGATTCGGTCGCACCGAGATTGGAAAACTGTGTGTAACGGTTGGATTTTGTGTGGAGGCTATATATACCCCTCCACCTCCTCTTCATTCGTGGAGAGAGCCATCAGACTAAGCCTACACTTCCAGCATCCTATTTCTGAGAGAGAACTACCTACTCATGTGTTGAGGCCAAGATATTCCATTCCTACCATATGAATCTTGATCTCTAGCTTTCCCCAAGTTGCTTTCCACTCAGACCTTCTTTCCACCAGATCCAAATCCTATGAGAGAGAGTTGAGTGTTGGGGAGACTATCATTTGAAGCACAAGAGCAAGGAGTTCATTACCTACACACCATTTGTTACTTCTTGGAGAGTGGTGTCTCCTAGATTGGCTAGGTGTTACTTGGGAGCCTCTGACAAGATTGTGGAGTTGAACCAAGGAGTTTGTAAGGGCAAGGAGATCGCCTACTTCGTGAAGATCTACCGCTAGTGAGGCAAGTCCTTCGTGGGCGATGGCCATGGTGGGATAGACAAGGTTGCTTCTTCGTGGGCCCTTCATGGGTGGAGCCCTCCGTGGACTCGCACAACTATTACCCTTCGTGGGTGGAGGCCTCCGTGGACTCGTGCAACTGTTACCCTTCATGGGTTGAAGTCTCCATCAACGTGGATGTAGGATAGCACCACCTATCCGAACCACGGGAAAAACATCTCTGTCTCCAATTGCGTTTGAATTCTCCAAACCCTTCCCTTTACATTCTTGCAAGTTGCATGCTTTATTTTCCGCTGCCTACACACTCTTTGCATGCTTGCTTGATATGTACTGTGAATGTTGAAATTATGCCTAAACTCCACTTAAATCGAAAAAGCTTAAAAATTGCAACTTTAGCATTAAGTGTCTAATCACCCCCCCCCTCTAGACACATCTACTTCAAGATCCTACAAGTGGTATCAGAGCCAGGTTTCCATTGCCTTGGTTTAATCACCATTGGAGGAAGATGGATGTGTCTACCTTAGGGAGTCTTAGACATAGAGTGCCTATTATTGATGGAGAGTATTTTCATGAGTGGAAAAATGAGATGCTTGTAATTTTCAATCAATATCATTTGAACAAGTATATTGCTAGCCCTTGTGCACCTCATATTGATCCTTTGCATCCTACCCTAGATGAAGATATTGACATGATTCGCAATCTTAGAACTATTGAGCTCATCATTAGAGGATTGCCCAAAAATTTGATTGCTAGTTTGCCTACTCTTAATTGTGCCTATACTATATGGAAATTTCTTGAGGAACGATTTCCCGATCATTCCTTGAAAACTTTGGATGAAATTCTCCATAAATCTATTGCCTTGAGTAAGATGAACTCTAGTGATCCTAGTTTTGGTAATTGTCTATTTGAACTTACCAATCTTAAGCATGCTAAAGGAGATGTTGGAATCATTAGTGATATCATATTCGAAGCTATAAGAATTCATAAAGGTGACCACTTTGATGATCATTTATCTAATGAATTACCCTCTCTAGGAAATGATGAGTCACAAGAACATGGTGAACATGGATACTATGATGATGATGATGATGATGATAGTGACTTCGATCTTGATGATGCAATGAGACATTTTGGTCTTATGGCAAATCTTCGGGGATATGAGTCAGAAGGAAAGGGATGGGTTCTTGATAGTGGATGTACTGATCATATGACCGGAGATGAAGAGATGTTCCGTGAGCTTGCTGAAAATGACGGCCCTCGAAAATATGTCACCTTTGGTGATAATTCAAAGGGTAAAGTGGTTGGCCTTGGTAAGGTGGCCATCTCACATGATAGTTCCATTCAAAATGTCATGCTCGTTGAATCTCTTGGCTACAACTTACTTTCAGTATCTAGACTTGCTGATTTCGGTTTGAATGTCCTATTTACTGAGGTAGAGTGCCAAGTATTTCGTCGAGACAATCATAAAATGGTCTTTACCGGTATGCGTAGAGGTGATCTTTACATTGTCGATTTCTCTAAAAAGGCACAACCTAAAACTTGCTTTATTGCTAAATCCTCAAAAGGTTGGTTGTGGCATAGACGACTAGGTCACGTTGGCATGAGAAACGTTGACAAGCTTATTAAAGGAAATCATATCCTTGGAGTTAACGATGCCATATTTGATAACAATAGACTTTGCAGTGCTTGTAAAGTAGGTAAACAGGTTGGAGGAAGACATCCCGTGAAGAACATCATGACCACAAGGAGGCCACTCGAGCTACTTCATATGGATCTTTTTGGTCCCAATGCCTACAAGAGTCTCGGTGGAAATTCTTTTGGTCTAGTTATAGTTGATGATTTTTCAAGATTTACGTGGGTGTTCTTTCTTAATGACAAGTTGCAGGTCCAGAAGATCTTCAGAAACTTCTCTAGGAAGGCCCAAAATCAGTTTGACGTGAAGATCAAGAAGGTTCGGAGTGACAATGGAACGGAGTTCAAGAACGCAAATGTGGACACCTTTCTTGACGAAGAAGGGATTTCACACGAGTTCTCGGCTATGTACACACCTCAACAAAATGGAGTTATCGTCGTTCAAAGTTTGCTCCTAAATCTCATGAAGGTTTCCTACTTGGTTATGGCTCAAACTCTCACACTTACCGTGTCTACAACAATTTCACCCGAAAGGTTGAAGAGACGGTAGATGTGAAGTTTGATGAATCTAATGGCTCGCAAGTAGAGCAATTGCCAATTGATGTAGGAGACAAAGACCCTTCAGAAGCAATCCAAGACTTGTCCATTTGCAAAATTCGTCCAACGGAGGTGAAGGAGAGTACTTCATCCGTCCAAGTGGAAGCTTCTACTTCACGACAAAGTGAACCAAGAATTGACACGGAAGCATCCACAAGTGGGACACACCAAGATGAAGAAAACGAGGAAATACATCAAGACGAACATCAACAACCTCCTTCTCCACCACGACAAGAGAACGACAATGTCAACAATGAAGAAGACCAAGAAGAAGAACAAGATGAAGAAGATGTTCGACAAAGACCCAAGGAAAAGCTCTCACGAGTTCGAGGAAGAATTGCCAAAGATCATCCCGTCGAGCAAATCTTAAATGATATAAAAACCGGGAGAATCACTCACTCAAAGACTCGTTTAGCTAACTTTTGTGAAAACTATTCATTCATCTCTAGCATTGAACCTATGAAGGTTGAAGAAGCATTGGAAGATCCGGATTGGATAAACGCTATGCATGAAGAGCTACACAACTTTGAGAGAAACCAAGTTTGGGTATTAGTTGAGAAGCCCGACAACAACCACAACATCATTGGTACCAAATGGGTGTTTCGCAACAAGCAAGATGAAGATGGACAAGTGGTTCGCAACAAAGCACGTCTCGTCGCCCAAGGATACACACAAGTCGAAGGTATGGACTATGGTGAGACATATGCTCCCATTGCTAGACTTGAGTCCATTCGCATCTTACTTGCCTATGCTAATCACCATAATATCACCTTGTACCAAATGGACATCAAAAGTGCTTTTCTAAATGGTGAAATAGAGGAGGAAGTTTATGTCAAACAACCTCCCGGTTTTATCAATCCTAAGAAACCAAATCATGTTTACAAACTTCACAAAGCTCTTTATGGTCTTAAACAAGCTCCTAGAGCATGGTATAAATGCTTGACCAAGTTCCTTACTACAAGTGGTTTTGAAATTGGTAAAATTGATTCTACTCTTTTTACTAAAAGGGTTAATGGAGAACTATTTGTATGCCAAATTTATGTTGATGATATCATATTTGGTTCAACTAGCCCTCTCTTTAGTGAAAAGTTTGGAAAGCTAATGTCAGAGAAGTTTGAGATGTCTATGATGAGTGAACTCAAATTCTTTCTCAGTTTGCAAATCAAGCAAACTAAGGAAGGTACATTTGTCTCTCAAACAAAGTACACCAAGGACTTATTCAAGAAGTTCAATATGCAAGAATGCAAAGGTATGTCTACACCCATGCCTACTAGTGGACATAATGATTTGACCAAAGATGGTGAACTGGTTGATCAAAAGGTTTATCGCTCTATGATTGGTTCATTGATATACCTATGTCCTTCACGTCCCGATATTATGCTAAGTGTGTGCATGTGTGCACGATATCAAGGTGCTCCTAAAGAATGTCATCTTAAGGTTGTGAAAAGGATAGTGAGATATTTAATCCATACACCAAATTTTGGCATTTGGTATCCTAAGAGGTCTTCTTTTGATCTTGTTGGCTATTCCGACTCGGATTATGCCGGAGATAAGGTTGATAGAAAGTCCACTTCGGGTACTTGTCAATTTCTTGGTAGATCTCTTGTGTCTTGGTCTTCCAAGAAACAAAACTCGGTATCCTTCTCAATTACTTTGGATGACCCAAACTCTTAAAGATTATGGGATCTATGTGAAACATGTTCCACTACTTTGTGACAATGAAAGTGCTATCAAAATTGGTCATAATCCTGTACAACATTCTCGAACTAAGCATATTGAAGTTCGTCATCATTTCATTCGAGATCATGTTGCTAAGGGTGACATTGATCTTAAGCATGTTCGCACCGATAAGCAATTAGCGGATATATTTACTAAACCTCTTGATGAGAAAGTGTTTTGCAGGTTGAGAGGAGAATTGAACATCATTGATGCTTCGAACCTGGAGTAGAAACTCCATTGGATACATGCAAGACATGAGCTTATGACTAATCCATGATATATCTCTTATGTTAACTATCTTATGTCTTGGATATATTTGCACCTTGCATGTTGTCTAACCCATGTAGGTGCTTGGTTGAATCTAATTCCATGAGATTGCGACTCACTCACATCTTGAGCAATCTCTACATCACCAAGACTCTACACAATGGTGGTTGAAGACAAGGAAGCACAAAACCATTCAAACATATCCTTTGACAAATTCTATGTTGAGCTTCATGATTGTCATTTTTGGATACACAAGTGCTCTTCCTTGCAAGAACTAACCCATGTAGGTAGATGAACTCAAACTCCAAGTGGTGCTCCCAACTCTTGATGAGCTACATCAACCTTGAGCACCCACACAAGTTCAACTACATGAGCAAGAACCACACCACCACCCAAGGTATGTTATTCCATCTTAGAGAAGCTTTACTCCAAGACATGAGTCAAAGCAACTAAACAAGATGTGAATACATCAAGATGCTTAAACGAAAAATGGTAACCCCATATTGAGCTTAAATGATGAGTATGACCTATGATCAAGTGTTCTCACTTGACTCCTAAGTCAATATACTCTAACATAGGTGACTATGTCACCGCCCAACTCTAGATGAAGTTCTCTTCTGTTCTTTTTGTGTGTATCTCATGCATGTTTAGTTTGTTTATCTTTTTCAAAAACAAAAAAAACTCCATCTAGATTTTTCAGTCTCTTCTCTTTTCATTCTGTTTATGTTCTGCATTTTCTGCATTTAATTCCTTGCAAATCCTTCAGGTAATTCATTCCAAATCTTTGTGAGATCCTACATGTCTAGTGAGCTGAGGTGACAAGTGTTTTTCTCTGTGTGAACTCGGTTTCACCGACTTGTAATTTTTGGTCCAACCGAATCTTTTCGGTGCCACCGAAACATACCACTCGGTGCCACCAACTTCGCAACAGGAAAAACAGTTTGCCACTTGTTCTATATTTCTTCTGATCCAGCTCTACTCAATGAATCTTGTCCTCTACAAGCATCACAGTTTTATCCATTGCTTTGTGCTGAGTCTCAAGGACCAAACCTATACGACGGATTCCAGAAAGCCCTTCTTGGAAATTGATGTCAAAGGGGGAGAGAGAGATCACATCAAAGCTTGTAGGAGAGAGAGATCACATCAAGGGAGAGAAAAAGTCTTAAGGACCAAACCTACAAGAGAGAAAGTATTAAGGGGGAGAGAGAGACTTCCAGGGGGAGAGAATACTCAAGGATCCCAGATGCTTGATGTTCAATAGGAGAGATGTCACATGCCTTTTTGGGGGAAAGACATGTATTTGCATTAAGTTCTATCCATTTGTATCTTTCAGCTCTGATTTTCTGTTCCCTATCTTCTCCCAATATCCCATGTAAGATTCAGGGGGAGCAAGACACCTAAGGGAAAGAAATCAGTCAAATTAATTGCATATATTTATTCTTGGGGACATGTTGAATCCAATGTGGTACCTTGTACTCACTCTCTACATGTCATCCCAGTCTTGGTATTCTTGTGGTTTCTTTTGTTTGCTCTGGCTAGTGGATGTACCTGTGTTATCTAACTTTGTTTGTGCAGGTTCATTCCATCCTAAGCCAACTCAAGACCACAAGGAAAGTATATGCATCAAAATCATGAGTATGAGGAGTTCTTGCTTATGTACATACTGTTTGCAAGAAGGACTCATGAGCATGAAGGTATTTTCCTTGATAATCTTTTGCTCTGATGCATATGGCCAAGATACATGTAACACATTGCCTACTCTGTCATGGTTATGCTCTCACATGCCTCTATATTTCATATTTACATGAGTGCATACATGTAGGGGGAGCCTATGCTTGTTACATGTCCTTCCAAAGCTTTACATGCTGTTCTTTATATCTTTATCTAAAGCTTTGATGTATGTTGCCATCAATTACCAAAAAGGGGGAGATTGAAAGCCCAAGTGCTCCCTAGGTGGTTTTGATAATTGATGACAACATATCTCTTGTTGGACTAACATTTCTATCTAGCATGTTTCAGATAAGTTCAACAATGGAGTGGCATGGACTAAAGGTTGTGGGAAGTCCTTCAAGATGCTAAGGACAAAGGATTGGCTAAAGCTTCAAGCTCAAGACTCTTCATTTTACATTTTAGTGATCCAAGATCGCATTGAGTCCATAGGAAAAGCCAATACTATCAAGGAGGGATGAGGTGTTGCTTAATGAGCCTCTTGCTTCATGTGCTTAATGATATGCTCCAAAATCCTCAGCTACTTTCCCACTTCCACATATGACCTAAACCCAAAGCCAAACTCGGACCTACCGATTATTCCTATCCGACGCCACCGAGTTTCACCTATCATAGCCACTGCCAGAAACCATAATCAGTTCGGTCTCACCGATGGGATCTCGGTCTCACCGAGATGGGCTTGCAAACTCTCTGTTACCTATTGCAATATTTTCGGTCCCACCGAGATATGCAATCAGCCCCACCGAGTTTGCTTGGCCAACTCTCTGTTTCACTTATTACCCAAATCGGTCCCACCGAGTTTGAGTAATCGGTCAAACCGAGTTTTGGATTTACCCTAACCCTAGCACATCGGTCCCATCGAGTTGATCTAGTCGGTCCCACCGAAAATCTCTAACTGTCACTAGGTTTACCTTTTCGGTCCGACCGAGTTTGTTGATTCGGTCGCACCGAGATTGGAAAACTGTGTGTAACGGTTGGATTTTGTGTGGAGGCTATATATACCCCTCCACCTCCTCTTCATTCGTGGAGAGAGCCATCAGACTAAGCCTACACTTCCAGCATCCTATTTCTGAGAGAGAACTACCTACTCATGTGTTGAGGCCAAGATATTCCATTCCTACCATATGAATCTTGATCTCTAGCTTTCCCCAAGTTGCTTTCCACTCAGACCTTCTTTCCACCAGATCCAAATCCTATGAGAGAGAGTTGAGTGTTGGGGAGACTATCATTTGAAGCACAAGAGCAAGGAGTTCATTACCTACACACCATTTGTTACTTCTTGGAGAGTGGTGTCTCCTAGATTGGCTAGGTGTTACTTGGGAGCCTCCGACAAGATTGTGGAGTTGAACCAAGGAGTTTGTAAGGGCAAGGAGATCGCCTACTTCGTGAAGATCTACCGCTAGTGAGGCAAGTCCTTCGTGGGCGATGGCCATGGTGGGATAGACAAGGTTGCTTCTTCGTGGACCCTTCGTGGGTGGTTGCTTCTTCGTGGACCCTTCGTGGGTGGAGCCCTCCGTGGACTCGCGCAACTATTACCCTTCGTGGGTGGAGCCCTCCATGGACTCGCACAACCGTTACCCTTCGTGGGTTGAAGTCTCCATCAACGTGGATGTAGGATAGCACCACCTATCCGAACCACGGGAAAAACATCCGTGTCTCCAATTGCGTTTGAATTCTCCAAACCCTTCCCTTTACATTCTTGCAAGTTGCATGCTTTATTTTCCGTTGCCTATACACTCTTTGCATGCTTGCTTGATATGTATTGTGAATGTTGAAATTATGCCTAAACTCCACTTAAACCGAAAAAGCTTAAAAATTGCAACTTTAGCATTAAGTGTCTAATCACCCCCCCCTCTAGACACATCTACTTCAAGATCCTACACCTATAGAGCTGATAGTCCCCCCATCTTTCAAAGGGGCCTGCTCGCCTGATCTCGGAGCCATGTTGGTCTCCGGGACGGTGCTCAGCTGGGCCCTGGATTATTGGGGCTCCTCGCTGTTGGTTGTCATAGGGGCCGCCCCCCTAGATCCTCGGTGACCGAGGTATTAACCTCGGGCATTTTGTCGACGGCCTGGCTCAACCGCCCTCGGCTTGGAGAGGTCCTTAGGGATGACACTTCGGCATCCTCCATGGTGATAGGGGAGGGGGCTCACGGCGGCATGTCACTCTCTGACATTTCGGGTGGCAGAGAGTTCCCCTCTGATAATGGAGTTTGCGGGAGCTTGCGTGGAGGGCTGAAAGGCAAATAACAAAATAACTTTTGTAATGGAAACAGGAAGACTGAAGATAAAAAGTAGATTTCTGAATACTTACGATTCGGCCAAGGGCTTCACTCTGGGAGGTCTCTTGGGTACTAGTTCGGACTCTGTGTCTGAACTGTCTAAGCGGATCACCTTCCCTCTATTGGGAGCCTCCACCTTCGGGTCCTTGGAGGCCGCCATCCTCTTCTTCCTCCCCTTGCGTGAGGAATCGCTTCCTCCTCTTCTTCCTCATCTCCCTCATGGGAAGAGAGGGCTTCGGTATGTCTGAACACCGTGTCCGAAGGATCTTTGTGGCGGGGGCCGCCATTGTCCTCCTTGCCTTTCTTCTTCTCGGTCTTCTTCTCCGGCGCCTGATAGGGCGCAGAGACCAGCATCTCTGTCAGCTGGGGTCTGGCTGGGTCTTTGGGCAGTGCTGACAAAGAGTTGATCCGCTCCGCCTTTGCCATAGAGCCCTGTACGGAAGACAGGCAATACATTATATCTAACTTATGGACCAGATAGGTCTTTCAAAAAATTATGCTTACCGGCGAGGCTGGGTTCTCGATGTCGAGAACGATGTCTTCGGTCTTCATCGGCCAACTTTTCTGGGCCTTGAAAAGCCGCTTCCATATATCTTCGTGTGTGGTGCCGAAGAAGCGCTTCAAGGTCCGTGGCTCCTCCGGATTGAACTCCCTCATGCGGGAGGCCCGGAGATGGTAGGGAAGGATGCGGCAGAAGAGCATCACCTGAATCACATTTGTGAGACCGGTGTTTGAACCAAACATGTTGGAGATGCGTTTCTACAGCATCTGCACCTCCGGTTGGGACCAACAATCAAGGCCCTTAGTGGTCCACAAGGTAAGTCTCGTGGGGGGTCCGGATCTAAAATCAGGCATGGCCGCTCAGTTGGTGTCGTGAGGTTCGGTGATGTAGAACCACTACTGCTGCCACACCTTGACCGTCTCCACGATAGCTCCTTTGTGCCAGACGGTGTTGGGAAGTTTGCTCGCCATGGCCCCGCCGCAGTCCGCGTGCTGTCCATTGACCACCTTCGGGTTCAGATTGAAGACCTTGAGCCATAGGCCGAAGTGTGGGGGGATGCGGAGAAGAGCCTCACACATGACAATGAATGCCAATATGTGGAGGAAGGAATTTGGGTCTAGATCATGGAAATCTAGCCAGTAATAGAACAGGAGGCCTCGGACGAAGGGGTGGAGGGGAAACCCTAGCCCTCGAAGGAAATAAGGAATGGACACGACCCTCTCGTCATCCTCCGGAGTGGGGATAACCCGATCTTTGCCAAGGAGCCTATGCGCGATATCCGCGGACAATTAGCCCATTCTTTAGAGCTCCTGGATGTCCTTCTCGGTGATGGAGGAGGTCTCCCACTTGCCCTTGGAACCGGATCCGGCAATTGCTGGGGAGGGTGGGAAAGATTAGAGTTTTTGGGCACTAGAGCTTGAAGATGGGAAGATAGAAGATAGAGGAAGGCGTTGGGAAAAAAGAAGGGTTTTTTACCCTCTTATAGGCAGCGAAAATACAAAACGCCCCCCTCTCAAGCCATAAACCTCACCTGTTCCCAACGAGATCGTGCATTAAGGCTCGAGAGGCGATGGGCGGGCACAATCTCTGTTTTGACAGGACGTGCCAATAGAGGCTAAGCCTCGAGATGCGAGACTGGAAGCTTAAAAATGGTTCAGAATATTGAAGGGTCAAGTGTGATGCTTCGCCAGAAAAGTTGTCAATAAAAGACACTGTTCCTATTTTGATTTTCTGCATTCGTGGCTAAGGGTTATATTTATTATACAGAGTCGGACACAGCTTCTCTATTCAGGAAGATGACTTAAAATATTCAGGAGGAGGAACCCGCCTTGCAATGCCGAAGATAATCTACATGCTGAACACATCGTCATCAAAGACTGGTTCAGGAGCTACTGAGGGAGTCCTGGATTAGGGGGTCCTCCGGTGTCCGAACTATTCAATATGGGCCGGACTGATGGGCCATAGGGATAAAGCAGAAGAGTATCCCCGTGTCCGGATAGGACTCCTATATGCGTGGATGGCAAGTTTTGTGTCCGAATCTATTGTTTCCTTCCTCTGCAAACTGACTCTATACAGCCCTATGTCCCTCCGGTGTATATATAAACCGAAGGCTTTAGTCCGTAGAGGCAGTCAGAACAAGCATAGGCTAGACATCTAGGGTTTAGCCATTACGAACTCGAGGTAGATCAACTCTTGTAACCCCTTTACTCATCTAATATAATCAAGCAGGACGTACGTTTTACCTCCTTTAATAGGGCCCGAACCTGGGTAAAACATTGTGTCCCTTGCGTCCCTTGTTACCATCGATCCTCGGATACACAGCTTGGGACCTCCTACCCGAGATTTGCCGGTTTTGACACCAACACCTAGCATCTTGATGACGTTGTAGCCATGGTGAGTCACGAACATGAACTTGGCCAGGGCCGAATATCTGAGGATGCCATTGTACGGGAGGCGAATGTTAGTGATGTCGAAGTTGATGAGCTCAGTGTGGTAGTTGTCGTGCTTGCCGAAGGTGATAGGGAGGTGAATCTGCTCTATCGGGGTGGTGGAGCCGTGGTCACTCCCGAGAAAGGCTTGGTAGGATGGAGCTGGTCGTACGGCACCTGGAGCCGGTCGAACGTCTTGTCGGAGAGGACATTGAGTCCCGCGCCGCCATCGATGAGTGTCTTAGCGACGAGGCCGTTGTTGATGGTAGGCGAGCAGAGCATAGGGAGCACGCCAGCAGTGGCCGTGCACTTGAGCTAGTCAATAGAATCGAAGGTGATGGCATACTTGGACCACCTGAGCGGACGCGTCGCCTCGAGCTTGGGGAGGGTTGCATTCACCTCGCAAGCGAACTGCCTGAAGATGCCTGAGCGCCGCCTAGGTTGCAAGCGAAGGGACGAGGCTCATGGAAGCCCCTGTCCCCATCATCTTGGTGGTGGTCGTCATCCCTCCTTGGTGGTGGCGGCAGCGGAGGGTGATCAGCATTGCCCTGAGGGTGGTCCTCATGAGGCTGATACCTCCAGGGGCCCTCGATCCTTATGAGGCTGACCACCCCAGTCCAGGAAGGGGTCACGGTTGTCCCAACGCCCCCCACCACAGCCGCCTCGACGGCTGTAGCTGCAGTCGTTGCGCTGGGGGTGCCGGCCACGGCGCCCATCTCGGATGGCCCCGAGCTCTTGGCAGTCATTGCTGTTGTGGTTGTGCACTTTGAGGAAGACACAGAATGGACGGCTGCCCTTGGAGGACTCTGGGTGGTCGCTACCGCGCATCATCTCAGGTTCGGCCGTGAGCACAGCTGGACCCTTGCGGTTCACGTCCTTGGCCTCGGCCTCTGGTAGCTCAAGGAGAGAGAGGCAACCTTCCTCGGCCCTCGAACACTCGGTTGCCATGTTGAACATCTCTAGGGCGGAGGACATGTCCTCGTGTATGGCGAGCTCTTTCTTCATCTTGACGTCCAGGACGCCATCAGTGAACGCCAAAATGATGGCCACATCTGACACCTTGGGAATCTTGAGGCGAACATTGGTGAAGCGCTGGATGTATTTGTGCAAGGTCGCCCCTGGCTGCTGCTTGATGCGCCGCAGGTGACCCGCGGCAGGAGCACGGTCGTGAGTGCCCTGGAAGTTGGCGATGAAGCGCTCTCACATTTCATCCCAGGAGGAGATTGATTTCGTCGGGAGGTTCAAGAGCCACGAGCGCGCGCCATCCTCGAGGTCCATGGAAAACCAGTTCACCATGACCTTCTCGTCACCGTTGGCCGCCTCGATGTTCCGCTCGTAGAGCTGTAGGAACTCGGTAGGGTCCGGGGTGCCATCGCAGCGTGGAGGCAGGTCTGACGATGCGGCGTAGCTCCAGGGTGAATGTGTGGCAGCCCACGGCGCTCACGGGAGCCCGCCACAGAGGGGAAGCCTGGTCTTGGCGCTCATGCACTGCCGCCTCGGGCGGCACGCAGTCCTGATGTGTTGGTGCTGGGAGCGCACGCGCCTCTCCTTGGGGTCGCTGCACCACTTGGCAAGTTTCTTCATCGTGCACTAGCGCCCTGCATGGTGGGTCGCGCCGAGGAACCTCACGCATTGGCTCGAGGATGACGTCTTCCCTGGGAGGTGGAGGAGGCGCACCATGGGCCACGTTACCCGCAAGAGGCGGCGGGGGAGGCAATGAGTGGGATGGTGCACGGGCCTCTCCAAGCAGCGCTGATGAGCTCGGCGATGCGGTCTAGCCAGTCCTCATAGATTTCGTCAGTTGGGCAGTGTCGCAAGAGCTCGAGCACCATGAGCAGCGCAGCATGCGCGTTCGCCGGCCCGCGACGACCATAGGAAGACGAAGCAGCCGCTGGAGTTAGTGACAGAGTGGCGATGCGTCCATCACGCCGCACAGAAGGCTGCAACGAATAAGCTTGCTGCTCGTGGGCCGTGGGCCGGTGGCGGCATTGGTCGCAGGCGATGGGGAACGATGGAGGGCGCCATCGCCCATGGGTGTCGTCTGGGCTACACGGGCGGCGAGGGAAGCCCGATGCTCTGCAAGAACTCGACGAGCATCAGCCATGAGGACAGCGGAACAGTGGCGGATCGACTGATGAGAGAGAGGCTCTGACGCACCCCTACCTTGCACGCCAAATGTTGGAATCGGGGTCCGCAGACGCAAGATAGTTTCGAACTCTGGGGTGCGTGCAAAGAACACAATCTCCCCAATCTACCAATTTGTCAATCTCACGGCCTAGCTTGAGGAACTGGGAAGGAAAGGGACAAGGTAGTTTACCCAGGTTCGGGAAACCTTGCGGTGTAATACCCTACTCCTGCTTTGTGGTGGATTAGCCTCGAGGTGGGCTGAGGACGAACTAGTACAAGGGAGGACCAACCTCAGGAGGTGTGTTCTTGTGTTTGTGTGAGCTGGTGAGGATTCAGACAGCACTCCCTGTCTGGACGGTCTGGATGATCCGTCCTATCCTCTATGGTGGTGGCTAGTCTATATTTATAGTGGCCTTGGTCCTCTTCCCCCCAAAAGGAAGGCGGGAAGGGATCCCACAACGGCCAAGTTTGAAGGGAGACAGCTAGTACATTATCCTGACGAAATATTGTCTTCGCCTGCAAAGCTTCTGGCCGTGACGCTGTGGTGGGCTCGGCGATGACTTCCATCCTGGCCGTCTTGGTCTTGTAGCATGGAAATGGAAACCTCCTCGGGACTCCGCGCCTGCGCTTGCCTCTTTAGCATCAAAGAGGAAACCTGCTACACTACGCCCGCTGGTGCACGCCTTGAAGGAAATATGCCCTAGAGGCAATAATAAAGTTTTTATTTATATTTCCTTATATCATGATAAATGTTTATTATTCATGCTAGAATTGTATTAACTGGAAACTTAGTACATGTGTGAATATATAGACAAACCAAAGTGTCCGTAGTATGCCTCTACTAGACTAGCTCGTTAATCAAAGATAGTTAAGTTTCCTAACCATAGACATGTGTTGTCATTTGATGAACAGGATCGCATCATTAGAGAATGATGTGATGGACAAGACCCATCCATTAGCTTAGCATAATGATCATTAAGTTTTATTGCTATTGCTTTCTTCATGACTTATACATATTCCTCTGACTATGAGATTATGCAACTCCCAAATACCGGAGGAACACCTTGTGTGCTATCAAACGTCACAACATAACTGGGTGATTATAAAGATGCTCTACAGTGTCTCCGAAGGTGTTTGTTGGGTTGGCATAGATCAAGATTAGGATTTGTCACTCTAAGTATCGGAGAGGTATCTCTGGGCCCTCTCGGTAATGCACATCACTATAAGCCTTGCAAGCAATGTGATTAATGAGTTAGTTGCGGGATGATGCATTATAGAATGAGTAAAGAGACTTGCCGGTAACGAGATTGAACTAGGTATGATTATACCGATGATCGAATCTCGGGCAAGTAACATACCGATGACAAAGGGAATAACGTATGTGTTATTGCAGTTTGACCAATAAAGATCTTCGTAGAATATGTAGGAACCAATATGAGCATCCAGGTTCCGCTTTTGGTTATTTACCAGAGATATGTCTCGGTCATGTCTACATAGTTCTCAAACCCATAGGGTCCACACGCTTAACATTCGATGACGATTTTTATTATGAGTTATGTGTTTTGGTGACCGGAGTTTGTTCGGAGTCCCGGATGAGATCACGGACATGACGAGGAGTATAGAAATGGTTGAGAGGTAAAGATTCATATATTTAAAGGTAGTATCCGGGCATCTGGATGGTTTCGAGTGGTTTGGGTATTTTACCGGAGTACCGAGGGGTTACCGGAATCCCCAGGGAAGTATTGGGCCTACATGGGCCTAAGGGAGAGAGAGAGAGGGAAGCCCGCAGGGAGGGGGGGTGGCGCGCGCCCCCCTCCTAGGGAGTCCAAATAGGACAAGGAGGTGGGGTGTGGCCCCCTTTCATATCCCTCTCCCTCTCCTTCCTTTTTCCTCCGGTGAAGAAAAGAAAAAGGGGGGAGGGCGAATCCTACTAGGAGTGGAGTCCTAGTAGGACTCCCCCCATGGCGCGCCCCTCCTGGCCGGCCGCCTCCTCCTCCCCTCCTTTATATACAGGGGCGGGGGGCACCCCAAAGGCACATCAATTGTTCTCTTAGCTGTGTGCGGTGCCCCCTCCATAGTTTACTCCTCCGATCATAGTGTCGTAGTGCTTAGGCGAAGCCCTGCGCGGATCACATCACCATCACCGTCACCATGCCGTCGTGCTGACGAAACTCTCCCTTGACCCTCTACTGGGTCAAGACTTTGAGGAATGTCATTGAGCTGAATGTGTGCTGAACTCGGAGGTGCCATACGTTCGGTACTAAGATCGGTTGGATCGTTAAGACGTTCGACTACATCAACCAC
Organism: Triticum urartu; assembly: GCF_003073215.2. Classification (NCBI taxonomy): domain Eukaryota; kingdom Viridiplantae; phylum Streptophyta; class Magnoliopsida; order Poales; family Poaceae; genus Triticum; species Triticum urartu. Next base: position 304,847,388 of record NC_053028.1, read on the forward strand.
GTTAAACTAACGCTTCGCTTTCGGTCTATGAGGGTACGTGGACACACTCTCCCCCTATTTGTTGCTATGAATCTCCTAGATAGATCTTGCATGATTGTAGGAATTTTTTTTGAAATTGCATGCTACGTTGCCAAACATGCCTGACCTCGATCGTCATGGCTTGCGTCACCTTAACCTCACGAGGTGGGCGTCTGCATAGAAATCTCCGCTCCTCAGGAGCCGGCCTAGGGTGGCCACTCCCTCCGGAGCTCTTGGCATCGGCCGCCCCTCGCGGGTCTTGTGTTGTTGATACTAAAGATGGGCCGTACCAGGCCGCCGATAGATCCACGCCGTAGGCTGCAAGCAGGCAGGCCTGGGTACCCTGGTTCCTAGAACGCCGACATTTGTTATTTTGGAGTGCCCAACAGGGTAACCACCAACAACACCACACAGTTCACCAGTCGCGCCTTCATGCAATACCTTGACGACCTTGGCAGCAAGATCTGTTTGCATCAGTTGCCCATCCAAGGAGCAATGGCTAGGTGACGCGGAGCATCCTACGGGCATCACCATGTCAAGTGTCTGTTTGGCAAGTGACACGTGCGACATCTACTTCACACACATAAAGGTGAATCATCTCCTTTACACGTGTTCACTTGACCCATTTTCTTGGATGGTATACTACTTGACATTCCTCTCATGTGCATGCATAGATAATACCGAAGCTTCATGGATGACGAGGAGGAGTGCGAGCGCAAGTGTACAACTACACCATCTGCGAGGGAAGCGTGGAAGCGAAGACGGAAGAAGACAGAGCTGCAGAGTCCACAATGGCCAGACGCCCGACGTGCCACCGGACGTCCGATGCTCTACAGTGCCGGACGACCGTTCTTCACCAGACGTCTAACGCGACCACGCCCGGACCAGCCAGGAGATCTACAGTGTCCGAATGACTGATGATTCCCAGCCTTTGGATGTTCGAGGTACACCGGAAATCCGACGCCACTTCAACCGAGCAGAAACGTTGGACATTCAACCCGCACCGGACATTCGGTACCTCACGATCCATCGGACATTCGACACTGACCGGACATCCGGTACCTGCCTGTCCGCAGCCGCGGGCCTTTGGCCTTGTATCCCTCTCCCACTTACCCCTTCGTGGCTTAGACTATAAATAGACCACCTCCACCTCCTTTCTAGGGTTAGCAAAGTGATAACTCAATTATATGTGAGCTTTGCTCCTACCTTCCTCTACTCTTGAGAGAGAGACCACCACTCCTGTCGGATTACGGGTTCCAGCAAACCCTTGAGGTTCGAACACTGGGGTGCGCACGAAGATCTCTCTCCTTCACGAGCCCACTCTCGCAAGGAGCTCTAAGCCTAGCTCATCGAACGTGAAGAACAAGGGACAGAAGGGTTTATACTGGTTCGGGCCACCGTTATGGTGTAATACCCTACTCTAGTGTGGTGTGGTGGATTGCCTTGTAGGCTGAATATGAACACGTACAAGGGATGAACAGCCTCCTGAGGAGAGGTGTTCTTGAGCTTGGTGAGCTTGTGTGTGAGGATGGTCTGGTCGATGTGGATCCGATCCAAGATGAGCCGATCCCTGACTATGGTGGTGGCTAGCCCTATTTATAGAGGCCCTGGTCCTCTTCCCAAATATTACGCGGGAAGGGATCCCACAATGGCCAATTTTAAGCGGGACAACTAGTACAAGCTATCCTGACAAAAGGTGGTCTGTGCCTGGCAAAGGCTCTGGTGGTGACGCTATCGTGGGCTCTGCAATGGCCTCTGGCCTCCGTCCTGTTGGCCTTGGTTTTGTTGCACCAATATGGAAACCTTTTCCTGATGCCTCGGGATTCCTCGCTTGCGCTTGCCTCTTTAGCACCAAAGAGGAAACTGGCACCTTGCTCCCACTGGCGCCCATCTGGCCTTGGTCGTCATGGCTCACGTCACATGAACCTCTCGAGGTGCCCCTTGCACAGACATCTCCGCCCCCAGGAGCCAGCCTAGGGAGGCTGGCCCTGAGGAGGTCTTGGCGTCGTCCGCCTCGCGAGGCTTGGCCCCTCGCGAGGGTCTTGAATGGTTGCTGATGAAGTTGGGCCGTACCAGGTCGCTGGTGGAGCCACGCCTTGGGCCGCAGGTCTGGGTACCCCCGTTCCCAGGACATTGACAATATCCCCCGGGCCCAAGGCACGCTCGTACTTCGCTTCGCGCTGAAGCCAGGGGTCAAGTGCGGAGCACCGCGGGCCCCAATAGCCTGCGGCCTCGATTGACGTCGGCGCCTCCAGTTCCCCACGCAACCTCAATTTCCGCCTGGCTAGGCAACCACTTTCATCTTCATAGCTCTGCCTCCTTTTTCAGGCAGCACTCTCGGCCGCTCCCTCATCCTCCGGAAGGAAGCGGATCTCTTCCCCCAATCGAATCTGACACCAAGTCCCCCCACCGCCATGGCACCAAGCCGGAAGAAGAAGGGGAAGAAGGAGTCCCGTACCTCGGCCCCCGCGATGCTGGTCTACGAGCCCGCCATCGAGCGTTGAGTGGTGCTCAAGCAAGAGGCGATGGGCAAGGTGCGCCCGGCACTTGCCACCGATTTCAATGAGTGGGGGGCGACGGTGGCCTGGCCTGCTTCCCGCGCCGAAGTTGACAGGTCGGCCACCAAGGTCCCCATCCATCTTCGCGCCCTCTTGGCAGGCTTGATTCCCCCCTTCTCCAATTTCTTCAATGCGGTGCTCTCGCATTACCAGATCAATGCGCTGCATCTCGATCCCCAATCCATCATCCTCCTTGCTGTCTTTGCCTTCGTCTGCGAAGCCATGGTGGGCATGGCCCCTTCCGTGGCCCTGCTTTGCCACTTCTTCTCGCTGCGCTTGACAGATCCTCTCTAGCGCTCAGGGCACGTATCCCTTCAGACCATCGTGGCGACGGCCGGCTCGGGGATCGACTTTGAGCTCTTGCCGGTCGTCGGAGGCTTCAGGAAGAGGTGGGTGTTTGTGGACGTTGGTGTATACAGCCCCTGTTGCTGCTCCTACGGATTCCAGCTTCTCCGAGCTCCGGTTGGGGGCACGCGAAGCTCACCGATCGGTGGCTCACCCATGTCTAGCACCGGCTTGCTAGGCTGAAAGACCTTGGAGTGACGGCGCCCATGGTGGTGAAGGAGTTCATCCGGTGTCGCATCGCTCTGCTTCAGTGCCACTCCCGGCAAATGTGGACCTTCTCTGGCTACGGGGACCGCATGAGGCTTCAGGCTCCGGCTCTTCCTCCTGAGGCGCGGCGCACGGTGCTCTTCCTCCTGACGAGCTACCCGATGCCAGCCAACCTGCCGGAGGAGGGCTGTATTTTGTACTACTGCTCCTACAAAGTGGATTTCGTGAAGGAGATGCCCCTCTTCGACGAATGGGGACTGCGCCCAGTTGGCCTTGAATGGCCTCGCAAGTGCGCCGTCTTCGTGCCCCCCTGCCTGCCACGAGCGCGATGCCTGCCCCAAAAACGGGCGCAAGGGGGCGGTCGCTGTTGAGCGATGGTGGCGGTGTTGCTGGGGAACCAGCACCACTCGGCACTCTTGAGGTGGCGTCACCCGGGACCCTGGAGAGCGGTCCTGAGGAAGTGGCCGGGGGGACGACGCAGTCCGATGCTCGTGAGGCCGGAGCCCCCGAGGTCTCCGTGCGGTCCAGCACCCCAGAGGTCGCCTCCTCAGGGGTCACACCATCTGCGCCCGGCCTTGGTGACCGCGCCCAGGGCTTTGGCCGGCTCAGACCGAACTTCGAGGCGCTCCACAAGAGGAAGGAGTCCCCAAGCTGCAGTGGTGACGCCTTTCGGCCATTGAAGCAGAGGAAGTACATTGCTATTGATGAGTGACTACCTTATCTTTGTAATTTCTTGAGTGCTGCTTCTCCTCCTGACCATAGTTCTTCAGGACCCCTTCCGCCAGGGCGATGGAGTCTCCCGAGAAGCAACCTTCGCCTGCTTCGGGCTCTCTGCTGACACTAGGTGCCTCCAATCGACCCGCCACGCGCAGCGCAAGGCCTGATGGGAAGGCGGATGCGCCTTCCTGGCATCTTGACCCCACGCTCTTGTCGTCCCTCCTTCACAGTTCGGCCTGGGGTGTGGGGTGTGCCAAGGGCCCCACTAATGGTGTTTTCCCGTAGCTGGGTGATCTCGGCCTGGCCTCACCTTTGAGCATCAAGGCCCCGTCCCACCGGGCCTCCATCGAGGTCTGGGGGGCGGCCGGAAAGGCACCGGCCTCCAGGCCCCTGCCGAGAGCGGGCGAGCCGCTTCGAACTTCTCCAACACATCTTGGCACAGAGGACGAACTCAGCCGCTTTTGAGCCTGCATGCGAGCGCGGTGTAGTCCGTCATGAGCTCTTCCGGGAGGCGATGTGTGCGCTGAGCTGGCTCGGAGAAGAGCTTGTGGATGTTGACACCCTCCTTGAAACAGAAGGCCTTCGGCTGGCGGACGAATGTCATCAGCTGATGGTGGCCATTGACCCTGGGCGTCTCCAGCACGAACGTGCCAACGCGAAGGCCGAAGCATCCCTTTCTACCTCGCGCGAGGCCAGCTCCCGGGCCCTACAGGAGGCCAGGGAAGCTGACCGTCGCCGTGAGGCCGCAGAGAAACGCGAAAGGGAGCTCCGGACTCTGAACGCCTCCCTAGAGTGGCAGGTCGAGGTACGCAGGGCTGCCTTGGCGTCGATGAAGGGGGCACCCTTCGAGGAGGGGGAGCTCCTGAGACACGTGGTGGCGCTGATGCTGGAGGCCACAGAGCGCTTCCTCAAGCTTGAACGGTTGGAGACGAGGGAGCGTCAGGTCGCCCAGGAGGAGGACGCTACCAGCGCTCGTGAAGCCAGGATCCAGGAGGAAGGCAGCCGTAGGGTGGCGGAGGCTCATGCAGAACTCGCCAACAGGCACGATCTAAAGCTGAAGCTCGTGGAAGCCGAAGCCGAGGGCAGAACCACTGCCCTCAGGTCGAGGATGGACGAAGCGGAGCAGCGTGAGAAGGCCGCCGCAGCGGCCCTAATCTTCATCCAGGCCGAGCTCATCTCCGCTCGAGTCGAACTGCTCCCGCTCCAGCGGCGGGTTGCTGATGTTGAGTCCCTCATGCCGCAAAGCTGGGAGGAAGCGCTCTGCCGGTAGATGTTACTACGTGACCATACTCCCATGCTCCGGGCCCTCAGGGTGAGGGCCAACCAGACATTGGGTGCCATCTGTGACGAACACGCACCTCACCCCCACGCAAAGGACTATGCCAGCCATCTTTGCTTCTTCACCGATGTCGTGACGTGCCTGGAGGACCGGGCCAAGAGAGCTCACGAGCTTGTGGACGAAAATATCCGAGGCCTCCTTGGACACGCGTCCTCCTGCATCTTCACACATCTTCAGAATGCCGATCCCAACTTCGACTCCGACGCCGCCATCGCCCAGTGCCCGGAGCTATCCGGGACAACCTGGCGCGCTGGGTGGATGATAACATGGATGCTCTGGTCAGAGCTTTTGCTTCCGACAACGACGTAGTGGTGGTCGTGGCAGATGAAGGCGATGTGGTCGATGATGGTGAAAACAACACTGCGACAACGCCAGTAGCATGCCCGGGAGCGATTCCGAAGATGTTGCGAGCGACATGTCCGATTGAGCCCGCGCTCCTTGTTTTGAACCTGCACACAAAATCATGGGCACGTCCCTTCAAGATGTAAGTGCATTTTGCGGAGGGGGGGCCCTCATGTAATTAGACTATTGTTTTATTCCCTGAGCCAGACTTAAGGCATGCTTTTGTGAGTTCTCAAGTTCTTTGACGAGCTTGCTGCAGTAACTTACCTCAGTCTACGCAAGCCTCGACTGGTCTTGTAGTTATCGATGTGTAGTTCTCCCGAGGGGAGTCCTTCGCGCGCTCTCGAGGTTTTGGGATTTTGAGGAGCCCGCTAGTCCGCCCGAGAGGGCTTTGCAAGAGACGAGCGTTATATCACGACGAGATGCGTGCGCGTACCACGCCCAGCCCCCGCTCACAAGGCACTCGTAAGGGAGGGGCAGTAGGCGATGGCCTTGAAACAAGGCGCGGAGCCAGAAAACTCAAGAAATCAACATGAATGAGAAAAGATGCCCCCCATGCTTGCAAATGAAAATACGACTTCGAGTTCAAATCCAAAAGGCGGCAAATCAATTTACAGAAAAAAGGGTTTAAAGCAAATGTCCGCGTCCGGCACCTAGCTAGTTTTCTTGTCTTCTCACCAGCGCACAGCCTGCGTTCACTGGCCGTGAGCATAGTCATTGGGGGGCAATGTCGACGGCCAGCGCTGAGCATGGTGATCCCAATAGGACGTGGGCGGGAACACCCGAGACCCGAGGGCAGCTCTCCGGAGACTCCGGAGCGTGTACAGCCCCACTCATTATTACGTGACAGTGTCATGGGCGGAGAACATCACAGGCGTCAGCCTTGCTTCATATCGCCAGACGAGGGCCCCGCCTTGCACCACCCTCGACCACCGTTGGGGCGTCCGAAAACCAGGACGATGCCAAGGGGCAACGGGGATGCTAGCTGCGCCCTCAGCGACCACGGGCCCTCTTCCGGGGGGAGGGCTCGCCGGCGCCTCCCCGGCAGAGGACCTACCTCCGGGCGATGCCTTGCCCCGCGCGACATGAGGGAGGGACTTCCTCCGAACCCCTTCCGCATAGCCCCCAATGCGCTGCCCCTGGCTGGAGTGGGGCTGCCGCGCTAGGGTCGCTGTCTGCCGCTGCGGCCTAGTCCACCTGCGACCCATGGTTAGCGTAAGCCTGCTCCTGAGATATCAGTGGTACCCTACGGTTGTTGTCGTTGGCGGGGTCGGCGAGGCTCCTGGGTGGCTCATGGAACGCCTCAGCTTCCAGCATCTCTTCTTCCCAACCCGGCTCGAGGAACGTGCAGGGGTCATCCTCTAGTGTGTACTCTCGGTCCACCATGCGGGGCACATAGGCTTCCTGAGCTGCCTCTTCGGATCCTCCGCCGAGGCGCCCTGTGCCCCATGCCGCCGAGCCCAGTGCACCTCCCTGGTGGCCGTAGGGTGGCACCCCATTGGGACCGCGAGGAGCAACGCCCGCACCTACGCCACCCAGGGGACGCAAGGGCGCGGCCAGATGTCCGGCACTGCTGGTCGTGCTAGCGTTAACGAGCCCTCCTGGAGCACCTGGGAGCACGCGGGCGCGACGAGGCCCGCCGTGCACCTGGCCACAACTTGAGATGTAAGTAGGGAGCAGAAAGGAGGCATACCCCTGGTTGCTGCATCCAATAGCTTGGCGACGCGTTCCAGCAACGCGTCGCAGCCGCTCTCCATCAGCTGGCACCGCAGCAGCTCCGGCGCCACCACGAGCGTGTCTCGCATGTTCGCTTGTTCCCGTCGGGTGTGTGGTGCCATCATTGCTGCGTAGCTTGAGGATCTTGTGGCGGCCCGCGCACGCTGCGGTGTGAGGGTGGAAGGCATCGGTCCACGCCGCCCACGTCCTGCAGTTTTTGGCGGAGTGTGGGCCGCCTGGAGTGCGGAGTTGAGGTCTCCTTGGATAGTCGGTGCCGCCCTGACGGGCCAAGCAGCCCATTGGTCGGCGTTGGTCCTCGGGTTGCAGGACATCCAGATCAAGGGGTGTTGGCGGATCAACTGACGGAAGAGAGGCTTTAGCGCACCCCTACCCGGCGTGCCAAATGTTGGATTACGGGTTCCGGCAAACCCTTGAGGTTCGAACACTGGGGTGTGCACGAAGATCTCTCTCCCCCGCGAGCCCACTCTCGCAACGATCTCTAAGCCTAGCTCTTAACCCAAAGAACAAGGGACACAAGTGTTTATACTGGTTCGGACCACCATTGTGGTGTAATACCCTACTCTAGGGTGGTGTGGTGGATTGCCTTGTAGGCTGAAGATGAACACGTACAAGGGATGAACAACCTCCTGAGGAGAGGTGTTCTTGAACTCGGAGAGCTTGTGTGTGAGGATGGTCTGGTCGGAGTGGATCCGATCCAAGATGAGCCGATCCCTGAATATGGTGGTGGCTAGCCCTATTTATAGAGGCCCTGGTCCTCTACCCAAATATTGGGCGGGAAGGGAACCTACAATGGCCAGTTTGAAGGGGGACAACTAATACAAGCTATCCTGACAAAAGGTGGTCTTCGCCTGCCAAAGGCTCTGGTGGTGACGCCGTCGTGGGCTCCACGGTGACCTCCGTCCTGCCGTCCTGCTGGCCTTGGTCTTGTTGCACCAATATGTAAACCTTTGTCTGATGCCGCGGGACTCCTCGCTTGCGCTTTCCTCTTTAGCACCAAAGAGAAAACTGGCACCCTGCGCCCGCTAGCGCCCGCCTGGCCTTGGTCGTTATGGCTCACATCACGTGAACCTCGCGAGGTGCCCCTTGGATAGACATCTCCGCCTCTCGGGAGCCAGCCTATGGTGGCTGCCCCTGAGGAGGTCTCGGCATCGTCTGGCTCGCGAGGGTCTTGAATGGGTGCTGATGAAGATGGGCCGTACCAGGCCACTGGTGGAGCCACGCCCTGGACCGCAGGTAGGCAAGTCTGGGTACCCCCGTTCCCAGGACGCTGACAACTCCCATGGAGTTCAAGACCTCCATGTGAGAAGATCATGCGGGATATATCGTCAAGACCCCTCACGGGAAGATCTGTCTAGGATACCATCAAGGCCTCCTCTTGGAGATGAACTTTACCTTGTATCTTTCCTTTTGTTGTTCACGTACCTTGTGGATCTTGTGTGCTTGATTGTCTAGTGGATGTGTGATTGGACTTGTTCTTGAGTGTTTCCCCTTGTGATTTCTCCCCATTCATCCCCGTGTTCACCGTGTTCTTCATGTTTTTCGAGGGAATCCACTCCAATCGTGAAAGATTGGCCTACACCGGGTCAGCCCCGCATCATATGGTATCATGAGCCATGTTGATCACAATTTCGGAGCCTCCCCTCTTCGTTTTCTATCTTGATTTTGTTGTGTTCTTCCCCAATTTCGAAAATCCCGACCAAAAATAGCCCCAATTTTTTTTGTGATTTGTTGGTTTTATGAAGTTTTGTTGATTTTGATCTATGGATTTGCTTGGTTTCGAGTGGATCTAGCATTTCTCCAAGTTTCCCCATCTTTCATCCACGAAATCTCGTCAACTTTGACCCCAAAATCCCCAAATTCCGCCCAAAATCGCGCCCCGGATCTCAAATCCTGCATTTACCCCGATACACCGGACGACCAACGCCTTAACGGATGTCCGGAGCCCCAGGAATCACCGGAAGACCGGTACTTACCGGACATCCGGAACCCAGATCCCAAGCTGAAATCAGCGGATTTCCGACCCGACCGGACGTCCGCTACTTGTAGATATCAACTTCCAGTGATTTTTGTTTCGGCCATAACTAATTCATCCGAACTCCGGTTTTGACGTTCTTTAGCTCATTTTGAAGCTATTGACATCCCTCTTCCCACAAAATACTTCCAACATCATTTGACTCCATCAAATTTTTACAACTTTGGCATCTTTGCCTAGGGCTTCCGCTGTATCATCCGCATTACCACCACCGACTTCCGCAACCTAACCCATCTTGAACCCCATTGCTTATGTGGTTGTTTGAGTAGTGATTCGAGTCTCCTAAGGTGTTTCGGCTACTTAGGGACGGTTGCTTCGTCATCAACCACCACCACCACTTCCGCATAACTTTGCCACCATACACTTCCATCACCCCAATTTTGTTTGAGTTGTGGCTTGCATCTCCTCAGGTGTTTCGGCCACTTAGGGACGGTCACTTCACCATTGACTCGCATAACTCATCATTCCACTTCCACATTGCCGAGTGCAAAGCCACCACCACTTTCCACTACCACCATTTGACTTTTGTCCTTGAGATTTTGAGTTTGCGGTTTTTTTCCTTTTCCTAAGGTGTTTCAGCTAATTAGGAATGGTTCTACTTCAAGAACACCGCCACTCATCATCGCATCGGACGGTAACCTTGACGACATCATTGTACATTCTTGCCATTGCATTGATAACCCCTAGCCCATTTTGTGTTACTTGCCAACCGAGACCAGACATTTGAGTATTGTCGGCAACGTTACTTGTGCACATTAGTGATCATGGATCTACACCTTCCATTGCATACATACCATATCATATTGGTATCATCTTAGTATCATATCATCCCTTGTGTCACAAGATTGTTCCCGCATATACACAATTGCTATCTTGGTTTGTGCATTTCGCATTGTGGCCATATGAAAAAAAGAATAAGCTTTTAAGCAAAGAGAAAATCAAAGAAGCTTGTAAACAAGATCCATAGCATCGTATCATAGTACATTACAATATATCATACTCGATCATCTTGGATCATCTTGTGCTAAAACAACGGGAACCATACATACATAGCATACTTGGGATAGAAAGTTTATCCATTTTGCATCTTATAGGTTGTGCAGAAATGTCATATCCGCCTATTGAGCAATCATGCTAGCATCTCTCTCGAGTTGTCCAACATGAGCATTTTCCATGGATTCCACATTTTGTGCTCATTCCTTGGTTGCACGAACCCATTTATCTATCTGTGTGTGTGTTTCCATGTGCGATTCATTGCTATTGGTCTACTTGTCTCACTTGCGAATTTGTGAATCTCTTTCAACATTTTTGACTCTTGCAAACAATTTGCATCAAATTTTTGTGCCACTATCCTCACCAATCTACTCCATAAGCTTTACTTGATAGGTGTGAGTGAACAAGTCCGATACCAATTCCACTATTCTTTCATTTCACATTGAGTGAAACGGGATACATTCTCAACTTTGGGAAAAGGTAGCTTGGTATTGTTTATCTCATTCCTACTCACCCCTACTCGAGTCTTGTGGTGGATAGGCAAGGCATTTCACCTTCGATCTACAACAACAATGACGAGTTTGGTGCAACAAACAACTTGAATGCCAAAATGGATGCTCAAATGGAGGAAATCAAAGCCCTCATCAAGGCCTACAAGCGGTCTTCCTCATCTTCGAGAAGACGCTCAAGTGTACATGCTTCCAAGCTACCATCTCCGGCAAGATCATATTGGCATCGACACCACCACCAACAAGGATGTGAAGGTCAAGATCTCTACAGCAACAACCGCTCAACGACTTCACCATCTCCCTTGGCATCTTCTCCAAGTGACTTCAAGGCATCTCCGCCTTCGGATATTCGGCATCTTTGCCAACAAGAACCTAAAGGCTACACTCAATAGAAGCTCCCCAAGCTCAAGTCCATGACTTCCATGAGCTACTACGACCTCGACACTGACCACGAGATTCCTTTCTATGGGACTCTAGAACCTAAGGAGTATCTCAAGTGGGAGTGCTTGATGGACGACTACCTCAAGCGACATCAAGTTCGTCACGAAGAACAAGTGAAGTGCGACACAAGGAACTTCCATTACTACGCGTACACATGGTGGCTTGACACACCTTCAGAGAGCTACGACATGAGTTGGCCCAAGACGAAGAGAGCTTTGCGGCGAGAGTTTGTGCCTCCAACCTACACGGAACAACTTATATGCTAATTGGAGAACACCATCCAAGGATCCAAGTCCATCGACGTGTACTTCAAGGAGATGAAGAATGCCTTGCGACAAGCCGGCGTGCATGACCCCATTTCGATGAAGTTCCACTTCATGATGGGATTACACACAGACATCTCCAAGATGATCTTCCTCGAGAACTACAAGTCCCTCGATGACAACTACATTGGTTCTCTCAAGGCGGAACAAGAACTCATGAAGGCGAACGCTTCTCCACCCGGAGCTCACTTTGCGATGACCAGGCTCCATGAGAATGAGCATGAGGCTAGTACCATGATGATGTCCAAACCCCACGATCTCCAAGACAATGCTCCCAAGTTCGACTCCACCGCCATCTCTCTTAGTGGCATTGATGATGCCGAGTCTACCACGACTCTTTTTCAAGATGGCGCGGCGACGAGTATGACTACGGAGACCCTCAAGGAACATGTTTTGGAGGCATGCGACATGGTGACGAGCACGGAGGATGTTTCCATCTTAGGAGGCGAGAGTGATGATGTGCCATATTCGGCCTTCATCCGCGGTGATGGCGACAAGATGGTTGAGCATGGGATTTTCCCTTCGACCACGAGGACGTATGATGACTTGAGTGACTTGTGCCACCATATTGAGAGTGAGAGTGACTTCACCACTAGCCCCATATATGATGTGTTGCCCCAATTCCCATGTGACGAAAGCCACAACTCCCACCACTTGACTGAGATGAGTGACTCCACCATATGTGACTTTGAGTGCACCTACATTGAGGGAGTGAGTGAACCACCACATATAGAGAGTGAGGTAATTGATAGGGCATGTGAGGCCACTATGATTTCTAACAACTTAACCTCTACCTCTATTGTGTCTTCTCATTTGGTGCTAGGTTCCATGTATGATGACCCGCCGATTCGCGACGACTACGTCCTACCTTTGGGCAAGACATGGCCATGGTGGAATATGATGCACCCCCCACATGGTTCCATCAAGATGAAGATGACCACTATTTGGTCTTTTGCACCTCACCTACACCACTTGAGTGGAATGAAAACGGTAACATAGGTGAAGGTGATTCTCTAGTCCCACTAGCGGACATTCTTGACATTGATTGGTTGCATGCTGTTGATCAACCTATTCATGCTTCATGCTAGATCGACTTCCCCATGTGATGATTTATTGCCCATTTATGAGGATTTCCATGTGGAGTCTATTAGTTGTGATGCCATGTTACATAGGATTTCTTGTGACAATTCTCTAGGTCACATCATGTTTGACAATCCGCTTGACTTGTCATATGCTATGCATGAGATCAACAATATGTCACATTTGCAATATCTTCATAGCGACGATGCATATGCCATTAAAATGAACCCAATTTGCACATATGGCATAGATGACAAGCCCATGGTTATTGGCATTTGTTTTTCTTGTGATGATATTGATATCCTCCCTTTGCATCATTTATCTCATATGCCATGCATGACCACCTAGCTTCAGATATGCATTGTTTTGGATGTTGTCCATATTCTCCGTATGATGTTTCAAATATTGCACATGAGTAGACCCCCATAGTTTCCTCATACATTTTAGGAGAATTTGATCACTCACATCCATTGCATTATCCCAATACTTGTGTGCACCATATGCTCCCCATGAATAAAAATGCTATTGTTGTGCCTTATACTTGTATGCTTCATTTGCATCCCCATCGTGTTATACACAATAACTATTCTTTCATAATGGACGACATGTTCTTATACCATGCATCAAATTTCTTTGAGCGATGCTTATCTTGTTCTAACTCTCACGTGCACATACACATCATGATGGATGATGTGTACATTTACCACACACACAGTTTCTTTCGTTTGTGTCTCTTTTGTGTAGGTACCCATGAATACTTGTCAACCTCACAATCCCATGAGTTGACAAAATGAGCTCTAGAGAGCAATGATGACTTGGGATCCCATGGATTGTCTTTTGCACCACTCTCTTCGCATAATGACTTCATGCATTTCTTCTACATGACCCTCACTTGGCTATGGGTTATTGTCCATTACATATTATATGCCCATCTTGCCATGTTCACTTTGCATGATATGCTCATTACTATGCCTTTGCCATGCATTTGTGACCCATGCTTTGCATTACACATGATGATTAATTCTCATACTAGTATGTGTATTTGCAAGCTTGGTGGAGATATCTCTTGTTATTGACATGTTCCTTTTGTGACCCATTCCTATGATGATACCATGATCTTGCTTTGTGTTCGTGCTTGCGGTATGTCATGTGCATTATCTACGCCTATTATTTGCTCACATGACATGATTGCCATGATTTCCTCTAGTGTGTTGCACCTTCGCTCCACTAGTTTGCACGACATGATTGATATGCTTGCTTATGTTGCATCACCAATGATTCATACTTGCTCATTTCATACGGTTGATGACAACCATTACAATGCTTTGCACATGATTGCTATTGCTTCTTGTCATATATCTCCATGTGTTGCCTCTCTTATGCTAGATGATTTGCCATGTATTGAGTGCAACGATGCTTTTAGCCTTGTTAATGAGATTTCCCCCATATGTTTCTCACATATATTTGGAGATTTTTACATATTTGTTGTGAAGCATGCTTGTCTTACCTCTTTGCACCATATACCTAGTGCTATGAATATAGCCATTGTTGCATCATATTGTTCGTGCACTTGTGCTTCTAATGGTTATGTTCAAGAGAAGAAAACCATCATGATGGATGATGTGTTTATCTACCATGTGCATACGTTCTTTGCTTTGTTTTGTGCATGTATAGGATACTTGGACTTTGTGTCGACTACCACTTCACGTGAGTTGACCATTTGAGCTCTTGAGAGCGAGCCTCATACATTCTACAACAACTTGCTTATACACCGCTTTTGCTTGCTCTTTGGCATTGTGAAGGTCGCACAAGGATATGCTTTCAAGGTGATATCATTCTTTGTTGAGAACACCCAAACCATGACATGCATATTATGGATCGTACAACTTGTGTTGCTTGCACCATGAGACTTATTGGCCATCTTGGACCACTTGCTTGCACACATGTTAGAGACCTTGCCTCGACTTGCCACATTCACATTTCCATGCGTCATGACATATATACCTTGTGTCTTGCATCCAATTCTTCGATTACTTGCTCGTATTATATGGTTGGTTGCAACAATGTAATTTCTTCATATATTCCATGTCCCATTGATCGCTACATGCTTGGGCTGATTGCCTCACAGATGATGAACAATTTATCTTTCTATTGTGTTGAGTGCCATGCTATCTTCACTACTCCCTCTGCATGTTATGCTTGGATTGTCTTGCACTTGACCCATGTGTTTAGACACTTCATTTTATTTGGTGTTGTGAATGATTCCTATGCCTACCATAAACCTTTCATTAAGTGCTTGATGAATGATTGCTATGACCTTGAGGTAGATGCTTGTTCTCTTATCACACACATTTGCATCTCTACCTCCCATTTGCATACTTATTTCCATGATGTCCTTGATTGTTCTCAATTTATATGCTTACATGCCATGTCACAATTCTTTGTCACACCATATGCTATGCTTGATGACGACACTTGTTGGGTGAATCACCACTTGAATGCTTGGTTTTGCACTAACGCTAACCACATTTGTTTTTCCAAGTGTTTGTTGTATTTGCTCATTTTGAAGGCATCACTAGACGGTGCGACATTGGAGAGTGCCCATTGCGAGCTTGAAGATGATGAGTACTTGGTGAATGTCCACTTCTACACGGCGAAGCCATCTCTTTCCCATGGTGATTTGGTTTTCAATCCGAGGTCAGATCTTTCCCAAGGGGGGAGATGATGTCGAGCATCCTACGGACATCACCATGTCAAGAGTCCGTTTGGCAAGTGAAACGTGCGACATCTACTTCACACACATAAAGGTGAATCATCTCCCTTACACGTGTTCACTTGACCCCTTCGAGGATGGTATACTACTTGACATTCCTCTCGTGTGCATTCATAGGTATTACCGGAGCTTCACGGATGACGAGGAGGAGTACGAGCGCAAGTGTACAACAACACCATCTGCGAGGGAAGCGTGGAAGCAAACACGGAAGAAGACGGAGCTACGGAGTCCATAGCGGCCGAATGTCTAACATGCCACCGGACGTCCGACACTCTACAGCGCCTAGACAACCGATCTTCACCGGACGTCCGACGCGACCACACCCTGACCAGCCAGGAGATCTACAGCGGCCGGACGACCGACAACCTCTGGAAGACCGATGAGACCCAGCCTCCGGATGTCCGACCCGCACCGAACGTCCGGTACCTCACGAGCCATCGGACGTCCGACACTGGCCGGACATCCGGTACATGCATGTGCGCATCCGTGGGCCTTTGGCCTTGTATCCCTCTCCCACTTACCCCTTCGTGGCTTAGACTATAAATAGACCACCTCCACCTCCTTTCTAGGGTTAGCAAAGTGATAGCTCATTTGTATGTGAGCTTTGCTCCTACCTTCCTCTACTCTTTAGAGAGAGAGAGACCACCACTCCCATGGAGTTCAAGACCTCCATGTGAGAAGATCCTGTGGGATATATCCTCAAGACCCCTCACGGGAAGATCCGTCTAGGATACCATCAAGACCTCCTCTTGGAGATGAACTTTACCTTATACCTTTCCTTTTGCTGTTCATGGACCTTGCGGATCTAGTGTGCTTGATTGTCTAGTGGATGTGTGATTGGACTTGTTCTCGAGTGTTTCCCCTTGTGATTTCTCCCTGTTCTTCCCTGTGTTCATCATGTTCTTCATGTTCTTCAAGGGAATCCACTCCAATCGTGAAAGATCGGCCTACACTGGGTTAACCCCGCATCACTAGGCCTAAATGAAAGATGCTGAAGTGCCGCGATGGCTCAAAAAAGGAACTTTTGACAAGCTACACAAGTGTGGAAGACGCTGGATTGATGAGTTGCTGGTGGTTCTTTGGTCAATTAGAACGACACCAAATGGAGCTATAGGCTAGACAACTTTCTCCCAAGTCTATGGGGCAGAAGCAGTGCTCCCCACAGAACTCATGTACGGGTCACCTCGAGTGCTCGCTTATGTTGAGCTTGAGCAAGAGCGGATGCGGCAAGATGACGCTATGATCCTTGAGGAAGATCCTCTCCAGGATGTTGTATGTGTTGCACGTTACTGACAAGCCTTGCGCTGCTACCACAACCGCAAGGTTAGCGCCAGGAGCCTTGAGGAAGGCGACCTTGTTCTTCGGCGAGTTCAGTTTGCCATGAATACAAACAAGTTGACGCCGAAGTGGAAGGCCCATAACGGGTGAAACTAAGTCACTAGGCCTGGTGTGGTACATCTAGAGAATGAAGATAGCACTCCAATGCAGGACTCACGGAATGTCGAGCATCTTCGCAAGTTTTACTTGTAAGGCGCAGGTTGTCGGGCTGCCCGGTAACCACCTTTTGTACAAGTTTGTCGGCGTAGTACATAATCCTTTGTACAAATTCAAGCGCAGACCTTGTGCATAAGTGTAATAAACCTAAGTGTTTTGCAACTCTTGTCAATTCACATGTCTAGTTATATGTGTATTTCTGTGATGTTGTGATTCATTTGTCTTATATGGATGATTAACGGACCGACAAAGTTGCATATCATTATTTTCTCTTCTTTCTTTTTCTCAAATGGACAGAAGGTTTCGTCCCGCCCATGTTCTGAGGGGGGAGTAATGGTATGGGAACCCGCAAGCGATGTTCAAGTTAATATTCCACGACAAGAAGTAAAGCAAAGAAAAGCTAAGTTGAATTTTTTTTCAAATGAATTCTTTGTTGCAGAGCTACTTTCCATGAACGATTTTTGGCTTCTGTATGGACAACCCACACGCGAGGGAACCTTGCCATGTTTAGCTGCGCTCTTAGTAAGTTTCGAGGCTGTTCACTAGGCTAAACAGCTGTCGGCATGGAAGGAAGATCACCTATGGGGCAGGGGTGCCCCTTTGTGGTTTGGCATGGGGAAGGCCGCGTTGCACAAAGAGCAGAAGCAATAGGGAACGATACGATGATGGACAACTCACTTTTTCCCAGGGTCGGGCCACTTTGCAGTGTAAAACCCTACTCTTTGGTGGATTGATTTGGGAGGTGGACAGGCTCAACATGCTCTTGCCCCGCAAGGGTGCCTCGGGGAGAGCGACATGAGCTTACAAGTGCAGGGGGGTCAAAGTGTTCGAACCCTTTGATAGGTTGCCTTGGGCCTCCTTTTATAGGTTAAGGGGTACCACAGTGGCAAAAAAGTCATTTTGGTGTGATTAGATATCTAACGGTGCTACCATACCTAACTCTGTTAGTTAGAACAAAGTGCATTAAATGCTATGCTAGGTGTCGTATCGAGGGCGAATTCCGGCAAGCCTGTAGCACCGCTTATCCGCCTCTTATCATCAGCTTGACATACCTCCTAGATGGGTGTCAATAAAGCTAAAGCTCTTCTCTTTGATGCTACCACGTTCCTGATAGGATCCACCTGGTTGTTTAGCACCTTGACATCGCACTGATAAATGACTTGGGTGCGATGGAGTGGAGTGGTGGCTTCTTGGGGATGATCCTTTGAAGGAGCTTGGTGGGGTTTGATCTTGGCGGCCCCAGCAAGCTTGCTGGGGTGAGTCTGGGCTTGTCCTCATCTGTAGCCTCAACCTGACCAGGCCCTCCTACCCTGATGAGGACATGACTACTTTGGATATGACCAAAAATATTGCATACATGTATATTTGTGAGGTTATTTCTAATGCAAACTATGCAATAATTTATTTATGTCATCCAGGACAAAAATACTTCACAAACTTTTGTGCCATGTCTAATTGCAGGTGTATTGGACATTTCTACAATCCACATATGAAGATTAGGGAAAAAGAGAAGTTTAGGTGCTGTTCAAAAAGTCCTCTCACGTCACCTTTGGGCAAGAGAAGATAGAGTCCAAGTCTCTCACGTTCTGGATTCAGATTCGGACTGCACAGACATACCTGACTCAAAACGCCAACAACTTTGTCACACAGACTCTGAATTGGATGATTCATTTTTTGTTTGAAAGTAGATTTCGTGCTCTTTCCAACACAATTGGATCCACCCTCAAATTCGTCCAGAGCGTTGAGTTATGGACGAAACAATCTGACATTGCAGCAGAATCCGAGTCAAACTACAAGCCCAAAGGTGTTGCATCACCTCCACTTGGGCCCATGAGCCTTATACGACCTAGGGTTAGTTTTAGGCTGCCTTGGGACGTCCTCCCACCTCCTTGGTTGCTACCCCTTGCTCCTATATAAGTAAATCCATCTAATAGCTTTTTCCTTGGGATTTGTTTAGTTAAAAGTTAGCCAACGCAACTTCATGTACTTCATTTGTGTCCAACGACCAGACCAAGACCGCTTCCGGATGCCCACCATTATCAATACTTCATCTATATTCGTGATATTCTGATTGTTTTATCATATTCTTGCTTGTTATTCGATTGCTTGCAGGAATAGACCTTCGTGGTCAGGTTGATCATGCTCCAGCGTGGTCAATAACCTCTCGGAGTTGGTTTAGCGATTGCTAAGGCGCAACGTCTTGCACGTTTGTAGTTGGATCGTCAAAGTCGACACCACCAAATTGATATTTATTATCTCATCGAAAGATCAGCACTCTCGCCTCTATCATGCCTGGCAAGGGAGGCCCTCCCTAGGTGGCCTTCTGCATTCTTGTTCTTCTTAATGTTCTCTGGCTTGACTTGATGGCATGTCTTGGAGATTGAATATGTGATCGTCGCCATGCCTGTGCATGGATTCGGTCAGCAAACGTGGATGCTTGTTGCACCGGCAAGAGCCCCCATGCCTAGCCCACATGTGTTGCTGGCCATTGTTGGGGTAGGCCCTAACAATGCACAAGCAGGCAACATGACCTTGCCGCGGCGGGGTCCAAGCCTCTAAGATTTTCTTTGCTTCTTAATTAAACTGAGATTTAATCAATCTCGGGTTCCCGCGAGTCGTGTGATGTTAGGCGGCCTGGGTCTAATGTGACGCCCGGATTATTATGCTACATTAAACCTACGCTTGTGATGACACGTCACCTCTGATACTGTTGCTAACCTCGCGATAGATATAAACATTTCAAAATCAAATTTGAAATTTTGACAAACAATAAAAATTTTCAAAATTTCAAAACTAAAATGTTCGGACTGTGACATAATTAACTTTACTAAATTAGGTGCCACCTATGTATTTTTCGAAAAACTAAATGTTTAGGAGATGGGAGAAAACAGAAAAAGCAAAAAGAATAAAAACAAAAAACAAGACAAACAAAAAAAAGAAACCCCAACCCCCCACTAGGCTAGTCGGCCAAGCTGCTAGCCAGGCCGGCCCAAACCGGCCTAGGCGGCGCCCCCACTCCCCCATAACCCCCTGGGCAACCGAACCCTAGAAGCAAACCCCCCCACTCCCCCACGATCTCCACCCTATCCCTCCAGCGCCGCCAGGAGAGAGCCCCGCGCGCGACCCCCCCCCCACCTATCTCGCTCGTTGTCACGCCCCCACCCCCTGATCTGAACTGGGGCTCGGCCCCAACACCTCCCATTGCCCTCGCCGTGACGCCGCCGCTCGAGGGCCTCGTCACCGTCGCCACGCCCGTCCCCGGCATCGTCCCGCCACGACATGGTCGCTCTCGTCCTCGCCCGGAGCCGTCGTCGACCACCGCCTCGACCTTGCCATCATCCCCGTCCTCCTCCTCGAACCCGCTACCACTCCCCTACACCGTCCGTGAGCACCTCCCTCTCTCCCCGTCCGCGACACCCGATCCGGCCACCGCGCCTGACTGTACCAGGCGCCGCCCGCTGCGCTCCGTCGTTGATGCCTGTGCCCGCCTCTGCCGTTGCCCCCACGCAAGCTCGCACCTCCGCGCGCGCGCCGCACAGGCCCAGGCGCGCCCGCTCGCCCTGCTCCCTCTCCGTCCTCGCAAGCTTTCTCACGCCCGCCGACGCGCCCGCTGCGTCCTCACCATGCCCCGGGCAGCACCCGACCGCACCCCGCTTGCAGCCTCGTGGACATGCTCATGCGCGCCTCTCCATCTGCGCGTGCGCCCGCCGCCGCTGCTACCTCCCGCCTGCAGCTAGCGCCCGCGCGAGCCTCGCTGCTCCAGGCCGCAGCCATGGCCGGCTCGCCACCCGCCTTCGTCAGCCCGTCTCCGCCTGACCTCGCGGCGGTGAACCGCATCTGCCTCGCGGCCACCCCTGTCGGCCACCGGACCACAGCCCTGGCCGGCGCCCCGCCGCTGCCCCGCTTGCCCCGCTCGGCGGCGCCCTGTCGGGCGCCCTGCCCAACGCCCGTTCGCCCACTATGCCCCTTGGGCCAATGACACGAGGGCCCTGCCCAGAACGTTTTTTAAAGAATTAAAATAATATTAATTAATTAATTAATTAATTAAAGAATTAATTTTGATTAATTAAGCTAAACAACTAGTTAAACTAATTAATCGTGATTAGTTAGTCTAGTCAATGGAGAACGGGACCCACACGTCAGTTTGACCAGTCAACACCCCTATTGACTGCTGACATCATGTTGACGTCAGCATGCACTATTCTGGATAATGTTGAGTTAAAGTAATTAAATAAATCCTAAAAATGATTTAAATCTTTTAAAATTAATATAAAATAAACCGTAGCTCGGATGGAAAAACTTTGTACATGAAAGTTGCTCAGAACGACGAGACGAATCCAGATACGCGTCCCAGTCGTCCGCCACGCATCCCTAGCATAGCGAACACGCAACTTTCCCCCTCCGATTCATCTGTATGAAGACGTGAAACACCATGGATATTTTCCCGGATGTTTCCCCCTTCACCGGTATCACCTCATACCGCGTTAGGGCACACCTAGCACCGCTACTTGTCATGTCATCCATCGTTAAGCATCTGTTTGCATTGTATTCATTGTTTCTTCCCCCCTCTTCTTTTCGGTAGACTACGAGACTGAACCGCTGCTGGTGCCCCGGTCGACTACATTGTTGAAGACCCCTACTTGCCAGAGCACCCAGGCAAGCCCCCCCCCCTTGATCACCAGATATCGTCTACTCTTCTCTCTACTTCTTGCATTAGAGTAGTGTAGCATGTTACTGCTTTCCGTAAATACTATCCTGATGCATAGCCTGTCATTGTTGCTACAGTTATTGATACCTTACTTGCAATCCTAAATGCTTAGTATAGGATGCTAGTTTATCATCAATGGCCCTAAATTCTTGTCCGTCTGCCATGCTATACTATCAGGACCGTGATCACTCGGGAGGTGATCATGGGTGTATACTCATATACATATTATATGATACCTGTGATGACTAAAGTCGGGTCGGCTCGTAGAGTACCTGCGAGTGATTCACGGATTAGGTCCGAAAGGACGTTTGTCCCGACGGCCCTCTGAGTGAATCTTTGTGGCGGAGCGACAGGGCAGGTTGAGATCGCCTAGGAGAGAGGTGGGCCTCCCCCTGGTCGGCGTCCGTGGTTTTTTCAAAATAACACGCTTAACGAGATATTGGTATTTGATCTGAGTCTCGCCATTGGCCTATACGCACTAACCAACTACGCGGGAATAGTTATGGGCACTCGACGTCGTGATATCAGCCGAAACCTTCGTGACATCAGCGACTGAGCGGCGCGTGCCGGGTTGGACTGGAACGCCTGCTCTTGTATAAGGGAGGCTTTGTCTGCTCAGCGGCCGCGTATGCAACATGCAGGTGTGCAATGGGCGATGGGCCCAGACCAATGTGCCATAGGATTTAGACTGGCGTGCTGACCTCTCTGTTGTGCCTAGGTAGGGCTGCGACGTGTTGATCTTCCGAGGCCGGGCATGACACAGAAAAGTGTGTCCGGACAAAGCGGATCGAGCGTGTTGGGAAATGTGGTGCGCCCCTTCAGGGAAATTGATCTATTCGAATAGTCGTGTCCCTCGGTAAAAGGACGACCCGGAGTTGTACCTTGACCTTATGACAACTAGAACCAGATACTTAATAAAACACACCCTTCCAAGTGCCAAATACAACCGGTGATCGCTCTCTCACAGGGCGACGAGGGGAGGATCACCAGGTAGCATTATGCTATGCGATGATACTTGGTGAACTTACCATCTACTCTCTTCTTCTGCTGCAAGATGGAGGTCACTAGAAGCGTAGTCTTCGATAGGACTAGCTAACCCCCTCTTATTCCGGCATTCTGCAGTTCAGTCCACATATGCTACCCTTTTCCATTTGATACCAATGCATACATATGTAGTGTAGCTCCTTGCTTGCGAGTACTTTGGATGAGTACTCGTGGTTGCTTTGCTCCCCCTTTTCCCCCTTTCTATATCCGATTGCTGCGAACAGATGATGGAGTCCAGGAGCTAGACGCCGCCATCGACGACGACTCCTACTACACTGGAGGTGCCTACTACTACGTGCAGGCCGCTGATGACGACTAGGAGTAGTTTAGGAGGATCCCGGGCAGGAGGCCTGCGCCTCTTTCGATATGTATCCCTGTTTGTGCTAGCCTTCTTATGGAAAACTTGTTTAACTTATGTCTGTACTCAGATATTGTTGCTTCCGCTGACTCATCTATGATCAAGCTCTCGTATTCGAGCCCTCGAGGCCCCTGGCTTGTAATATGATGCTTGTATGACTTATTTTATTTTTAGAGTTGTGTTGTGATGTCTTCCCGTGAGTCCCTGATCTTGATCATACACATTTGTGTGTATGATTAGTGTATGATTAAATCGGGGGTGTCACAAGTTGGTATCAGAGCCGACTTCCTGTAGGAATCCCCCTTCCACATTCCTTGGCCGAAGTCGAGTCTAGACATTGCAAAACTTTTACTAACATGTCTGTGTGTCTTACGGGCCCACGTCGCCATTGGGTGGGATTAGGATCTTTTATTCCTCATCTATACTCTGTGACTCTGGTATCTCTTCTACTCGGTTGAATGATTTTGCTAACTCTAACACTAGGTTCTCGTAACTACTTCCTCCCGGAGAGCCCTCACTCCAGATGATTGCTTGGTCTCTCTATTGTTCTGAGAATCCTTTGAGATACTGCCTTGCAGTTCCTTGCCGCATGAATACCCACTACGGATAATTTCTCTCGCTTACCGAGTATCCGTGTCGGTGGGAACAACACCTATGGGATCACAAGAATCCCTACTACGGTTGCGGGGCGCGGGGTCGTGAGAAGAGCGGATCAAACAGATAGCACACGGTTCGTTTACCCAGGTTCAGGCCGCGGGGATGCGTAAAACCCTACTCCTGCTTTGGTGGATTGTATATCTGTGTTCTTGAGCTAGCTATGGGGCGTGAGGAGCTCCAAAACGCCGAATCCTCCTCCTGGTCGCCTCGGGCCTCCTTTCATAGGAAAGGGGTTGCCAAAGTAGCACCAGGAGGTGGAAAGGGAACAGTGATGCGAGGTTATCCCTCGCATCACATGACAAGGCGCATTTAATGCGTCTTGCCCAGGTGTCCTTGCTTTATCGGGGACGAGAGAGAGACCTGTCTCATCCGTCGCTGCTCCCTCTCGTGTCGACACGCGCCCTGGCTAGCGGCACCCGCGGTGCCATGTAGGAAGGCAGGCAGCTGAGGTGGCGCAGCGGTGGGTCTCCACAAAGATCTACATGCCTCCACGCAGGTGCCTGCCCAGCTGGTTGGGTTGGCAGCTGCATGCGAACGGCGGTGGAGGTTTGACTGGCGTGGGCCTGATGGTGGCCCTACGGGTGTTCTTGGCAAGGGCCATGCCGGGGCCCCGGCAAGGGTCTTGCCGTGGCGACTGCTGTCATCCCCGGCAAGGCTCTTGCCGGGGGCCTTGTGGTCCTCCTTGGCTGGGATCCCGCCGAGGATCATCATCTTCTGAAGGGTGTATCTGATCTTGAATGTCTTCACAAAGATCTGCATGCCACCACGGGGATGTCTCCCGAATCCTTGCCCCGTGGGGGCAGTGGAATCAAGGGTGACTCACTCTGTAGGTGTGGGGCGAGCTGCCACGGCAAGGGGCTTGCCGGGTTTTCTAAAACCGCCTCCCGGCAAGGATCTTGCCAGGGGGTTCCGTTTCGTCCCCTTTGCTCTTTGTGGTCTTGGTCTTGGCGTCGTTCTGCTTCTCCTGAGCTTCGGCCTTACCTTGGCTCACCTCCCTTGCCTTGTTCAGTGTGGTGGTGCCCATGGCTCAGACTGCCTGTGCATAGTTATAGGGGTACAAAAAGCGCGCCCCTCTTTTGTACACCGACAGGAGCCCCCAGGCCTGGGCCACACGTAAGCACAATCGCGTTATTGGGCTAAGCCCAAAAACGGTGCGCGGGCAGGTGGGGTGGTTTTTACCACGGTAAGTCTCTTTGCACGCTGTGCTTCCCATGCTTCCCGCACGTGGCGTGGCGTGGGGAGGCGTGTGTGATGTGGGCGGCATGCGTGGGGTTGCTTCCCGCGGGCATGCATCACATCACAGTGAATGTGAAAGGAGGCGACCCGCCTTTTCCCCCATAAGAAGGAATACCCGTGGGCGCGCTGCTCACTTTCTCCTCTTCCCTCGTGCCTTTTCCGATCTCAGAGCCGCCGTTCCCTTTCTTCCTTCCTTCCTAAGCTTTCGCTGTCGCCCGCCGCCGCTGCTTTGCCATCCCCTTCCTCAGCCCTCCAAACTTCTTGGTCGCCATGGCTCCCAAATTCGCTAAGGGCAAGGGGGTGGCTAAGGGCGCCGGGATGGTGGAGCCGCCGGAGAGCGCGCTGTCGGGGGACCAGACGAAGTCCGCCTTCTTCTTCCCCTTGACGGTTGATGTTCAAGAGCTCCGGGCCTCCTTCAAGCCCCTATGGGGAGTGAAGACGGGGGGAGAGGATTCGGGACACCCGGCGACGCGCATCATTCCTGCTGCTTGCGCTGATCCTGCCTCAAATCGGTACCCCTTCTTCGTTGATTACTTTTCTTGCGGGTTATGCCCTCCTTTCTCCGATTTCTTCTGCGACGTTATGCGCACCTTCAGCTTTCGCCTCTTGGATTATACTCCAAATGCGATGGCGTGCATGGCTTTCTTTTCGCATCTTTGCGAAGGCTTTGCCGGGGTGCATCCCAACACGGCGCTCTTCCGCCATTACTTCTTCCCTCGAATCCAGCCGGGAGGAGCCGTCTCCGGTTGCGTCACCTGGATCCCAAGATCCAAGGGGGCGTACCCGGACGGTGCCGTGAAGGAGAGGTGGGAGGAATGGCGTGGCCGGTGGTGCTGGATTGAAGATGAAAACCCGCCAGAATTCTGCAAGGTCCGCCGAGTGCCGCCGGTCCGCGGCAGCGATTGGAGCAATGTCGACGCTGCCGATGGGAGGCTCACCGTTGCCACCACCAGGATTCTCCGGCTCACCCAGGCCGGACTCACCCTTGTGATGATCGGGGCGGACTTCATTCGCCGTCGGATCGCCCCGTTGCACAACAAGGGGAGGCCAGCTTGGCTCTTCACGAACCCGGCTGACATTATGTGACTTTGCCCCGGCCTCGATCACAACTTCACAGTGCTGGCGCATGCCCACTTCTGCCAGTGGCTTTTCCAGCTTGATGTGTGTCGCGATGGCGAGGTCGAGCGGACCGGCAAGGCCGCGAGGGCTGCCGCAAAGGTTGGCAAGGCCCTCAAGGGGCCATTTTTCAAGCTACCAGCGGGGGTGGTCCCGTTGTGCAACAATTCACGTCGGTCCGAGATCATCGCCATGATGCCGGACTGTAATGTGCACGGCCCTGTCCCGAGCTGGAAGGAGCCTAAGGTCGAGGATGTGCAGCAATTCTTTGACACCCTAATCGAGGTGTATGTCAATGCCGACGCCGAGCGGTGGCTTATCATGGACACCACCCAGGCAGAGCTGGACTACATCGCCACTAGGGCGAGGGAGGCACAGCTTGCCATGGAGGCCGGCAGCGCCGGGGGCATGGAGGACATGGCCGCAACGGCGGCGGAGGAAGAGGAGCTCTCCCGGTGGGCGGCGGCCTCCGGGGAGGTCAGCAGCGCCAACACTGGATCTCCGCTCGTCGAAGACGCGGCCGACGAGTCGTCGGGGGAGGAGGAGGACGCGGCGGCGGGCCCGACGCCAACCAGGGGAAGAGGGCGAGTCCCGCGGCGGGCTGGCTCCGGTGAGCCGGTCCGGCCCGGCAGGGCTGCGCGGCCTCAATTGACCCTGGAGGGGTCTGGGCGCCACACGAGGGCCACGGCAGCCAAGAGGATGACGAAGGCCGCTGAGAAGAAGAAGACAACAGCCCCTTCCTCATCCGGGTGCGCACAAACCCTGCCGCCTCCTTCGCCTCCTCCGGTAGACATCGACTCGGATGATGATGCGGAGCTCCCTTTTGATCTCGGGCCTCTCAGCCCAGAGAGGAAAAGGAAACTGGTGGAAGAGCAGGAGACGGATGACGAGTAAGTTCTCCGTTCCTTACTATCATTTCCATTTCCTTGAATTGGGTCGCTTGTCTTGATCCATTTTTGCTTCCGTAGGGAGACAGAGACGTTGGCCCAGAGGGTGAAGAGGGCGAGGACCTCGGCGAGCAGCCAGCCCCCGGCTGGGGCTTCAAAGACACCACTGCTGGTGCTGAGCAGCCCGGACAGCAGCCCCCGGCGCATCCCCCAGTGTAAGTTCGTCACCCTCTTCTTACTCGACACGTGGTAGGTGCTCGATGCTATGATGTTGACCTTGCCGGGTTTGCAGGAGGGGAGCGTCAGCAGGAGGAGCCACAGAGGGCTACCCCTAACACACCACCCCCATCGACTACGCCGCCGCGGGGGGCGTCCCCGGCAAGGGCATTAGGCACGGAGCCCACACCTATGGAGGAAGAGGGGAACTTGGGCGCTGGTGGCTCTTCCACGGCGCCGTTGCTGGCGGAGAGGGGACTTCTGCTTCACAGCCGGGCACTAGTGAGTCGCCTGTCCTTCGTCTCTGTGTTTCCCTTATTCTTTTCCTGGCTTCATTGCTCCCGTTGCTGCCCAGGCCCTCCTTCAACAGGTATGGAGGACGTGGATACCGTTGCTGGGAACATTGCTGAGGAGGCCACCAAGGATGCTGCCGAGGACACTGCGGCGGGGGCTGCCAAGGCGACCGGCGAGGCATCTGCCGAGGGCGCCAGTGGTGGACCTACCGGTGAGGCCGGAAAGGCCTCCGCCGAGGAAGAGGTGGTGGGTGACCAGCCTCCCTCCTCCTCAACCTCAGGCCCCGGCAGGTATCTGAAGGTGGGCGACCATCTCTTCGTCCACCTCCCAGGGGCGTCAAGCCGGGTGCCCGCCGAAGGGGAAGTTTTCGATGGCGAGGTGCTTGCCGCCACCGGGCTCGAGGTGGTTGATGAGCCAGGCGTTGGTGGTGACGGTTCTCCAGAAGAGCAGCTTTTCCGTGCCATGGGGGCCAATTTCCGGAAGCTCCAAGTGCTCTACCATGCTCGCCTGGACAAGGTCAAGTCCAAGATGGCAACGGTGGACAACGCAGAGGTGGACTTCAAGGCGCGCGTTGCCGAGACGCAGACCTGGTTCCACCAGGCTCGCAAGGACCAGAGGGCCTTCCAGAAGAAATTGGCCGAGTGCGATGTGGAGCTCACCATGATGATGGCCGACATCGAGAAGGCCCAGGAAAAGGCGGCGAACTTGGCTGCCGCGGCCGAGGCCGCCCGGAACCAGCATCAAGCCACCTTGAATTCCCAGGAAGAGGACCTCACCGCGCGTGAGGCGAAGCTTGCTGCAGCGCTCCGTGGCAAGGATGAGGAGCTCGAGGCCCTTGTCGCGCGGCGGACTCACGAGATGGAGCAGAGGCACAAGGAGGCACTCGATGCCCAGGCTCTGGCCCATGCCGGCAAGGTAAGGGAGTTGGAGGTGGCGCAGGACAAGCTGAAGGAGCAGGCCCTCAAGCTGTCCAACGAGAAGAGCACGCTCAACAGCGCCTTGGTGGAGGCGCAAGGAGCGGTCATCAGCAGGGCTGGGGAGCTCTCTGAAGCGCAAAACTCCGTCAGAGACCTCAAGCTGAAGCTGGAGGATCTCGAGAAGATGCTCTCGGAGAGCAGGGCTCGAGAGGATACCTTGACCAGCAGCCTGGAGGAGGAGAAGAAGCTGCGGGCAAACAAGGCCGCCTCCCACCAGGATTATGTGGCGGGCGAGAACAGATGGATCAGCCGCCTGGAGGAGGTCGCCGGCAGGGTCACCTCGCAGTTGGCCACTATGGGTATGCCACACGTGAGGTACGCCCCTGAGCGTAGCGGGACCGTCAACACCAAGTTGACCCTCTTCTTCGAGGGCGTCCTCGGAGCCTTGGCGTAACTTCACTCCAACAGGACGGCCACGCTGGCCGAGGAGGCCCGGCGACTTTGCCGGAGGGTCGTGACCAAGGTCCTCACCAAGACGGCGTACTGGAATCCCGATCTTGACTTCGCGGCCGCGATGAAGAGCTTGCCGGATGGTGCTGACCTCACGGTGCTCAAGGAGCGCATCAAGCCCATCACCGAGTGCATCGACGAAATCAAGAGGGTGGAAGGCCAGCGCCGGGATTAGGCATCCAGTTCTTCTTCACCGCTGCGGGTTCCCGACCAAGACAAATTTTATCTTTAGTTAGAACTGCTGCTATGATGTGATGTAATATAACTTTGAAGTACTCTTAATTTTCATGCATGTTATTTCCCCGTTCGATTCCTCTTTGTATGCGTGCCCTATGTCGATTGGGAAGGCTTGCCGGTGCGGAAGCCCCTAGCGGCGTTTTGGGGACGGATCCCCATGGCCAGCCTAGTACGCGTGCTGCCGGACGAGCCACCTTTCTGTTCTGAACGCGGCCGCTCGAACTGTCGAGCTTGACTCGAGTCAGAATCGGGGGCGTTGCAGATCGCGGAAGGCTACTCTACCATTCTCGACGCAGCCGCTTGAGCTATTGAGCGGACTCGAAACAGGGCAAGGGCGTTGCCGATCGTGGTAGAGCCCCCTAGTGTGTAGGTTTCTCATACAAAGCAAATATCTCCGGGGGGAATAACCTCAAATAAGAAAGGTAGCACAAATAAGGGTTCAGTGCAACTTAGCTTCTGTTTGCGATCGCTCGAGTGTCGATCTTCTGGCCTCCTTTCTTCTTCAAGGGACACGAAGATGAAGGAGTGTCGGGCTAACTGCTAGAGCCAATTCTCACAATTGTGTCCCCTACCTGGCGTGCCAAAGATGTCGGTGGCAACGACACCTATGGGATCACAAGAATCCCTACTACGGTTGCGGGGTGCGGGGTCGTGAGAAGAGCGGATCAAACAGATAGCACACGGTTCATTTACCCAGGTTCGGGCCGCGGGGATGCGTAAAACCCTACTCCTGCTTTGGTGGATTGTATATCTGTGTTCTTGAGCTAGCTATGGGGCGTGAGGAGCTCCAAAAAGCCGAATCCTCCTCCTGGTCGCCTCGGGCCTCCTTTTATAGGAAAGGGGTTGCCACAGTAGCACCAGGAGGTGGAAAGGGAACAGTGATGCAAGGTTATCCCTCGCATCACATGACAAGGCGCATTTAATGCGTCTTGCCCAGGTGTCCTTGCTTTATCGGGGACGGGAGAGAGACCTGTCTCGTCCGTCGCCGCTCCCTCTCGTGTCGACACGCGCCCTGGCCAGCGGCGCCCGCGGTGCCATGTAGGCAGGCAGGCAGCTGAGGTGGCGCAGCGGTGGGTCTCCATGAAGATCTACATGCCGCCACGCAGGTGCCTGCCCAGCTGGTTGGGTCGGCAGCTGCATGCGAACGGCGGTGGAGGTTTGACTGGCGTGGGACTGATGGTGGCCCTACGGGTGTTCTTGGCAAGGGCCTTGCCGGGGCCCCGGCAAGGGTCTTTCCGTGGCGCCTGCTGTCATCCCCGTCAAGGCTCTTGCCGGGGGCCTTGTGGTCCTCCTTGGCTGGGATCCCGCCGAGGATCATCATCTTCTAAAGGGTGTATCTGATCTTGAATGTCTTCACAAAGATCTGCATGCCACCACGGGGATGTCTCCCGAATCCTTGCCCCATGGGGGCAGTGGACTCAAGGGTGACTCACTCCGTAGGTGTGGGGCGAGCTGCCACGGCAAGGGTCTTGCCGGGTTTGCTAAAACCGCCTCCCGGCAAGGATCTTGCCGGGGGGGTCCGTTTCGTCCCCTTTGCTCTTTGTGGTCTTGGTCTTGGTGTCGTTCTGCTTCTCCTGAGCTTCGGCCTTACCTTGGCTCACCTCCCTTGCCTTGTTCAGTGTGGTGGTGCCCGTGGCTCAGACTGCCCATGCACAGTTATAGGGTACAAAAAGTGTACCCCTCTTTTTGTACACCGACAATCCGTTCTTCCCTCCTTGTTTATCACAAGATACATTGAAGTACTATCTGATCTTTCGGTAATCCTCTGCCCGCTATTTCTCTAAAAATACTTGTCTGCTTGCATTATGGTTGTGTTCCATATGACTAGCAACAGTCATTAGTATCCTTTGTCATTATCATTTCGAGCACCTTGATTCAATATGTTGCGAATGTTCGCTATCCACAATCAGATCTTATAATTAATCCTTCCGACTCAGATGTCATTTTGAACATGAGCTGGTCCTCGACCAATCAAGTTGTCGTCGAGTATACCCCTAAGTCCATTCAACTCATCCATTCTTAATCAGAGCGCTTGCTTCTGATCCCTTGATTTGAAACTCATAATTCTTTTGCGTTTGAGCTTTGAATTAGTTAGTGGTTTCTATAATCTGATACCTTTGCATTCTTTTTCCTTCTGATTGTGTACCGATACTCACCTCAGGTTCCTTGTGGTCCGCGAGACCAATTGCTTGGTTATTATCCGACAGTGTCCTTCATATCCAATAACCTTGAGAGTTTCTCCCCTCATACATAATGCCTTTGGTAAATTGTGTCTTCTGCCTTTGGCAAGTTATATCCTATGCCTTTGTCAATCATGCTTTGCTTTGAGCATGTGTTAATTGATCCTAAAGTTCATGGTATATGTTCTACGATGCCCTGATGGGTTGAACCAATGCCTTCCCTAATCTATGTAAACCCGAAAGATTTCACAGGTCATACTTATCTGGTATTGCACTAGGTAAAATTTCAACAAGTAATGGCATTTTTGAAATACGAGAGGTGAATGGAAGGTTATGCATTGAGGAAGTGGGAGTCGACCTTGAACCTTTGTGTTCATGCCCATGGACCCGATGTAGATCCTATCATGGAAGCTTCTTGTGATAATAACTATTTCCTTGATATAATATCCTTTGGTATCGGTGAATTGATCCTTTGCAATCGTGGTTCCGACCATATGTTCTTCCCTAATCCCATTTCTCGGGCAAGTTTAAGCACTTGTCTTCTGTGGATCAATACATCTGTCCAGCCTCTATTATGATCTACCTTCGAGTATTACATCGTGGTATCTAGATAATATCGCAGAACCACATTACTTCTTATGGGTTCTTCAAATATTATTTCTCACCGATCAAATTTTCCCTGGGTTCTGGGTTGTTAGACACTCAAGGACACCGATAAGGGATCAATTCCACACTCCGATTCAATAACTCTAGTAATATTTGTTGCTTATGAGTTTATTAACCCTTCAAGTCATTCCTAGCCTGATCGGCTATATCATTATCATGCCATTTTTAATAGTGCTGCCTAGTCCATCTTCCCGGAGCACAATTTTCGACGATGAGCTAAGCTTACATCGACTTTCCTCATCATATCGTTTCGCATTGAACAACAAGCTTGATTCCGAGTTTGTGACGTACCCGTGGTTCCAATAACCTTTCGCTTCATCATTCCTTTGACTTGATGTCATCACCGATCGATTACACCCTCTTGAAATCTCTCGACAATTGTGTCATGATCATCATCAACATTCTGAGCTCTTCCAGGATATTAGTCGAATTCATGATGGGAAATACCATCCTTTCCCCTTGATGGTTGGTATTAACATCGACAACATTCTTGCATTCCCTCCAACACAAAACTTGTTCTTGTTTTGTGTTATACCTTGAGTCCCTTGATATCCGACTTATGTTATGTTCTACCTTGAAGTATTACTGTCTTTTATGTCAGGGATTTTTTGAGTATTGCTCCACCTCTTAAGAATTCTTTGTGTAGTGATACTTCTCACAAGCACCATTCTTTCTTGATCCCGTATTGCCTAACCGAGAATATCGACAAGTGAACGATGCTGCTTGGACTCTGTAATTCAAGCAACCTGTTACTTTGAAGTTAATGGTCGATAGTTACATTCTAAGTCTCTTGCTTATTGAATCATCATTCAAACATTGATTGTGCCACCTAGTCCAGATTTCTGGGTGCACCCTTCTATCATTGTTAAATTGTGTATGTTTTCCTCGAGCATACCTCATTATAGCATTTGATCTGACAAATGTTATTTTCCTTGTTCACATAGTTGTGGAAATATTTTTTTTGGAAATCTCAATGAATTGTCGCTGAGTCAATCAGCCACCTCCTCACCTCCTTGATTTAATGACGAACTCTTGTTTCGGAACTCGCTTCCATAGCTCAAATTCCCGAGAATCATACAATGTCATCTCGACAATTTGTGTTGCACTTTATTCTGAGGCATCCTGAGTCTGAGTTATCCTAACACCAATCAGATCTGAATCTCTGTTAGATATGATGGATGGAACATATTTGCAAGAGTTATAACATTGGTTGTTAAATGACCCGGTAAGGTGGTGTAATGCCTAGTAAACCTGTCTGGAGGACCTATTGTCATAGATTCCTTTTCAGCAAGATTATCCATTCTTCCATGAGGAAATTGTAAGACTTATTCTACAAGTTATTCCTGATGGATCCTTTGTGTTTCCAAAGTCTGATCTTCACCTGATGACCATGTCAATGCTTCTCGAAGCATGTCTATGGTACTCCAATTTCAACAAGAACATTTGAAGCCCAATGCTAAATGTTTCCTACTCAATTATCCAAACACCGCTGTCAAGAAATTTCTCTCCCCTTACCTAAAGAGTTTTCTACATTATATCCTGTCATGGATATCATGCTATGCTTGTCCTTGGGAAGGATATACCCTTGAAATATGTGTTTAAACACATTTTCCTTTCCATTGTTCTGATTAATCTAATAACCATATTTTCCTTTCCATTGGTTGGTTTAACTTTTCTTGTGATCTATATGATCTATGCACTAATATCCTCCTGCTTGTGTAAACACCTTGGTGTACAACCATGTCAGTAAGACCCTATTGCTTTTGTTGATAGCATTCAGGTAACCACCGATGGACAAGAACTTTGCCTATTGGTCTGCCTCGTACAATGAGCAGGAAAAAGGTTCTCTTCGTCCCTCGCCCTTGGTACCAATGGTTGTTGCTGACATGATCAATATTCTATCCTCTGACATGTCTTGCTTACATGATCATGTAAGACGTCATCCCCCATCCTACTTTTAACCCACATGGTGGGCCCATAACCCATAGTTCCACAGGATCGAAACCTGACTCTCCTGAACACCCTGTTGTCGAAGTTATTCCTCGCGCTTGACTTCGTATGTAATTCACGGGCCACCTACTTAGTGATCTATTCTGGTAGCAGATGTAATACTTATTCACATTGCTCCGAACCCCTTTCACTTTCTGATTAGTCCATCGAACGATTGCCTTCCCATCGGAAACTTCTCATGTTACCTTCTTACTTTACTCTCGATATGTTCTTAAGTATCTATTTGAGAATTACTTTCTACCACATTCCGTGAGTTATCTGCCGGATAGTCCACCTTGTAAGGTCCGTTCTTCCAAAGTTACCCCTTTTCCTTTCATAAGTATGATGAAATTCCCGAAGAAAGGATGATGACTTCGTCATGACGACCTGAAGCAGAGGAATGAAGACATCAACGTAATGGATCGACCTCTTGGAGAAGAGCAACCAAGGCCAAGAAGATTCGTTAGAATTTCGTAACCAGACCTCTCCCCCTTATTCCACCTCTTAATTCTTGGGATGAGATTTCTTGGAGTGGAGGAGAATTGTGACGCCCAGATTATTATGCTACAGTAAACCTAAGCTAGTGATGACACGTCACCTCTGATATTGTTGCTAACCTCGCGTTTGATCTAAACGTTTCAAAATCAAATTTGAATTTTTGACAAATAATAAAAGTTTTCAAAATTTCAAAACTAAAAGGTTCGGACTGTGACGTAATTAAGTTTACTAAATTAGGTGCCACCTATGTATTTTTTCAAAAACTAAATGTTTAGGAGATGGGAGAAAACAGAAAAAGGAAAAGAATAAAAACAGAAAACAAGACAAACAAAAAAAACAAAAAGAAACCCCAACCCTCGACTGGGCCAGTCGGCCCAGCTGCTAGCGAGGCCAGCCCAAACCGGCCCAGGTGGTGCTCCCCACTCCCCCATAACCCGCCCAGGCAACCGAACCCTAGAAGCAACCCCCACCCCCCATGATCTCCACCCTCTCCCTCTAGCGCCACTAGGGGAGAGCCCCGCGCACGACCCCCCCCCCCACCTCTCTCGCTCGCTGTCACGCCCCCCCCTCGATATGAACTGGGGCTCGACCCCAACACCTCCCGCCGCCCTCGCCATGACGCCACCGCTCGAGGGCCTCGTCACTGTCGCCATGCCCGTCCCCGGCGTCGTCCCGCCCCGACGCGGTCGCTCCCGTCCTCGCCCGGAGTGGTCGTCAAGCACTGCCTCGACCTTGCCATCGTCCCCGTCCTCCTCCTCGAACCCGCTGCCACTCCCCTACACCGTCCATGAGCACCTCCCTCTCTGCCCGTCCGCGACGCCCGTTCCGGACACCGCGCCTGACCGCACCCGGCACCGCCCGCTGTGCTCCGTCCTTGATGACCGCACCCGCGTCTGTTGTTGCCCTCGCTCAAGCTCGCACCTCCGCGCGTGCACCGCATAGGCCCAGGCGCGCTCGGTCCCCCGCTCCCTCTCCGTCCCCACGAGCCTTCTCACGCCCGCCGACGCGTCGGGAGCGCCCTGGCCATGCCCGAGCAGCACCCGACCGCACCCCGCCCGCAGCCTCATGGCCGCTCTCACGCGCGCCTCTCCATCCGCGCAAGCGCCCGCCGCCGCTGCTACCTCCCGCCTGCAGCTAGCGCTCGCGCGAGCCTTGCTGCTCCAGGCCGCAGCCATGGCCACCTCGCCACCCGCCTTCGTCAGCCCGTCTCCGCCTGACCTCGTCGGCGGTGAACTGCATCCACCCCGCAGCCACCCCTTCCAGCCACCGCGCCACTGCCTTGGCCGGTGCCCTGACGCAGCCCCGCTTGCCTCGCTCGGCGGCACCCTGTCGGGCGCCCGTGCCCAACGCCCGTTCGCCCACTATGCCCCTTGGGCCAATGACATGAGGGCCCAGCCCAGAATGTTATTTTTAAGAATTTAAAACAATTATTATTAATAATTAATTAATTAATTTTGATTAATTAAGATAAACAACTAATTAATCATGATTAGTTAGTCGAGTCAATGGCGAATGGGACCGACACGTCAGTTTGACCAGTCAACACCCGTGTTGATAGCTGACATCATGTTGATGTCATGCTGACGTCAGCATGCACTGTTCTGGATAATGTTGAGTAAAAGTAATTAAATAAATCCTAAAAACGATTTAAATCTTTTAAAATTAATATAAAATAAACCGTAGCTCGGATGGAAAAACTTTGTACATGAAAGTTGCTCAGAACGACGAGACGAATTCGGAAACGCAGCCCTTTCATCCGCCACGCATCCCTAGCTTAGTGAACACGCAACTTTCCCCCTCCGATTCATCTGTCCAAAAACGCGAAACACCGGGGATATTTTCCCAGATGTTTCCCCCTTCACCGGTATCACCTCATACCGCGTTAGGGCACACCTAACACCGCTACTTGTCATGTCATGCATTGTTATGCATCTGTTTGCATTGTATTCATTGTTTCTTCCTCCTCTTCTCTCCGGTAGACTACGAGACTGACGTCACTGCTGGTTCCCCGGTCGAGTACGTTGTTGACGACCCCTACTTGCCATAGAAATCAGGCAAGCCCCCCCCCCCTTGATCAGCAGATATCGCGTACTCTTCTCTCTGCAGCTTGCATTAGAGTAGTGTAGCATGTTACTGCTTTCCGTAAATCCTATCCTGATGCATAGCCTGTCATTGTTGCTATAGGTATTGATACCTTACCTACAATCCTAAATGCTTAGAATAGGATGCTAGTTTATCATCAGTGGCCCTACATTCTTGTCCATCTGCCATGCTATAATATCAGGCCCTGATCACTCGGGAGGTGATGACGGGTGTATACATATATACATATTATATGATACCTGTGATGACTAAAGTCGGGTCGGCTCGTAGAGTACCCGCGAGTGATTCACGGATTGGGTCCGAAAGGACGTCTGTCCCGACGGCCCTCTCAGTGAATCTTTGTGGCATAGCAACAGGACATGTTGAGAACGCCTAGGAGAGAGGTGGGCCTGGCCCTGGTCGGCGTCCGTGGTTATTTCAAAATAACACGCTTAACGAGATCTTCGTATTTGATCTGAGTCTGGCCATTGGCCTATATGCACTAACCAACTACGCGGGAACATTTATGGGCACTCGACGTCATGGTATCAGCCGAAGCCTTCGTGACGTCAGCGACTGAGCGGCGCGCGCCGGGTTGGACTGGATCACCTGCTCTTGTATAAGGGAGGCTAGGTCTGCTCGCCGGCCGCGTACGCAACGTGCAGGTGTGCAATGAGCGATGGGCCCAGACCCCTGCGCCATAGGATTTAGACCGGCATGCTGACCTTTGTGTTGTGCCTAGGTAGGGTTGCGACGTGTTGATCGTCCGAGGCCGAGCATGACCCAGAAAAGTTTGTCCGGACAAAGGGGATCGAGCGTGTTGGGAAATGTGGTGCACCCCTGCAGGGAAGTTGATCTATTCGAATAGCCGTGTCCCTCGGTAAACGGACGACCCGGAGTTGTACCTTAACCTTATGACAACTACAACCGGATACTTAATAAAACACACCCTTCCAAGTGCTAGATACAACCGGTGATCACTCTCTCACAGGGCGACGAGGGGAGGATCACCGAGTAGGATTGTGCTATGCGATGATACTTGGTGAACTTACCATCTACTCTCTTCTTCTGCTGCAAGATGGAGGTTACCAGAAGCGTAGTCTTCGATAGGACTAGCTATCCCCCTCTTATTCCGGTATTCTATAGTTCAGTCCACATATGCTACCATTTTCCATTTGATACCAATGCATACATATGTAGTGTAGCTCCTTGCTTGCGAGTACTTTGGATGAGTACTCACGGTTGTTTTGCTCCCCCTTTTCCCCCTTTCTATATCCGATTGCTGTGACCAGACGATGGAGTCCATGAGCCAGACGCTGCGGTCAACGATGACTCCTACTACACTGGAGGTGCCTACTACTACGTGCAGGCTGCTGATGACGACCAGGAGTACTTTAGGAGGATCCGAGGCAGGAGGCCAGCGCCTCTTTCGATATGTATCCCTGTTTGTGCTAGCCTTCTTAAGGCAAACTTGTTTAACTTATGTCTATACTCAAATATCGTTGCTCCCACTGACTCATCTATGATCGAGCTCTTGTATTCGAGCCCTCGAGGCCCCTAGCTTGTAATATGATGCTTGTATGACTTATTTTATTTTTAGAGTTGTGTTGTGATATCTTCCCGTGAGTCCCTGATCTTGATCGTACACGTTTGCGTGTATGATTAGTGTATGATTGAATCGGGGGCGTCACATCTACCCATGCAATGGGATAGAGGACGCCCCATGTTTGCAGGGAGTTAATTGAAGTGCCCGCGCACGACCCCGAGGGGTTAACTACCATTTTACTCTTCCCAGCATGCCTGCCGTCTCCGCCACGTATGCTGCATGCATTACACATGGTAGATGGCAGTCGCATAGGGTGCTGGAATGATTGCCATGGCAGAAAGAATGATGCTCAGATGGGTGCGGGAGGGCGGTCAGCGAATCTGGGCGCCGTCAGTGGTGCTGATGCATCGTATTGGCGAAGTGGGGCAGTTGCCACAGGATGGTGGGGAGCCAGCCCTGCTACCACGCTCTGCTATAAAAGGGGCCGCAGAGGTGGACTGAAGGGCTCACCCACGCATCTTCTCCTTCTCCTTATCATAATCTTCCCGCGCCCTTCTCCAATCATGGTGAGAGGAAGAGGACACGCTCAAGCTCCGGCGGCGGCGACGAGGGCCTCGTCTCGACACCGCATCCCCACCCCTATTTGGGACGTGGGGGTAGGATCCAGTGCGCAAGGTGGTGCGACAGGACATGGTTGTGGCCGGCGCGGTGTTCGGGGCCGGGGAGGACGCGGCCGTGCTCCACTCGCCCCACCCCAACTGCTCTGACTCCACTCAAGGGCCATGTCGGGCACACGTCGCCAGATTTCATCATCCAGCTAGGCGAGTGATAACCCACAAGTATAGGGGGTCACAACAGTTTTCGAGGGTAGAGTATTCAACCCAAATTTATTGATTCGACACAAGGGGAGCCAAGGAATATTCTCAAGTATTAACAGTTGAGTTGTCAATTTAGCCGCACCTAAAAGACTTAATATCTGCAGCAAAGTATTTAGTAGCAAAGTAATATTGAACTAAGGGTAATGGTGGCAAAAGTAAAAGTTTTGGTTTTTTAGTGATTGTAACAGTGGCAATGGAAAAGTAACTAAGCAAAGAACAATATGTGAAAAGCTCATAGGCAATGGATCAGTGATGGATAATTATGTCGGATGCGATTCCTCATGCAACAGTTATAACATAGGGTGACACAGAATTAGCTCCAGTTCATCAATGTAATGTAGGCATGTATTCCGAATATAGTCATACATGCTTATGGAAAACAACTCGCATGACATCTTTTGTTCTACCCTCCCGTGGCAGCGGGGTCCTATCGTAAACTAAGGGATATTAAGTCCTCCTTTCAATAGAGTACCGAACCAAAGCACTAACACACATGAACTCCTCAAACTAGGGTCATCACCGGGAGTGGTCCCGATAATTGTCACTTTGGGGTTACCGGATCATAACACATAGTACGTGACTGTTAACTTGCAAGGTGGGATCAAGAACTCACATATATTAATTAAAACATAATAGGTTCAGATCTGAAATCATGGCACTCGGGCCCTAGTGAAAAGCATTAAGCAGAGCAAAGTCATAGCAATATCAATCTCAGAAGATAAAGGATAATATGGATTAACCCTAACAAAACTAACTCGATTACATGATAAATCTCATCCAACCCATCACCGTCCAGCAACCCTACGATGGAATTAATCACGCACGGCGGTGAGCATCATGAAATTGGTGATGGAGGAAGGTTGATGATGACGATGGCGACGAATTCCCCTCTCCGGAGCCCCAAACGTACTCCAGATCAGCCCTCCCGAGAGAGATTAGGGCTTGGCGGCGGCTCTGTATCGTAAAACATGATGAATCCTTCTCCTTGATTTTTTCTCCCCAAACATGAATATATAGAGTTGGAGTTGAGGTTGGTGGAGCCTCTGGGGGCCCATAAGACAGGGGGGCGCGCCCCACGGGGGTGGGCGTGCCCCCCACCCTCGTGGACAGGGTGTGGGTCCCTGGTGTTGATTCTTTCGCCAGTATTTTTTTAAAATTACAAAAATATTCTCCGTGAAGTTTTAGGTCATTCTGAGAACTTTTATTTCTGCACAAAAATAACACCATGGCAATTCTGCTGAAAACAGCGTCAATTCAGGTTAGTTCCATTCAAATCATGCAAGTTAGAGTCCAAAACAAGGTCAAAAGTGTTTGGAAAAGTAGATACGATGGAGACGTATCAACTCCCCCAAGCTTAAACATTTTCTTGTCAAGAAATTCAGTTGAAAAACTAAAAGTGATAAAGAAAAACTTTTACAAACTCTCTTTGATCTTGTGTTGTAAATATGTAAAGCCAGCATTCAAGTTTTCAGCAAAGATTATGAACTAACCATATTCACAATAATAGTTGGATCTCATGTTTACTCATATCAATGGCATAATCAACTAGTGAGCAATAATAGTAAATCTCGGATGACAACACTTTCTCAAAACAATCATAGTATGATATATCAAGATGGTTGCTCGCTAGCCCTTTCTGAGACCGCAAACCATAAATGCAGAGCACCTATGAAGTTCAAGGACTGACTAAACAGTGTAATTCATGGTAAAAGAGATCCAGTCACAGTCATACTTAATGTAAACAAATAGTAATGCATTCACATGACAGCGGTGCTCTCCAACTGGTGCTTTTTAATAAGAGGGTAATGACTCAACATGAAAGTAAATTGATAGGCCCTTCGCAGAGGGAAGCAGGGATTTGTAGAGGTGCCAGAGCTCGATTTTTGAAATAGAGATAAATAATATTTTGAGTGGATACTTTCATTTTCAACATAACAACCAAGAAATCTTGATATCTTCCATGCTACACACATTATAGGCGGTTCCCAAATAGAATGGTAAAGTTTATACTCCCCCACCACCAACAAACATCAATCCATGGCTTGTCCGAAACAACGGGTGCCTCCAACTAACAACAATCCTGGGGGAGTTTTGTTTTCAATTATTTTAATTTAAGCATGGGACATGGAACCCCGGTTACCAGCCATTTTCTTGTGAGTTAGGAGCGGAGTCCACTCCTCGTGACAATAACCCACCTAGCATGGAAGATATAGACATCCCCAGTTGATACATGAGCTATTCGATCATACAAAACAAAATTTTATTTGAAGGTTTAGAGTTTGGCACATACAAATTTACTTGGAATGGTAGGTAGATACTACACATTGGAAGGTATGGTGGACTCATATGGAATAACTTTTGGGGTTTATGGAAGTGGATGCACAAGCAGTATTCCCGCTTAGTATAAGTGAAGGCTAGAAAGAGACTGGGAAGCGACCAGCTAGAGAGCGACAACAGTCATGAACATGCATTAAAATTAATCAACACTGAGTGCAAGCATGAGTAGGATATAATTCACCATGAACATAAATATTGTGGAGGCTATGTTGATTTTCTTTCAACTACATGCGTGAACATGTGCCAAGTCGAGCCACTCGAATCGTTCAAAGGAGGATACCACCCTATCATACCGCATCACAACCATTTTTATAGCATGTTGGCACACAAGGTAAACCATTATAAACTCCTAGCTAATTAAGCATGGAACGAGCAACTATAATCTCTAATTGTCATTGCAAACATGTTTCATTCATAATAGGCTGAATCAGGAACGATGAGCTAATCATATTTACAAAAACAAGATAGGTTGAGTTCATACCAGCTTCTCTCATCTCAATCAGTCCATCGTATATCGTCATTATTGCCTTTCACTTGCACGACCGAACGGTGTGGATAATAATAATAGTGCATGTGCATTGGACTAAGATGGAATCTGCAAGCATTCAATACAAGGGAGAAGACAAGGTAATATGGGCTCTTTGTTAAATCAACAATAATGCATATGAGAGACACTCAACATTTTCATCATGGTCTTCTCCTCTCAACCCCCAAAGAAAACAAAAGAAACAAAAAAATTTACACGGGAAAGCTCCCAACAAGCAAAAGAAAAATGAGAAAACTTTTTGGGTTTTCTTTTAATTACTACTACTACCAGCATGGGAAGTAAACTAGCTAAGAGCTACAACTATTTTTTTGGTTTTTCTTAAGGTTTTTCAAACACACAAGAAGAATGCTTAAAATGAAAATAAACTAGCATGGATAGTACAATGAAAAAGTATGAGCACCAACAACTGTCATGAGTGCATGAACATGAATGTAATGTCGGTGAGAAATACGTACTCCCCCAAGCTTAGGCTTTTGGCCTAAGTTGGTCTAGGGCCATGGCTCAAAGTTGCCCTCTCCGGTGTACGGAGGAGTGTCCTCTGGGTGCCACTGGTTGGCGATCTCCTCCGGATCCCACTGATAAACAGATTGTCGGTAAGGGTCAAGGGATGGCTCCGGCTCAGGCTCTCGAGCTGGTGTCAGGCTCCAGTATGTATGAACGGCCTCCAGAAAAATGAGGTACGTGCCTGAAAATATGTTGAACAAAGAGGGCGCAGGCAAGGTAATAATCTCACAGTAGTTTTTATCAAATATCAATTTATACTTAAGCATCTTCTTCTTATCCTTAACAATAAAATAATGTGCTACCATACTCTTATAATCTAGAAAAATAGGGGGCAACAATTTTTCCTCTTTCTCATAATGCCTAATAGGTACCCTAAAGTGTGCAGCAAGGCGCGAAGCAAAGATGCCTCTGAAGATGGTGCCCTTTGTACGGTTCAGATTTAATCATTTTGCAACAATAGCACCTAAATTGAAAGTAGTATCACGAAACAAAGCATGGAGCAAAATAACAATACTAGGAGCACTGAGATTTCCACTGTTCCCGCGACCAATTAAGCATCTACTAGCAAATATTGCAAAGTAACGTAGAACAGGAAAATGTATGCTAGTAATTCTTGCATTGGAAACTTTCCTCATTTCCCCTACAGCAATCGTATCAATAAACCCCTCCACATCATTACGATGTGGTGCCTCTATGCTCCCCGCAAAGGGTATCTTACAAACCCGACAAAACCATATAGTGACATCTCCTTAACCTCATCATATAAGTGAAATTCCACTGAAGGTGGTGATTTCTTAGCATGAAAGTAAAAAATTTGCACGAAAATATTAGTGAGGAGGAGATACTGTTCGCGCTGGTCGCGGAGGAAGTCGATGAGGCCTGCATTCTCAGCCAAATAATAAAACTCCCCATAAATCCCAGCTGCTCTCAAGAACTCATCACAAGGCCATTCACACGGCCAAACCTCCGCAGTGCGAGGGAGATTATATTTGGGCTTTTTATTCTCTTCACTTTGCTTATCCTTCGAGCTTCGGCTCGAAGAGCCCGTCAATAATCTTTTCATCATTTTCTTTCTCTGAAAAATTTCTGAAATTTTTAGCGACTCAAAATAAAAGTGAACCAAACTTGACAAGATTGATAGCAACTACTCCCACAAGTGCCTAGAGGCCATATCATGCATTAAAACTACTTTTGAGCACATAAATTTGACACGCAAGCTCAAGAATAGGGTCACCTAAGAAGCAAAAATTTGCAATAAATAAAGCACTATAACTAAAACTAATTGGACCATTGGAGGAGTCACATACTGAAGAACAATCCCCCAAAGCAGTTTTGTGAATGGAGCTTTGAGCAAGGAGATCGAAAATGGCAGCAAGATGAGCTAGAACATGGGTTTGAGCTATGTGAGGATTTTTTTTGGAGGAGGACAAAGTGTGTGGGTGCTGGAATAAGTGGAGGGGGCCACGTGGGGTCCATGAGGCAGGTGGCGCGCCCTGGACCCTCGTGGCCAGGTGGTGTGGCCCCTTGGTGTGTTCTCAGTGCCAATAATTCTTAAATATTCTACAAAAAATCATCTAAAATTTTCAAGACATTTGGATAACTTTTATTTTTGAGGTATTTTTTATTGCAAGGATAATTCAGAAAACAGACAGAAAATACTATTTTTTGCTTTATTTAATCTAAATAACAGAAAGTAAAAGGAGGGTACGGAGAGTTGTGCTTTCTAACTTCATCCATCTCACGCTTATCAAAAGGAATCCACTAAGAAGGTTGATCAAGTCTTCTTAACAAACTCTTTTCGAATAACATGAAACCGAAGAATTTTCGAATAACACTAAGTTACCTCAACGGGGATATGCACGTCCCCAACAATAAGAATATCATATTTCTTCTTGACAGTAGGAAGAGGGAATTCAAAACCTCTAATAGTAATTGTTGGAATTTTTCGAATAGAATTGATACTGTGGACTTGAGGTTGTTTCCTCGGAAAGTGTACTGTGTGCTAATTACCATTAACATGAAAAGTGACCTTTCCTTTGTTGCAATCAATAACAGCCCCTACAGTATTCAAAAAGGGTCTACCAAGGATAATAGACATACTATCATCCTCGGGAATATCAAGAATAACAAAGTCCGTTAAAATAGTAACATTTGCAACCACAACAGGCACATCCTCACAAA
The DNA here is from genome assembly GCF_003073215.2 of Triticum urartu. Lineage (NCBI taxonomy): Eukaryota > Viridiplantae > Streptophyta > Magnoliopsida > Poales > Poaceae > Triticum > Triticum urartu. The sequence continues at coordinate 304,891,884 of NC_053028.1, forward strand.
TATCGACAGGTATAGCAGTTGATTTATCGTCCATTTGCAAAGATATTTCAGTAGCTGTCAACTTATTCAAATCAAGTCTACGATATAAAGAGAGAGGCATAACGCTAACACCGGCTCCAAGATCATATAAAGTAGTTTTAACATGGTTTCTTTTAATGGAGCATGGTTTAGTTGGTACTCCTGGATCTCCTAATTTCTTTGGTATTCCACCCTTAAAAGTATAATTAGCAAGCATGGTGGAAATTTCAGCTTCCGGTATATTTATTTTATTTGTAGCAATATCTTTCATGTACTTAGCATAAGGATTCATTATAAGCATATCAGTCAAATGCATGCGCAGAAAGATAGGTCTAATCATTTCAGCAAAGCGCTGAAAATCCTCATCATCCTTTTTCTTGGATGGTTTAGGAGGAAAAGGCATGGGTTTCTGAACCCATGGTTCTCTTTCTTTACCATGCTGCCTAGCAACAAAGTCTCTCTTATCATAACGTTGATTCTTTGATTGTGGGTTATCAAGATCAACAGCAGGTTCAATCTCTACATCATTGTTATTGCTAGCTAGGTTGAGCATCAACATGAACATCATCATTAATATTATCACTAGGTTCATGTTCATTACCAGATTGTGTTTCAGCATCAGAAATAGAAATATCATTGGGGTTCTCAGGTGTGTCAACAACAGGTTCACTAGAAGCATGCAAAGCCCTATCATTTTTCTTTTTCTTCTTCTTAGAAGAACTAGGTGCATCAACATTAGTTATCTGAGAATCTTGCTCAATTCTCTTAGGATGGCCCTCTGGATACAAAGGTTCCTGAGTCATTTTACCCCCTCTAGTCACGAATCTAACAACATTATCATTTTTCTTATTATTTGATTCATTGAGCAAATCATTCTGAGCGTTAAGAACTTGTTCTACTTGAGTGGTAACCATAGAAGCATGTTTACTAATAAGTTTAAGCTCACCTTTAACTCTAGAAATATAATCACTCAAGTGATCCATCATATAAGCATTACGTTTCAATTGTCTACCAACATAAGCATTGAAGTTTTCTTTCGAAATAATAAAATTATCAAACTCATCTAAGCATTGGCTAGCAGACTTATACCGAGGAATATCACCTTCATCAAATCTATAGAGAGAGTTTACCTTTACTACCTGTGTCGGGTTATCAAGACCATGTATTTCTTCAATAGTTGGTAAATTCTTAACATTTTCAGCTTTAATACCCTTTTCCTTCATAGATTTATTTGCCTCTTGCATATCTTCAGGACTGAGAAATAGAATACCCCTTTTCTTCGGAGTTGGCTTAGGAGTTGGTTCAGGAAGTGTCCAATCATTATCATTACTCAACATATTAGTCAATAGCAATTCAGCTTGATCAAAAGTTCTTTCCCTGAAAACACAACCAGCACAACTATCCAGGTGGTCTCTGAAAGCATCGGTTAGTCCATTATAAAAGACATCAAGTATTTCATTTTTCTTGAGAGGATGATCAGGCAAATCATTAAGTAATTGGAGAAGCCTCCCCCAAGCTTGTGGGAGACTCTCTTCTTCAATTTGCACAAAATTATATATTTCCCATAAGGAAGCTTGTTTCTTATGAGCGGGGAAATATTTAGCAGAGAAGTAATAAATCATATCCTGGGGAATACTCACACAACCAGGATCAAGAGAATTAAACCATATTTTAGCATCACCATTTAATGAGAACATAAATAACTTAAGGATATAGTAGTAACGAATTTTCTCCTCATTAGTGAATAGGGTGGCCATATCATTCAATTTAGTAAGATGTGCCACAACAATTTCAGATTCATAGCCATAAAAAGGATCAGATTCAACCAAAGTAATTAACTCAGGATCGATAGAGAGATCATAATCCTTATCGGAAATACAGATAGGTGAAGTAGCAAAAGCAGGGTCATATTTCATTCTAGCATTCAAAGATTTTTCTTTCAGCTAAGCTAACAGTTTCTTAAGACCATATCTGTCTTTGTAAGCTAAAAGATCTCTAGCAGTTTCTTCATCCATAACATAACCCTCGGGTACATCAGGCAATTCATATTTCGGGGGAGAATCTTCATCATCATTTTCATCAATATTATCAATTTCAATAATTTCTGATGAGGACATCAATACCATTGTTACACCCACAGCCCCTGCTGCTATACATACTGGACCAATTACTAGAGCTCACGCACGCCAATTGAATTATCAGGTACTTCCGTTTCTTGGTAACGATTCTAATGTTCATGAGAATATGATGCTGCCTAAATCGGATACACTTGTTTTGCTTACAAATGAAGGGCCTATCTTGGACAAGAAAGATGAACCTTGGAACAAGTTCAAGCATGGAGATGATGGCATGCGCAAGGGGATCCAGAACGGAGTTACAAGTGATGATTTCAGGACTTTGAAGCCACCATAAGGAGTGCATGAAGCCTTGGATGAAATATACAAGATGCCAATTCATAAATTTCTTCCAGAGGCTATTTTAGGTGCCGCGTCACATTATTATTGGGCCAGGCCCATGTATTTTTGAAATACTTAAGTATAGGTTGTTTTTAGAGTCCGTATGTGTGGGGAAACAAGAGTTAGGGTTGGTTTCGGACCCCTCCTCCAAGGGCCACGAAATCCCCCCCTCTTCCTCCATATATACAACACTTAGGGCGTCGTTTAGACTTTGGGGTTTTGTTTAGATTAAAGTTTGCCATAGCTGCAACTTCGCGTACTTCATTTGTGTTCAACGACCAGACAAAGGCGTCACAGAACCCCACCTTGATCAATAAAGCTTTCATCTTATATTCGCAATATCCAGATTGCAATCTCAGTTTCTTGCTTGTTCTTCATTTGCCTACAGGACACATACCATCGTGGTCAGGTTGATCGTGCTCCGGCATGGTCAATAACCTCTCGGAGTTGGTTTAGCAATTGCTAAGGCGCGACGTCCTCGCATGTTCGTAGTCGGATCGTCAAAGTCGACTTCCTCCAAAACGACAGCCACCATCTCATCGAAAGACGGGACACCTTTGCCTCTATCAAGTGGTATCAGATTTCCAGGTTGCTTAGTGAGATTTTACAGTTTTTCATAGTTTAGATCGAGTCTGTTCTTCATACCTATAGTCCACGAAAATGCCAAAAAATTAGGGTTAGTTCATCCTATCCGAACCAATCTGAGCCTTTGCATAATCTTTTTTGTATTTGCTTTGTTGAATTTGCGGTTGCATCATCGTGTCAAGTTGCTGGTCTTAGCGTCTAGTCCTTTAGAGTTTCGAGTTCTGTTCACAGGTTGTCACGTCGCCGCTGCCATATTCACCACCACATATTCACCACCAATTCGAGTCCATATACGCCACCACATATCCGCCGCCATCACGCCAATCCGAGTCCACCTGCAACATATATCCACCTCCAGTCCGATTTCCACCAGATTTATCGCCGCCACCAGTCCGAGATTCCACCAGATTCATCTCCGCCACCAGTCCTAGTCCGAGTCCAGTAATTGTTGCATTGTTTTCGATTTCTGGATCATGCGATACTTTGAGTCATGACAGAATAGGACTCTTGAGATTCCGTGCTACCCGCAGAAGAAAAATAGTTCCAAACTCAAAAAAACGTGTTTTTAGAAACCCATTGTGGAGCAAAAAAAAGTCTGGAAAATTCTGGCTAGGCAGTTTGTAGACCATTTGTAGACTTTTTCGAAAAAAATTGTTGCGGAGCAAAAAAAAAGAGAAAAAAGTACCAAAAAAAGTGAAAAAAAATTCAGAGCGTGCTCCTCCCTTGTTTACGTGCAGCGCTGTGTTTTTGTTAGTGTTCTAGGCTCGCGTCTCTAGCACGGTCTAGCCTAGGACAAGCACAGTACCGTCGTTGAGCATTTATTCAACTTTGCATCTCTGAACTGATTATTGCTGACCCTTTTTGCTACCATATTATAAGCCTTCCTAGCTCCACATATGTCTACGTCGTGCGTTTGACTCTCCCTAGTAATCGCTGTATCCAAGCTTTGAGAGTTTTGACTACGACGGTTGCCGATCGCCGCCTGCTGCTGGGTAAGAACTGGTAAGAATTTGAGATTTGCTTGACGGATTTGTGACACTCCACCACCACCATTTTCTAGTAGTCTGTAGGATCATATTCTTGTGTGTTTCTATTGCTGCTAACCATGGCAGGATCACAACCCGACATGATTGACTGGGAGAACATGACGAACAAAGAGTTACATGATAAGTTTCAGCAAATGATGAGTGGACAGGTGGAAGATGTGCTAAACAGATTTGAAGAGGCCATGGAGAAGATATATGGCATTGAGAAGGCGTTCGAAACAAAGCTCGATAACAAGTTTAATGAATTGCTCGCGCGTCTTCCCCCGCCCGCTGCACCCATCGCACCTCTACAACAACAACAACAACATCGTCGTCCAAATCAAGTGGGACGAGCACAACGCGTTCCCATTGAGCCTGGTCAAACTTCTGGTGCTGATGTACCTACTGTTGGTGCTTCTGTTGCTCCTGCTGCTAGTGCAGAGGTGGAGGACCATTACGAGGATGAGGTTGATCAAAATCAGAACTACGTGCAACCACCAGCACCACCACCACCAGGTCGTCCTCATGCATATCATCGCAATGGTAGGGCTGCACCACCACCTGAGGTACATGACTATCTTCCTAAACTAAAATTGAATATTCCACCATTTGAGGGTAGATATGTTCCTGATATATATCTTACTTGGTAGTTAGAAACTGAACAACGATTTACATGTTTACAATATCTTGAGGAGAGACGTGCTCCTGCTGCTATTTGTGCTTTCACTAGCTTTGCATGTGTTTGGTGGTCTGAACATTGTAGATTATATCCTATTCCAGCTACTTGGGCTGCTTTGAAAACTGCTATGCGTACTCGTTAGGTTCCACCATATTATCAACGTGAATTACTTCAAAAATTGCAGCGTTTAAGACAAGGAAAAAATTCTGTAGAAGAATATTATCAAGAATTACAAACTGGCATGATTAGATGTGGTATTGTTGAGGACAATGAAGCTATGCTTGCATGTTTTATGGGTGGATTAAATAGAGAGATTCAGACCATTCTAGAGTATAAGGAGTATACTAATATCACTCGTTTATTCCATCTTGCTTGTAAAGCTGAACGTGAAGTGCAGGATCGACAGGCATTGGCGTGAACTAACTTTTCTGCAGGTCGATCTTCATAATGGACACCACATGCATCCTCTACTTCCACTCCACCAGCACCTCCATCAGGTGCCACCTCCAGCCGTGATACAAGAAAGCAGGCACAACCACCACTATCTGCCAAGAGAACACCTGCCGGACCTACGCAGAGCTCTTCTTCTTCCATGGCATCAACAGGGCACACAAGTGATATTATTTGTCGTCGTTGTAAGGGAAGAGGACATTTTGCGAGAGAATGCCAATCTCAGCGTGTGATGATTGCTACCGAGGATGGTGGGTATGAGTCCGCTAGTGACTATGATGAGGAGACTTTGGCTCTTATTACACATGAAAAACACGGTGGAGAGGATTCTGATCATGAGACGCAATACATGGCTGCTGAAGAAGCTGACAAGTATGAATGTTTAGTTGCTCAATGTGTTTTGAGTGTGCAGGTCACACAAGCTGAGAAAAATCAGAGGCATAATTTGTTCCATACAAAGGGAGTTGTGAAGGAACGTTCTGTTCACGTCATCATAGATGGAGGGAGCTGCAATAACTTGGCTAGCATGGAGATGGTGGAGAAACTATCTCTCACCACAAGACCACATCCACATCCTTACTACATCCAATGGTTCAACAACAGCGTCAAGGTTAAGGTAACACATACTGTTCGTGTGCATTTTAGTATCTCTACCTATGCTGATTATGTTGATTGTGATGTGGTACCTATGCAAGCATGTTCCTTATTACTTGGTAGACCATGGCAATTTGATAAAAATTCTGTACACCATGGTAGAAACAATCAGTATACTCTTGTTCATAAGGATAAAAATATTACTTTGCTTCCTATGACTCCTGAATCGATTTTGAAAGATGATATTAATAGAGCTAATAAAGCAAAACTGGAGAAAAATAAGAGTGAAAATCAGATTGTGGCAAAAGAATTTGAGCAACAAATGAAACCTACTAATAAACCATCTAGTGTTGCTTCTGAAGTTAAATTGAAAAGCGCATGTTTACTTGCCACAAAATCTGATATTGATGAGCTAGATTTCAACAAATCTGTTTGCTATGCTTTTGTGTGCAAAGAGGCATCATTTTCATTCGAGGATGTGCCTTCCTCTTTGCCTCCTACTGTCACTAACATTTTGCAGGAGTTCGCTGATGTCTTTCCACAAGACGTGTCACCGAGATTACCACCTATTCGAGGGATTGAGCATCAAATTGACTTAATTCCCGGTGCATCATTACCCAACCGTGCACCATACCGTACCAATCCAGAGGAGACGAAGGAGATTATGCGTCAAGTACAAGAACTGCTCGACAAAGGTTATATACGCGAATCCCTTAGTCCTTGTGTTGTTCCTATCATTTTAGTGCCGAAAAAGGATGGTACATCGCGTATGTGCGTTGATTGTAGAGGCATTAATAATATTACTATTCGTTATCGTCATCCTATTCCTAGGCTAGATGATATGCTTGATGAATTGAGTGGCTCTACAATATTATCCAACGTTGATTTGCGTAGTGGATACCATCAAATTCGTATGAAATTGGGAGATGAATGGAAAACAGCATTTAAAACTAAGTTTGGATTATATGAGTGGTTAGTCATGCCTTTTGGGTTAACTAATGCACCTAGTACTTTCATGAGGTTAGTGAATGAAGTTTTATGTGCTTTCATTGGAAGATTTGTGGTAGTTTACTTTGATGACATATTGATTTATAGCAAATCTTTGGAGGAACATTTGGAACATTTACGTGCTATTTTTATTGCTCTACGTGAGGCACGTTTGTTTGGTAACCTTGGAAAGTGCACCTTTTGCACCGACCGAGTATCTTTTCTTGGCTATGTTTTTACTCCACGGGGAATTGAAGTTGATAAAGCCAAGATTGAAGCTATTGAGAGTTGGCTGCAGCCCAAAATGGTCACACAAGTGAGGAGTTTCCTTGGCCTCGCTGGTTTCTATAGGCGTTTTGTGAGAGATTTCAGCACCATTGCTGCACCTCTCAACGAGCTTACAAAGAAGGATGTGCCTTTTGTTTGGGGTATCGCACAGGAAGAAGCCTTCATGGTATTGAAAGATAAGTTGACACATGCTCCTTTACTCCAACTTCCTAATTTTAATAAGACTTCTGAGCTTGAATGTGATGCTAGTGGAATTGGATTAGGAGGTGTGTTATTACAAGATGGCTAACCTGTTGCATACTTTTCTGAAAAATTGAGTGGGCCTAGTATGAACTATTCTACTTATGATAAAGAATTATATGCTCTTGTTCGGACCTTAGAAACATGGCAACATTATTTATGGCCAAAGGAATTTGTTATACATTCTGATCATGAATCTTTGAAAAACATTAAAAGTCAAGCAAAACTGAACCGTAGACATGCTAAATGGGTTGAATTCATTGAGAGTTTCCCTTATGTCAATAAACACAAGAAGGGTAAACAAAATGTTATTGCTGATGCACTGTCTCGTCGTTATACTATGCTTTCACAACTTGACTTTAAAATATTTGGTTTGGAGACCATCAAAGATCAATATGTGCATGATGCTGAATTTATAGATATATTGCAGAATTGTAAGGAAGGGAGAACTTGGAACAAGTTCGTTCTTAACAATGGATTTGTGTTTTGTGCTAACAAGCTATGCATTCTAGCTAGCTCAGTTCGTCTTTTGTTGTTGCAGGAGGCACATGGAGGAGGGTTAATGGGACACTTTGGCGTCAAGAAGACGGAGGATATACTTGCTACACATTTCTTTTGGCCAAAGATTAGACGGGATGTTGAGTGTTTTGTTGCTCGCTGCACTACATGTCAAAAAGCTAAGTCACGACTCAATCCTCATGGTTTATATATGCCTTTGCCTGTACCTAGTGTTCCTTGGGAGGATATATATATGGACTTTTTTTAGGTTTACCTCGAACAAAGAAGGGGAGGGATAGCATATTTGTTGTCGTGGATAGGTTCTCGAAAATGGCACACTTTATACCATGTGATAAAAGCGATGATGCTGTTAATGTTGCTGATTTGTTCTTTCGTGAAATTATTCGCTTGCATGGTGTGCCAAATACTATTGTTTCATATCATGATACTAAATTTCTTAGCCACTTTTGGAGATGTTTATGGGCTAAGTTGGGCACTAAACTGCTTTTTAGTACTACTTGTCACCCCCAAACTGATGGACAAACTGAAGTAGTCAATAGAACATTATCTACTATGCTTAGGGCTGTTTTGAAGAATAACAAGAAAATGTGGGAAGAATGCTTGCCTCATATTGAATTTTCTTATAATCGTTCATTGCATTCTACTACTAAGATGTGCCCTTTTGAAATTGTGTATGGTTTCCTACCTCGTGCACCTATTGATTTGTTGCTTCTTCCATCTTCGGAGAAGGTTAATTTTGATTCTAAAGAACGTGCTGAATTGATTTTAAAAATGCATGAGTTAACTAGGGAAAACATTGAGAGTACGAATGCTAAATATAAACTTGCTGGAGATAAGGGTAGAAAACATGTTGTGTTTGCACTTGGAGATCTTGTTTGGTTACATTTGCGTAAGGATAGATTTCCTAATTTGCGCAAATCAAAGCTAAGGCCACATGCTGATGGTCCTTTTAAGGTGTTAGAGAAAATAAATGATAATGCATATAAACTTGAGCTGCCTGCAGATTTTGGGGTTAGTCCCACTTTTAACATTGCACATTTGAAGCCTTATTTGGGTGAGGACGATGAACTTTTGTCGAGGACGACTTCATTTCAAGAAGGGGAGGATGATGAGGACATCAATACCATTGTTACACCCACAGCCCCTGCTGCTATACATACTAGACCAATTACTAGAGCTCGCGCACGCCAATTGAATTATCAGGTACTTTCATTTCATGGTAACGATTCTAATGTTCATGAGAATATGATGCTGCCTAAATTGGATACATTTGTTTTTCTTACAAATGAAGGGCCTATCTTGGACAAGAAAGATGAACCTTGGAACAAGTTCAAGCATGGAGATGATGACATGCGCAAGGGGATCCAGAACGGAGTTACAAGTGATGATTTCAGGACTTTGAAGCCACCATAAGGAGTGCATGAAGCCTTGGACGAAATATACAAGATGACAATTCATAAATTTCGTCTAGAGGCTATTTTAGGTGCTGCGTCACCTTATTATTGGGCCAGGCCCATGTATTTTCGAAATACTTAAGTATAGGCTGTTTTTAGAGTCCGTATGTGTGGGGAAACAAGAGTTAGGGTCGGTTTCGGACCCCTCCTCCAATGGTCACGAAATCCCCCCCTCTTCCTCCATATATACAGCCCGTAGGGCGTCGCTTAGACTTTGGGGTTTTGTTTAGATTAAAGTTCGCCATAGCTGCAACTTCGCGTACTTCGTTTGTGTTCAACGACCAGACAAAGGCGTCACAGAACCCCACCTTGATCAATAAAGCTTTCATCTTATATTTGCAATATCCAGATTGCAATCTCAGTTTCTTGCTTGTTCTTCATTTGCCTGCAGGACACAGACCTTTGTGGTCAGGTTGATCGTGCTCCGGCGTGGTCAATAACCTCTCGGAGATGGTTTTGGGATTGCTAAGGCGCGACGTCCTCGCATGTTCGTAGTCGGTCGTCAAAGTCGACTTCCTCCAAAACGATAGCCACCATCTCATCGAAAGACGGGACACCTTTGCCTCTATCAATTTCATTCTCTCTAACCCTAGCAAGTTGTTCATCAAGAAATTCACCTAATGGCACAGTATTATCAAGTAGGGAAGTAGTTTCATCAAAATTATCATGCAAAGCATAAGTGGCGTCATCAATAACATGCGACATATCAGAATAAATAGCAGGAGTAGGTGTCACAAGTTTACGCAAAACAGAAGGTGAATCAAGTGCAGAGCTAGATGGCAATTCCTTACCTCCCCTCGTAGTTGAGGGAAAAATCTTGGTTCTTTCATCTTTCATGTTCCTCATAGTGATCAACAGATATAAATCCCAATTGACTCAAAGAATAAAGTTATGCTCCCCGGTAACAGCGCCCGCAAATAGTCTTGATAACCCACAAGTATAGGGCATCCCAATAGTTTTCGAGGGTAGAGTATTCAACCCAAATTTATTGATTCGACACAAGGGGAACCAAAGAATATTCTTAAGTATTAACAATCGAGTTGTCAAGTCAAGCGCACCTAAAAGACCTAATATCTGGAGCAAAGTATTTAGTAGCAAAGTAATATGGAAGTAATGGTAACGGTGGCAAAAGTAACAGTATTGGTTTTGTAGTGATTGTAACAATGGCAACAGAAAAGTGACTAAGAAAAGAACAATATGTGAAAAGCTCGTAGGCAATGGATCAACGATGGATAATTATGGCGGATGCGATTCCTCATGCAACAGTTATAACATAGGGTGACACAGAACTAGCTCCAATTCATCAATGTAATGTAGGCATGTATTCCGAATATAGTCATGCGTGCTTATGGAAAAGAACTTGCATGACATCTTTTGTCCTACCATCCCGTGGCAGTGGGGTCCTATTGGAAACTAAGGGATATTAAGGCCTCCTTTTAATAGAGTACCGGACCAAAGCATTAACACTTAGTGAATACATGAACGCCTCAAACTACGGTCATCACCGGGAGTGGTCCCGATTATTGTCACTTTGGGGTTATCAGATCATAACACATAGTAGGTGACTATTGACTTGCAAGATAGGATGAAGAACTCACATATATTCATGAAAACATAATAGTTTCAGATCTGAAATCATGGCACTCGGGCCCTAGTGACAAGCATTAAGCATAGCAAAGTCATAGCAACAACAATCTCGGAACATAATGGATACTAGGGATCAAACCCTAACAAAACTAACTCGATTACATGATAAATCTCATCCAACTCGTCACCGTCCAGTAAGCCTACAATGGAATTACTCACGCACGGCGGTGAGCGTCATGAAATTGGTGATGCAGGAAGGTTGATGATGACGATGGCGACGAATTCCCCTCTCCGGAGCCCCGAACAGACTCCAGATCTGCCCTTCCGAGAGAGATTAGGGCTTGGCGGCGGCTCGGTATCGTAAAACACGATGAATCCTTCTCCTTGATTTTTTCTCCCCGAACGTGAATATATAGAGTTGGAGTTGAGGTCGGTGGAGTTTTAGGGGGGTGACGAGACAGGGGGCATGCCCTAGGAGGGTGTGAGCGCCCCCACCCTCGTGGACAGGGTGTGGGCCCCCTGGTGTTGATTCTTTCGTCAATAGTTTTTATAAATTCCAAAAATATTCTCCGTGAAGTTTTAGGTCATTTCGAGAACTTTTATTTCTGCACAAAAATAACACCATGGCAATTTTGCTGAAAACGGCGTCAGTCCGGGTTAGTTCCATTCAAATCATGCAAGTTAGAGTCCAAAACAAGGTCAAAAGTGTTTGGAAAAGTAGATACGATGGAGACGTAATAGCGAGCCCCCGCGCAGCCGTCTTCGGCTTCCTAGTCCTTTTGCAAAGGTGATGGAGGTTGAACACACTACAAAAAAAGACACATATGTGACATTTTGGGCCGAACGAAATTTTTTCTGGCATGCTTATGAAACTTCTATGACTATAATTGTGAGAAAACCTGGTATCATCATAGATGTGGTGGGCTCCTACTTCTATGGCAAAAAATCATGATGGAAAATGGGCTTTTCGTGCTGGGCAGGCCGGTGATGTAGCTGCATGACATTCTATGGGCCGTCCATGACGATAAAAACCGTGGTAGAAGTGAGGGCGAGGAAAATATCGAGAAGTTCCGGTCACGGTGGCTGGTCGGGGCCGAGCGATGCGGGTTTCTCTCATACACGTACATGTGTGAGTGCGAGGCGTTGGGCTCTAACTGAACCCGAGTGAGGCGTTTGCCTACTGAACCCGAGCGATTGCACCGCATGCTACGTGTTACTAAACCCAAGCAATCGATCGATCTGGCTGTTAACTGAACCCGATCGAGCAATTCCTTCGGTACTGCTGCTAACTGAAGCCGATCGAACCTGCTACCTCTTGATGAACAGTGAGTGTTGTTGGGGGTTGAATGAATAGTTCCTAGTAGGGGTTGAATGAACTGGACCCCGATCGAGCCGTTTGGGGTTGGATGTACATCAACCGAAGGAGGGCTGGTTGAACTGTAGCCGGTGGAGGGCTGGTTGAATAGTAGCCGGTTGAGGGCTGGATGAATAGTTTCCAATGGAGGGGTGGTTGAACAGGACCCCGTGGAGAGGGTTGGTTGAATAGTAGCCGATGGAGGAGCGGTGGAGGCTAGATGAACAGGAGCCCGTGGATGAACAGTAGCTGGTGGAGGCCGGAGGGAGACGCCGTGGATGAAGAGTCGCGGGTGGAGGCTGGAGGAGGTCGACGGTGGATGACTAGTAGGCCATGGAGGCTAGAGCGAGGCAGTAGACGGTGGATGAGTAGTAGCCCGTGGAGTCCCATTTTGCGGTACGCCACACCCCTCCCTATGAATAGGACCCCCGTTTCGACCATAGGAGGTCGAAGAGAAGTCTGTTTCCTCCGTTTTGCGGTACGCCACACCCCTCCCGATCAACAGGACCCCGTTTCGATCGTAGGAGGTCGAAGAGAAGTCCGTTTCCTCCATTTTGTGGTACACCAGACCCCTCCCGGTGAACAGGATCCCGTTTCAACCATAGGCAGTAAAACACAAGGACGTTTCCTCCATTCTGCGGTACGCTAGGCCTCGTTTTGGCTGTACCGTCCAAGCCAGTTGGATCCCGATGAACACGACGCATTCCGTTGCCTCTTGATGAACACGATGATGCAGTTTCTCCGTTCCGACCCAGCCGGTTGGCTGCCGATGAACAGGACGCTATCGCTGCCTCACCATGTACACGAGCCCAGGCCATACGTATGCGCGAGTAGGCGTCCGAGACCCCGCCCGTATGTATGTACGTGGCCGTATGTACTTTCTTGCACCCTGGTTGTAATTACTTGTACACGATATTGACGGGACTGCGTGACATGCTACGTGTGTGCCTCTACTACGACACATGCCCTTCCTTACTCGGCCACAGTTCATTGATGCAGCCTGCAGACAGACCAATCGTATGTACGTACACGTTCGTGACCAGAATGACAACACTACATATGCTTCGACCAGTTGGGTCCCGACTGTCAGGGAGGATAAGGAGGCACTTCCTTGCGGGCAAAGATATAGCTGGTGGGTTCCAGCTTTCAGGGGGAGAATCATATTTTTTGCCCATAACATGGACACACTTCCTTGCGTGCGAAGATGTAGCTGGTGGGTCCCAACAGTCATGGGGGAAACATTTTATTCCCGAAATACAGTGGCCCGTCCAGTGGGTCCCTGCTGTCTGGTGGAGGAATCATATATTTTGGGTGTAATAAGGGGGCACTTCCATGCTGCGGCCGTGGACCCAGCTGTCATCCTCTCCACGTATAGTACTCTTACGATGGGAGTCATTCCTGGACCACATTGACCACGCCGTGTCGAGAGGACCACGGCGGTGGATGGCGGCGAGTCCTAGGAAGCAGATGACGCGAAGCCCGGGAAGATGCGGAAGTGGTTGCCCACGCGGAGAGGAGTATGAGGGTTGACTGGTTTGGCTCTCGTGTGAGGCTGCCATCGCCACAGAATAACAGGGAGTGTGGGTAGGTAGAGGGATGGCCTGGCCAACAATGGGAGTAGTAGGGACGGTGAGGCCTCTGCGGCAGCATAGCCGGCCATGGGAGGCAGGAGCAGGTGGCACGACCGGTGCTAGTTTGGGCAGCTGGAGCAAGAAGACCAGAGGTTGAAGAAGCACTACGGCCGTTGGATGGACATCATGAGGTCACTAGAGCAAGAGTCGTTCATATTGACTAAGTTGACAAAGCCCTCCGTCCGCGTCAACTTAGTGGGCCCACAAGTCAGGTTCCCACTATGGTGGGTCCTAGCTATAAGGGGGAGTATTCATTTTTTGTGCGTAATAAGGAGGCACTTCCTTGCGTGCGAAGATATAGCTTGTGGGTCCGAGCTGTCAGCGGGGGAACGTATTTTTCCTGAAATACAGAGGCCCTTCCGGTAGGTCCCACTATCAGGTGGAGGAATCCTTATTTTGCGCGTAATAAGGAGGCATTTCCTTGCGTGCGGCCGTGGACCCAGTTGTTAGCCTCTCCACATACAGTCCACTTCCGATGGATGTCATTCGTTGACCATGTTGACCACGCCGCACCGAGAGCACCAGGGCGGTGGACGACGGCGAGACCTAGGAAGGGAATGACACGGACCTAGGAAAGACTTGGCAGTTGTTTCCCGTGCGAAGGGGAGTAGGAGGGTTTACTTGTTCGCCTACCGTCGCTGGAGAATAACAGTAGGTGTGGGTGTGGAGAGGGATGGCTAGGACAACGATGGGAGTACGGTGGGCGGTGAGGCCTGCGTGGCAGCACAGCCAGCCGCAGGAGGTGGGAGCAGGCAGTCCCATCGGTGCTTGTTTGGCAGCTGGAGCAAGAAGAGCAGAGATTAAAGAAGCACGACGGCCATTGGATGGACATCCAACAGTCACTGCTCTAGTGTGTTGACTAAGTTGACAAGACGTTGTGTGTGTGTCAACCTTTTTTTAGGAAACGTTATGCGTCAACCTATAGTAGGTGCACAAGTCAGCCTCAAATGTGTGGAAAACAGCATACAACCCATCTGCCATTATTTCTAATAATTTACAGCCCATTTGCCTATTCTTAAGGATTTTTTGGAGCCCATCTTCTTTTTGTTAGCATTACAACCCATATTGTGACCACGATTAAAAATTATATGAAATTTTGCGTATTTTGGTACCGTCAACTGTTTTTAATCCTGAAATTTCGAGTCACATTCAAACTAATTTGAAAAACAAATTTATACAACTATAAAATCCAAATAATTGTCCATGCGTAAAAATCAATGGAATTTAAAATCTCGTACTCAAAAATGAAACTAATTCCCGGTTTGACATGATTGAAAAATGTACAGCCCATTTCTCATTACTGATAGCCCATTTTCTAGGCAAGCCAAATGAAACTCTCCTCGTCTTGAAACATTTGCAGCCCGGCAGGGCTGACAAAGCAAGTAGGCCCCGTTTGCGTATTTCTTTAAAAAAGTAGAACTGGGGTAGCCATTTTTAGCAGAAAAAACACAACTGGGCTCATGATGTGGTAAACATAAATAAAACCCTGGCTGGACGAGCCACAGCCCCCGCACAACCCCGTTGTTACCCTGATCTGTCACTAAAACTAGTATAAATAACAACTACTTGTTCCTCAAAAAAATTAAATAACAACTACACGACTTGCTGGGTCCCTGGTGTCAGCCGCTCATTGTGTAATTCTCTCGTTTATTGACTACATTGACGATTGTGTGAGCCCCAGATGTCCAACCATTAGTAGGAACCATTTTTTGCTCTTGTAATAGTGAGGCACTTGCGTGCATACTACCAAGGCCCTGGTGGGTCCCTACTGTCATCCTCTCCACGTATAGTCATCTCCTTATTCCTCTCGGTTGTTGACGACGTTGACAACACAAGAGGGTGGCACACCGTGCACGGCGAGCGAACTAAGGCGAAGGACGACGGTGAGGCCTCGGACGGAATGAACAGGAGCCGTGGAAGATGCGCCAGACCAGTCGCAGGCGGATGGGAGTACGAGGGTTGACTGGTTCGGGTGCGGGTGCATGTTGTGGCTGATGTCGCCAGAGAATAACAGGACATGTGGGGGAATAGAGGGAGGGACTGGCCAACGTTGGAGGCTACGTTAGGGCGCTGGAGGTGCAGCCAGCCGTGGGAGGCGGGAGCAGGTGGAACCAACGGGGTGGTTTGGTTTGGGCGACTGGAGGAAGAAGACAAGAGATAGAAGATGCACGACAGATGTTGGATGTCAATCCAACGACTGGTAGGCAGAATTGTTTGTTGACTTTTAGCTAGTAAGTCGACACCACCTTGGATAGGATTTTTCCTCGTAGGTCCCAAATGTCAAAATCCAAATCTGTCACGGTCATGCAACTTTTTTTATGAAAATTTACAGCCCATTTGGCATGCTAGTTCAAAATAAGTTTGTGGGTGCTCGTGGGGGCTAATCACTTGGGTTATGTAATGCAGACTGAGCTCATGCAGCCGGCGAGAGTGATATTATTTCCCTTGGTCGGGATTTGTTACAATATTTCACTCTTAATTAAATGAATGGCAAGCCATTTGCCTTGTTTCAAAGAAAATATGAAAGTCACAGACGAGTTGAAAAGGGCCACAACATCTAACTCCAGCTTACAAACTGTACAAAAGCATGAGGGTTAATTGTTCGTCATGTTTAGACAAAACACACACAGAAAAGGGCAACAACATCTAACTCCAACACTGTTTTCAGTAGTCACAGTCAACAGGATCGGTTAGGTCCATAGAGTGAACATCCTGGGTCATAAAATTTACTGGATTATGACTACAAGATGTTGTAAATAGAAGCCTGACACATTTAGAAGCTCTTTTGTAAACCTGAAACTCCTTTTTTCTATTCTACATACCCATCCGTCAAAACCATGCTGCTAATAAACTTAAGTCCGATGGACAATAGTAACCTCGCATTCAGTAGGAAGAATGTGACAAATCTAGTGTTTGCATGGTTGGCTACATATCGTTCTAGCGTTATTGCCTTCAATCAAATGTCATGAGAAGTGAGAAAATCCCGGTGCTTACAAATCCACTGATTGGTTATAACTTTCTTACCCCGGCCTATTGCCTAAATAGACATGAAGATTGAAAACAGTTAAGGTCTAAAAAAAGAGTGTCGAAAGAGCAACAACTGAACGGCTAATTGTAGTACACTATATCCGGGCTTCCAATGTGCGTGAAATTATCACCTTTATATAAAAATTCTCCAGACATGGAAAGCATTGCAGCAAGCCAATAATCTTGTTCAGATCAAAACTGTTCATTTCGATATATAAGATCTCGACAGAATCCAACACCATTGACAGGCTATCCATGGAAAAACTCTTCATTGAGCATAGAACATAATATTAGTACAAAATGTGTACTCCAAGATGATATATAACTTATGCGCAGAAATTTAAAATGCAGCTTATGGTTACAAGTGTAGATGATAATACACAGTACCTGAAGAACTGTGGAGCCAAACACCATCTTGAAATGAGCACAAAGATCATGTATTACACCCAAGGTCTCCAGTTTAGGAACAAAGAGGACAGTTATTTGCCATGGTGAATAACTAGAATCAAGGATGAACCTTTGAAGTGAAGGGGTATCTTGGATGATGAGCACCCTTCTGTCAAAACAAATTCCAATTCTTACAAGGTTAGGCGACTTTATTTGGAGACAGCCGATTCTATCTATGAAAACAAGCACCAAGCACTCCAGGGTAGGACAACTGGAGTGCACGATGCTATGCAATGAGGCCTCTGATATACGAACCCGCACAAGTGAAAGTTTTTTGAGAAAAGGGAATCGAAGGTTTAGTACTAGATTGTCTGGTAGGTAGCACAGCGCAAAGGTGGCGGTGTGGAGAGAGGAGGAAAACCGCGAGATGGACATCGGTGCTAAGGGCACAAGTACATGGCGTTCGGTAACTGGTAGGTGATTTCCTGGGGAATAGTAGAACTCAAGCAGCTGTAGTTCTATGAATTCAGGGGATTTCAGCCAGGCGTCCATCCTGCACGGCATGGTATGCTTGCTCAGGTAGCATAACGGGATGCAGAGGCTTTGAATGGAGCCCTGGTGGGAGGAGATGATGGTTCTAGGAGTTCAAAATCATTAAAGAGAGATAGCTGACGACAGTCGGGATTAAGGGGCATGATGGGCCATAGAGGGCGCCACCGAATTGAGAGGACTTGGGTGCGGAAGCAATCCTCGGTGGGGAGAAGCAAGATGATCTCCCCAAGGATGGCGTCCGGGAGACCGCTGATGCGGTCCACCCGAGATTCTACGGGTTCCTGGGATCCGGTGGGGGTGGGCAGGTTTTTGGGGGGGGGGGGGCGGTGTGCTGGGTGTGGGTAGCGCCTCTCATTAAGTAAATATATGGGCTTTTGAATTGATTTTATTATTTACTAGGGTGGCTGGGTTGTTTTGTCTTGGGCCCAGAGAAGCAATTACTACTAGTACAGTGGAGACACTCTACAGCTACCCAGAAAAACAATTACTACTAGTATAGTGGATACACTACCGCTTCTGGCTCTTCCGAGGTCATCGAAACATCTACCTCTACTGAATGCCGTTTTTACTTTTGTTCATTGACATGTGGGCCATGCAGCGCGTGGGCCCAAATGCCATCCACCAAATTAGAAGGCGGAATGCAGGCGGAGAGTCACCCCGGTCGTAGTGTGGCAGTAACGAGCCGTCTAATCACAAAACTCCACCTCCCTATAGTCTAAGTTTGACGGACGAAGCAACCATCATTTCACTCTTTGCTTAATCCCTTTCTCCCTCACCGTCTTCAAGAAAACCAACACTCGCATATGCCACTGATCTTCTCTCCCAATGAAGGGAAGGTAAGCGGATCCATGATGTTGGTACATTTTCGTTTAGAGAAAAAAAAAGAATGTTTGCAAAGCACTAAACGATCCTCACTCTCTTTTTTGTTTCATTGTCATTGTGATTGTGTTTTCCTTTTAGTGGTATCCTAGTATTCGTCAGTTTCATGATGGACCAAGGAAAACCACGCAAAGATCTACGGATGTTGGAGAAGAGGCGGGAGGCTGATCCCCACAAGACAAGAGCTCCAAGAAGATGGAGTCAGCCACCGAGCCGACCCTAGATACTCTCACGGCAACTACTGAGATGGTCAACACCCCGTTTGAGGTTACAGCCACCGTGGCCCTACAGGAGCAGTTTTCCCCATTCGAGGATGTGGTCCCCCCCCCCCCCCGCTGCTGAGTTGCCCAAGTTGAGTTTCTTCTTTGCCGATATCGATTGTGGTTTTTCACCTAAGCATGCAAGTTGCAAGTAAGTAAAGGGATGGGATTGGAGTGTGCAAACACAATTGGAGACACGGAGATTTTTGGCGTGGTTCCAATAGGTGGTGCTATCATACATCCATGTTGATGAGACTTCAACCCACGAAGGGTAACGGTTGCGCGAGTCCACGGAGGGCTCCACCCATGAAGGGTCCACGAAGAAGCAACCCTGTCTATCCCACCATGGCTATCGCCCACGATGGACTTGCCTCACTTGGGTAGATCTTCACGAATTAGGCAATCTCCTTGCCCTTACAAACTCCTTGGTTCAACTCCACAATCTTGATGGAGGCTCCCGAGTAACACCTAACCAATCTAGGAGACACCACTCTCCAAAAGATAATAGATGGTGTGTTGATGATGAACTCCTTGCTCTTGTGCTTCAAATGGTAGTCTCCCCAACACTCAACTCTCTCTCACGGATTCAGATATGGTGGAAAGATGATTTGAGTTGAAAGCAACTTGGGGAAGGCTAGAGATCAAGATTCTTGTGGTTGGATTGGAATGTCTTGGTCTCAACACATGAGTAGGTGGTTCTTTGTCAGAAAATGAATGCTGGAAGTGTAGGAACGTTCTGGTGGCTATCTCTTAAAGGGAGAGGATGGTGGAGGGTTATATATAGCCTTCACACAAAATATAAGGGTTACACAGAATTTACCAAACTTGGTAGGACTGAATAGTGAAACTCGGTCAGACCAATGTGGTTCAAAATGTGAACGTTAGGCTTTTTGGTGGGACCGATATGATCAACTCGGTGGGACTGATGTGCTAGGGTTAGGGTCAAACCTCAACTCGGTTTGACCGATTACACAAACTCGGTGGGACCAATTTTGGTAATAAGCAAACAGAGAGTTGGTCAAGCAAACTCAGTGGGACCGACTGCATATCTCGGTGAGAATAGAATAATTGCAACAGGTAACATAGAATTTGCAAGCCCATCTCGGTGAGACCGAGATCCCATCGGTGAGATCGAACTAATTAGGGTTTCTGGAAGTGGCTATATCAAGTGAACTCGGTGGCGCCGGATAGATCAAATCGGTGGGGCCGAGTTTGACTTTTGGTTTGGGACATATGTGGAAATGAGAAAGTGGTTGAGGGTTGCGGAGCATATCACAAAGCACTTTGAGCAAGCAAGCCATTAAGCAACACCTCATCCCCTTTTAATAGTATTGGCATTCCTATAGAGTCAAAATGCTCTTGGATCACTAAAATTGAAATGAAGAGTCTTGAGCTTTTGCCAATCTTCTGTCCTTAGCATCTAGAAGGGGTTCCACATCCTCTTGTCCATGCCACGCCTTTGTTGAACTTTTCTAAAATATACTAGATAAGAATATTAGTCCAATAAGAGATATGTTGACATTAATTACCAAAATCACCCTGGGATCACTTGTGCATTCAACCTCCCCCTTTTGGGTAATTGATGACAACATACATCAAAGCTTCGGATAAAGATATGAAGACTAATAAGTAAAGCTTTGGAAGGACATGTAACATGCATAGGCTCCCCCTACATTTATGCAATCATGTGACGTTAGAATATAAGATTAGGTGATTGCATAAGCATGTCAGAGCAAGTAATGAGTTACATGTATCTTGGATATATGCATGAGAGAAAATGATGTAGATACAAGAAATATACCTTTATGTTCATGAGTCTTCTTGCAAACAATATGTATATCAGCAAGAGATCATCATGCACATGAGGGTGATGCATATACTTACCTTGTGGTCTTGAGCTGGCTTTGGAAGAGATGAACCTCAGTAAATAAGGTTAGATAACACATGAACACCTACTAAACAAACCAAGAGCAGGAAATCACAAGAGTACCAAGATTGGGATAACATGTAGTCAGTGAGTACTTAATTAGTACTCTATTTGGATATAGACATGTCCCCAAAGAGTAAAGATATGCAATGAATTCCAAAGATTTTCTTCCCATGGAAATGAGCTCTTTCTCCCCCTGAATATGATATTTGATAATGGGAGAAGATAGGGAAAAGAAAATCAGAGCAAAACAATCATAACACATACTAACATGTATTTCCCCTCTTGAACACATGTTACTTCTCTCCTCTATGGATAGTAAGCATCTAGAGAAGCATAAGGTGTGCATTCTCTCTTATGTTATAAGCTTTGATGTGCTCTATCTCCCCCCATTGACATCAATTTCCAAGAAGGGATCTTCTGGAGCATGAGTCGAGTAGGTTTGGTCCTTGACTCACATTACAATGCAACATGTAATTTTAAGATGCTTGTAGATCACAAGAATCATTGAGTGGAGCTAGAAAAAAATATGCAGGATGCAAATGGCAAAGTGTTTTCTCAGCATTGAAATCGGTAACACCGAGTATTTTCTTTCAGTGGCACCGAGTAGTTTCAGTTTAGCCAAAAGAAACAAACCGGTGAGGCCGAATTCAACACAGAGAGAAAGCAACTGTCATCTCAGCTCACTAGGCAAATAAGATCCCACAAAGATTTGCAGGGTATTAACTGAAAGATTTGCAATGAATTGGATGCGGGGAATGCAGAACATAATAGACAAACGAAAGAAATCTAGATGATGTGAAAGGGAAACATGCTAGGCACAAATGCAAGAACACAAAGAAACACCACGCCGCTCTGATTTGTCCTCCCATGCTCGCCGAAGGCTGGTGAACGTGTAGGCTGCACTACTCATGGCGCTCAAGCTACTGCGCTACCGTCCGACTGACGACTGGTTTGGCCGCATCACCAAGCTCGTCAGCGTCGCGGTCGAAGCCCTTGCACCGTCCGCTCGCTCCCTCCCCCACCATCCTAGGAGAGCAACGCGGCCCATGGAGCCCCACGTCCTCCTCTTCTGCGCGGCACCGACTATGAGCCTGGGTGTGATCTGCAACCAGGCGACCCGCCGCGCGAGGCACCAGCGCACAATAAAGCAAGCTGCCAGGTGGTGCAGCGGCCCCATGGTGATGCGCACTCTCCCTGCGCCACCACGCCAGGACGACGTGCCACTGGAGGTGGTGGTGCGTGGGCGTAAGACCAAGCTCCACCCGTGCGGCCCGGACCTGTGAGTGCGGTGGGTGTCGTGCCTTCACCCTAGAGTTGTGTCGCGTCGTCTGGCCCAGCAAGTTCAAGCCATATCTGCCTCCATGCTACGACGACACCCCTGACCCCGCGGAGTTCCTCCATCAATGCTCGCTGAGCATCGAGGCGGCGAACGGAGACAAGAAGGCCATGGAAAATTGGTTCCCCATGGCTCTCAAGGACGGTGCGCACTCCTGGCTCCTGCACCTCCCGGAGGGGTCGATCTCCTCCTATGACGAGCTTCGTGAGTGTTTCATCGCTAACTTTCGGGGCACCCGCAACCGCGCTCCTGCACTAGGTGACCTATGAAGCGTCAAGCAGCAGGCGGGCGAGACCTTGCACTAGTACATACAACGCTTCACAAAGGTCCACCTCAAGATCCCGAAGGCATCGGACGAGGCCATAATCTCAGCGTTCACTGATGGCATCTGGGATGTCAAGATGAAGGATGAGCTTGCCATCCATGAGGATCTGTTCTTGGCCCTGGAGATGTTCCACTTAGCGAACAAATGTGCAAGGGCTGAGGAGGGCCGCCTCTCCCTCTTGGAGCTTCCTGAGGTCGACCCTGAGGATAAGAAGGCCAAGGCTAAGGAGGCGAAGTGCAAGGGTCCTTCCGGACTTGCGGCTGAACCTGAGATGAAGCGTGCCTCTGACCACAACGAACCTCCCAGGGGCAACCGCCTATTTTGCATCTTCTAGAACATGCACAACCACAACACCAACAATTTCCAAGGGCTCAGGGCCCTCCGCGATGGGCGCCTTGGTCGCCCCCCCTGCATGGTGGCCGTGGCTACGGCCATGGAGGAGGCCGCTGGGACAACCGCAACCCTCACTAGGATTGGAGCGGTCATTCCCGTGAGGACCGTTGGTGCGATGCACTACAAAAAAAGACACATCCATGACATTTTGGGCCGAACGAATTTTTTTGTCATGCTTATGACACTTCAATGACGATAATTGTAAAAAACCCGGTATCATCATAGATGTGGTGGGCTCCTACTTCTATGACAAAAATCATGACAAAAAATGGGCTTTTCGTCCTGGGCAGGCCGGAGACATAGCTGCATGACATTCTTTGGGCAGTCCATGACGGAAAAAACCATGGTAGAAGCGAGGGCGAGGAAAATATCGGGGGAGTTCCCGGTTATGGTGGGTGGTCGGGGGCCGAGCGATGCGCGTTTCTCTCGTACGTACGTGCGTGCGTGCGAGGCGCTGGGCTCTAATTGAACCCGAGCGAGGCGTTGGGCTCTAACTGAACCCGCGCGATTGCACTGCAGGCTACACGTTACTGAACCCGAGCGATCGATCGATCCCTTGCTGTTAACTGAACTCAAGTGATTCCTTCTCTACTATTGCTAACTGAAGCCGATCGAACCCTGCTTCCTCCTTCCCTGGATGAATAGTGAGCATTGTTGGGGGTTTGGATGAACAGTTCCCGGTGGGGGGTTGGATGAACAGGAACCCATAGTGTTACCGCTGGATGAAAATGACCCCATCGATCGAGCTGGTGGAAGGCTAGATGAACAGGACCCCGTGGAGGGCTGGATGAACAGGATGACCCCGTGGAGGGCTGGTTGAACAGTAGCCCATGGAGGGGTGGTTGAACAGGACCCCGTGGAGAGGGTGGCTTGAACAGTAGCCGGTGGGGGAGTGGTGGAGGCTGGATGAACAGGAGCCCATGGATGAACAGTGGCTGGTGGAGGCAGGTGGGGAGACGCCGTGGATGAACAGTCGCATGTGGAGGTTGGAGGAGGTCGATGGTGGATGAACAGTAGCCCGTGGAGGCAGTCAATGGTGGAGATGAACAGTATCCCGTGGAGTCCTGGTTTACGGTACGCCACACCCCTCCTGATGAACAGGACCCCTGTTTCGACCGTAGCGCTCCAACACAAGTCTGTTTCCTCTATTTTGCGGTACACCACACCCCTCCCGATCAACAGGACGCCGTTTCGACCATCGGAGGTCCAAGAGAAGTCTGTTTCCTCTGTTTTGAAGTACGCCAGACCCCTCCCGATGAACGGGGTCCCGTTTCGACCGTGGCCGGTTGAACACAAGGCCGTTTCCTCCGTTCTGCGGTATGCCAGGCCTCGTTTCCATCAGCTGTTCCGTCCAAGCTGGTTGGCTCCCGATGAATAACATGCGTTCCGTTTCCTCCCGATGAACACGACACATTTCGTTGTCTCCCCATGAACACAACGACGACTAGTTTCTCTATTCCGACCCAGCCATGTACACGAGCCCTGGTCGTACGTATGCGTGAGTAGGCGTTCGAGACCCCGCCCGTATGTACGTACGTGGCCGTATTTACTTTCTTGCACCCTGACCGCTGTACGTACATGTACATGCTATGTGTGCGCCTCTACTACGACACGTGCGCGCCTCTACATCGACCAGTATGTATGTAGACGTTCGTGACCAGAATGACAACGCCACATACGCTTCAACCAGGTGGGTCCCGACTGTCAGGCATTTCCTTGCGTGCGAAGATGTAGCTGGTGGGTCCCAGCAATCAAGGGGCGAATCATTTTTTCCCGTAATATGGACGCACTTCCTTGCATGCGAAGATGTAGCTGGTGGGTCCCTGCAGTCAAGGGGGAAACATTTTTTTTCATGAAATACGGTGGCCTGTCCGGTGGGTCCCTATTGTTAGGTGGAGGAATCATTATTTTCCGTGTAATAAGGAGGCACGTCCTTGTTGCGGCCATGGACCTAGATGTCAGCCTCTGCACGTACATTACTCTTCCGATGGAAGTCGTTCCTTGACCACGTTGACCATGCCGCGGCAAGAGCACCAGGGCGGTGGACAACGGCGAGGCCTAGGAAGGGGATGACACGGAGCCGGGGAAGACGCGGCAGTGGATGCCCACGCGGAGGGGAGGACGTGTGTTGACTGCTTCGGCTGTGATGTGAGGCTACCATAACCGGAGAATAACAGGAGGTGTGTGTGTGAGTATAGAAGGATGGCATGGCCAGCGGTGGCAGCATAGCCAGACACGGGAGGTAGGAGCAGGCGGCACGGCCGATGCTAGTTTGGGTGGCTGGAGAAAGAAGACCAGAGGTTGAAGAAGCACAACGGCCGTTGGATGGATAACGTGCGGTCACTACAGCTAGTATCGTTTATATTGGCTAAGTTGACAAAGCCCTTGGTATGCGTCAACTTAGTAGGCCCATAGGCCAGCCTCCGAAATGGTGCGCCTCAGATGTCAGGGGGAGGAATCATTTTTTGGGTGGCTGAAGCTAGAATATCCAAGATTGAAGAAGAAGCACGACATCCGTTGGATGGACATCCAACGGCCACTACTGCTAGAACCGTGTGTTGACTACAAGTTGACAAAGCCTTGCATACGCGTCAACTTACTTTTTTTAGGGGACGCGTCTACTTAGTAGGCCCACAAGTGTGTGGCAGAGAACTTATAGCCCATTTGCAATTTGTAAGAATGTACAACCCATTTTTAATTCTAATGGAATTTACTACAACCCATTTGCAATTTGTAAGAATGTACAACCCATTTTTGAATTCTAATGGAATTTACTACAGCCCATTTACAGTTTGTTAAAAGTACATCGCATTTTCTAGCTAGGACAACGATTAATAATTTCAACCAACCGCTGAAAACAAAATTCAATAAAATTTCGCACATTTTGGTGGGATCCGAAAAAATTTATCCTGAAATTTCTAGTCAGATTAAATACAATTTCAATATAAATTTGTATTACGTAAAAACCCAAGGAAATATTATGCGTGAAACAATTAATGAAATAAAAAATTTCAAAATCCAAAAATAATATTTTATAAACTAATTATGTGTTTGGTGCATTTTTTATAGTTACTGCCCAACTTTTATAATTACATCCCATATATTATTTCTTAAAGCCCATTTTCTTGTTAAACCTAATGCATTCTTCCTAGGAAAGAGTTGCAGCCTAGCGGGGTAGAGAATAACAAGTTGACCTTGCATGGGTATTCCTCAAAAAAAATTATAGCTCGGCTAGCCATTTTCAGCTTGAAAAAAAATTAATATCTGGGCTGGATATCTGGACTGTGCTAGATGGGCCACAGCCCACCCAGTTAAACCATGCTCCTCTGAACAACAACGAAAACATCGCTCAAGGAAAACTCTACAGTGCTCACACCTCAAAAACACAAATACTTCTCAAGCTGCTTGGTCCCAGCTGTCGGCCGCTCCTTGTGCAATACTCTCGCTTATTGACTACATAGGTTGACAATGGTTTGGGACCGTGATGTCAGGAAACCAGGTGGAAGCAAAAAAATTATACTTGCATATAATAAGGAGGCACTTGCGTACGTGCGGCTATGGCCCTGGTGGGTCCCCACTGTCATCCTCTCCAAGTAAAGTCATCTCATCATTCCTCATGTCCGTTGACCATGTTGACAACGTGAGACGACGGCGCCACCACGAGCGCAACAACTCGAAGGAGGATGGAGAGGGCCTCGCAGGCCCTACAGATGGTATGATACAGTGCCCGCTACTCATTAGGGAAGCTAGGATCATAGGGCCACATGTCCGCGACGGCATTGTCGTTCGCTTGTTCACCGGTCCTCGTTGAGGAGATGGAGGTTGTAGCACAGGTCCTACTGCACTGGTAGCTCTTCCGCCATTAGGGTGTCGAAGTGCAGCTGCACCTGCTCTATGGTGTACACGACATGAACCGGCTTGGACAGTGGCGCCGGCTCCTGGTCGGAAGCTACGTCCATTGTCTGATTGTCGTCGCTCAGCTCGGTGAGCTCGCCGGCGAGCCAGCATGTGCGGCTGCTGGAGAGACCCGCTGCCAAGCACGAGTCTGACTGCCCTGGCCCACCCGGACTGCCTCCCTTGCCCGCGCGCACTTTCTTCCTGAAACGGCCAGCACCACCCGCGCCGCTTCCCGGTGCAGGCGATTGCTCCGCCTTTAAACGACACAAGTGTCGTCCGTCCGTCATCTGCCGCCCACATTAATGATACGCAGTTGTCGAGGCTGCTACTCTGGAGCCACACGTCTGTCCCTCACCATGGCTATATAAACTGCTGCGCCGGCCATAGCCGCAGTCATCCGCCTCTATTTCCTTTCTCCTGTCCACACCACTACTGCCCACCATGGCTTCCTCGCGCGCCAGCGCTCTTTGGGACGGGTAAACGACGGACCAAGCCGACAGGCAGCCGGAGCACGACGACGTCCCAATGTAGTTGACAATCCGGCGCCAACGGCCTCGTCCATAACATCCTTGCCGGTGCATTGCACCATGACCATCGGCGAAGCCTTTGCCCAATACATGGACACGGTGAGGCAGAAGCGTGAGGAGTAGTTCCGGGAGGAGCAGGACGACGCCGCCTATAACCACCATCTCCTCCAGGAGCACCAGCAGGTGGAGGACCAGATCACCGCGGAGCGGGCGCAGGAGGAGGCACTGCTCGACTTGTACCACTCCACCCGCGAGGGCCACCTCGAGCGCTGGCGGTACCGCATGCGGGTGGCGGAGGCTGCGGCCGCCTACAAAGAGGGCAATGAAGCGGGCGAGGCACTGTTTGGCGAGACCGAGGATGACGCAAAGGACAATGCTGGCTCCGACGAGTCCCCGCTCCACTGGTGTCGACGAGGCCCTGCTCAGCCGAGGCCCCGCGGTGCCAACAACGAGGCACAGGAGACCGCCGGCTCTGCCGATGCCCTGCCCCACCGGCACCGAGGCGAAGGATTTCGCCGGCTTCGGCAAGGCGCTTCTCCGCCGAGGACCCGCCGATCTAACAACGAGGCAGAGGACATCGCTGGCTCCACCGAGGCGCCACCTCGCCGGCACCTAGGTGGAGGACCTCGCCGGCTTTGGCGAGGCCCTACTCCGTCGAGGCTCCGCCCCACCAACAACGTGGCAGAGGACATCGCCGGATTAGCCGAGGCCCCACCATGTCGGCAACGAGGGGGAGGATTTCCCCGCTCCGCCGAGGCGTCGCCCCGCCGGCAATGAGACAGAGGACATCGCCGGCTCCGTCGAAGCCCCGCCCTGCTGCCAATGAGGCCGCGCCACATAGAAAACGAGGAAGAGTAGAACACGGTAGGTCATTGTTGCTCGGGTCCAAGTAGGACCACCGCTACTACCCTACGGTTGAAGCCAAGCTAGGCGGGTTGACCATTGACGGCCGATTAGCTTCTTGGCAGAGACGTGGAGGCGGAGAGCTATGTTGGAGAAGGACGTTGCTTTAGTTACTTAACTACAGATGCAGTTACGTACCTGACATGTCGCCCAGTCATCCGCCTCGAGCGCTAGTGGTACCGCATGCGGGTGGCAGAGGCTGCGGCTGCCTACAAAGAGGGCGACGAAGCGGGCGAGGCGCTGTTTGGCGAGACCGAGGATGAGGCAGAGGACAATGCCGGCTCCGATGAGTCCCCGCTCCGCTGGTGTCGACGAGAGGCCCTGCTCAGCCGAGGCCCCGCGGCGCCAACAACGAGGCAGAGGACACCGGCGGCTCCACCGATGCCCGGCCCCGCCGACACCGACGCGAAGGATTTCGCCGACTTCGGTGAGGCCCTTCTCCGCCGAGGACCCACTGTTCCAACAACGTGTTAGTGACCCAACTGCACCAATAGTTAAGTAACTGAACCTCGGTTCGCTGGAGAAGAAGCTTCTGTTCGGCTCAGCCGGATACATGTGGGTAGCTTCGGTTAATTAATCATACCTCTAGTGCACCCCTTTTTAGTTCAAGAATGTACGAAATGTAATAAAATCCGACATGTTTATATGAAATCCGACCATGTATGAATGAATTTAGTTTGATTAGTTCAAATTCTTGTATCACTGGCATTGGATGAACATGCAAACAATATGTACTAGCATTATTCCCAGGGTGATCACCTCGTTTGCAGCAGTTTCACATGTACTCCCTCCTGTCCTTTTTAGTCTACATTGAAGTTTTGTCTGCAGTCAAAGTATCTCTACTTTGACCAATTATTTAGAAAAAAGTATGGACATTCATAGTGTGAAATCAACAGACTTGAAAGAAATCTAATATGCAAAGTAAAAAAGGAATAGAGGGATTACAAAGAGTTTGAGCAGCTTTATAGCTTTCCTGTACATTGCAATCAAACACACAGGCCTGGTAATTCATAGAGAACATTCAAAACAATTGATGATTATGCATCTTAGCGATTCACATGTTAGAGCCAATATTTACTTCACAACTAAAGAATAAAGAAAAGTTGATCGATGCTGGGCGTCCCATTCGAAAATATCAAACGCATATCTTCTTGCTAACATGAATGAGGAAAATTCGACAAGGTTGTCCCATTCCAAAATGTAAAATGCATGTTGACTTGCGCACATCAATGAGGAAACTTTCACAAGGTTTTCCCATTCCAAAATATCAAATGCCTACAATTGTGGAATGGGCAGGGTTTGCCACCAGTTCGGACATTGACATGGCACCTCATGCTAAATAAACCAGCTGTTCTTTTTGTGCAGTTCCACCAAAATCAACCAAATTCTCACGTAGCTTGTGAGATTCTGCCTTTATATGTTGCAACGCCTTGAACATATTGGCACCTCCTTTCTTGTGGTGGAAATGAATGATTCGATGTATTCATGAACATTTTGTGCAGTTCCCATTGAAATCAAGTTGAGCACCCTTGTTTGCACAAATAAAAAATAAGTGATTAGTATAAAGCAAATTGTACTATGAATTGACAGTTTAAACAGGCACCTACATGGTCCATGTAGAGCACACATTAAAAAATGGAACTCACCAGAAAGAATCCTAGAACAACATTGTACTTACGCATCATAGAAAAAAAGATGGAGATCTGTCAGTCCTTTTGAGCTGAAGTTAGTTTGGTCTTGTGGGGAGTAATGTAACCATCCTTGAACTGCTCCTTCTGATGAGAAGATAGACAGGGCTTCTTCATCCTGGCATAATCAGAACTAGTCACTTCATGTACTCCATATTCTTCTTCAGGGGAGGATGTTCCAATTATGCAAAGACAAGAGGACAACTAAATGCTAGCATCCCTGTTTGCTCGAAAAAAAGGAAAGGAAATATTTAAAATAGCACATATGAAGCACTTCTCAAGGACAATACCACTTTCTCTTCACAGTATATAAACCGTAGCACAACACCAATAGAGATGACAAAGCTCAATCATATGGATGAAATCTCTAGGCGAGTACCAACCTTTGTCAGGAGGCTTACTGTGTAGAGCGTACAGATCAAGCACTTCACCGGAACCATCTGTTGTTATCTACTGTGGTTGCCATGCTTACTATATGCTCCTCGATTAGTTTAATGTTTCCAACATCTTCTTGTCTAGTTCCACTAAAATATATGGTATCTTCAAAGAAGATCCCTCTTTGCACAAGTAGAGATAATTACATATTACATTAAGAGTGGCATCAAATTAGTGGCAAAACAATTGCTTGTTCCAGTCGTAGCAATAAATTAAGATGAAAAACTATATCATTACTTGTGGCATCACAGTTCTAGTGCTTCATTACAGCTGTAACACCCTCGATGCGACTATATCTCCCACGTGTCGAGGCACGACTTAGAGGCATAATCCCATTGAAGGCATATGTCGCAAGTGAGGTAATCTTCACACAACCCATGTAATACATAAGGGAAAGAGATACATAGTTGGCTTACAATCGCCACTTCACACAAATACATGAATAAAGCATTACATCAACCAAATACAAACAGGGTCCGACTACGGAACCAAAATAAAAGAAGAACCCCAAATGCGACAAAGGCCCCCGATCGACCCCAACTGGGCTCCACTACTGATCAACTAAAACGAAACAACACAATGACAAGATCTTCATCGAGCTCCTCCTGAGCTTGGTTGCGTCATCTGCACGGACTCATCGGCACCTGCAAGCTGGTTTTGGAAGTATTTGTGAGCCACAGGGACTCAGCAATCTCGCACCCTCGCGATCAAGACTATATAAGCTTATGGGTAAGGTAAAAGGTATGAGGTGGAGCTGCAGCAAGCGACTAGCATATATGGTGGCTAACATACGCAAATGAGAGCGAGAAGAGAAGGCAAGCACGGTCGATAAAAGTATGATCAAGAAGTGATCCTATAGCAACCTACGTCAAGCATAACTCCAACAACCGTGTTCACTTCCCGGACACCGCCGGAAAGAGACCATCACGGTTACACACGCTATTGATTCATTTTAATTAAGGTCAAGTTCAGGTTTTCTACAACCGGACGTTAACAAATTCCCATCTGCCCATAACCGCGGGCACGGCTTTCGAAAGTTCAAATCCCTGCAGGGGTGTCCCAACATAGCCCATCACAAGCTCTCACGGTCAACGAAGGAATAGACCTCCACCCGAGACCTTCCGATCAGACTCGGTATCCCGGTACTCCAAGACATCCTCGACAATGGTAAAACAAGTCCAGCAAGACCACCCGATGCACCGACATCCCGATAGGAGCTGCACATATCTCGTTCTCAGGGCACACCGGATAAGCTAAGCGTACGGGAGCCAACGTAACCCATGTTGCCAAGGGACGGCCCCGCACGGTGCTCTGGGTTGGACCAACACTTAGACAAGCACTGGCCCGGGGGGGTTAAAATAAAGATGACCCTTGGGCGCGCGACCCCCAAGGGAAAAGAAAAGGCTGGGTGGCAAATGGTAAAACCAAGGTTGGGCCTTGCCGGAGGAGTTTTATTCAAAGCGAACTGTCAAGGGGTTCCCATTATAACCCAACCGCGTAAGGAACGCAAAATCCGGGAACATAACACCGATATGACGGAAACTAGGGCGGCAAGAGTGGAACAAAACACCAGGCATAAGGCCGAGCCTTCCACCCTTTACCAAGTATATAGATGCATTAAATTAAATAAGATATATTGTGATATCCCAACAAGTAAATAAAAGTCCCGACAAGGAACAACATCTCCATGTTCCAACATGGAACAAACTTCAATCTTCACCTGCAACTAACAACGCTATAAGAGGGGCTGAGCAAAGCGGTAACATAGCCAATCAACGGTTTGCTAGGACATGGTGGGTTAGAGGTTCAACATGGCAATTTGGGAGGCTGACAAGCAAAAGGTAGGCATCGTAGCATTGGCATAGCAAAAGAGCGAGCATCTAGCATAGCAAAGATAGTAGTGATTTCAAGGGTGTGGTCATCTTGCCTGAGATCCCGCAAGGAAGAAGAACGAGTCCATGAAGAAGACAAACGAACGTAGACGAACGGGTCCTCACAAACACGACGTTATCGGAACCAACCCGAAGAAGCAATCACCGGAAAAGAAGCACACAACATAGTAAACAACCAACACATCAACATGGCATGATGCACAAACGAGTATGATGCATGTCCGGTTTAATGAAGCATGGCATGGCAAAGGGCCCAAACAATCCTACAAATTAGTGGAGCTCAATATGCAACGGGTTGCATATTGACGAAACACCACATCAATTATTTAGTTCTCTCTCGTTTATGTACCCCAACAATATTAAAGTTTGATTAACATGGCAAGAGGTGAAGCACAGCAAAACTACCTATCTAGGCAAATTTAAATGAGGCTGGAAGCAACGAACAACAATTCCGGAAACTCCTCATGAGCATAAATTAGGTTTGTACTGTTCTGCCCTAAACAATATTTTAGAGTTGTTAAACATGCAAGATGATGCCACCACGTTAAACTAGGCATTTTTCTACCCCATTTACATATAAAGATTATTAAAAACGGAGCTACGGTTATTTAGTTATGAATTAAATCATTTTAGCATGGCATAGGAGCAAATTAATGCAAACAACATTTTAAATATTTCAAACATAGATGAAAGTTGGATATTATTAATCTACACAAAATTTTGAGCAAGTTTCATATATAAATCATTTTAATCCGATGCACCATTTGTGAGTTATTAAATGCATGAACTAGGGGGACTATACTGCAAAACTGCTGTCTCAGGAATAATAGGAAAAATCCCAGGCGCTGAAAAAAACACATCACGGGCCGAATCTGAGGTAAGCCCAACAGTGAGGAAAAAAATAGAGGAGGGGGCGCTGGGGTCGGCTCACCCAGTGGGCCTTGGCCCGGTTCGCTGGAGAGGCCACGGCAGGCCGGATCTGACGAAGAGGAGGCGCGCTGGGCCGGAGGCGAGCGAGGCTGGACCGCGGGGAGGACGACTGGGCCGGTGCGGTGCGGATCTGGCCCGGCTGGCCTGGCGCTGCGCTGCGCTGGGCTGGTCGGGGAAGCAGCCTGGCGATGAAGGGCCGGACGAAGGGGAGCTGGGCCTGGTGCGGAGGCTGGGCCGAACCAGGTCGCGGTCAACGGCGGACGCGCTCGTCGTCCTCCTCGACAGGAGAAAGAGCGAGGCCATGGTGGCGGCGGTGGCGGCTCGATCCGGCGACGGCGGCCGGTGTCAGGAGCGGGGAAGGTAGGGACGGACGGGAATGTCCTGGAGGGGCTCGGGGCGCTGCGGATCCGAGGAGGATGGCGCCAGATCCAGCCAGGGCGAGGCTGCGGAGGTCCGGCGACGTGCGGCAGACGGCGGCTCCGGCCGGCGAGCTCAACGATGGTGGAGCAAGGACAGCGAGGCGCGAGGCGCTAGCGACGGGCGACGCTCGGGCTAGGTGGCGGCGCGGTCGGGCTCGCGCGGGCCAGATCTGGGCCCCGCGGGCCGGCGGCGAAGTGGGCGCAGGGGAGGTGAGGTGGCGGCTTCTGATTGGAGGATAGGGGCGGCGGGGCTGACGTGGCGCCTTCTGATTGGCTGGAGTGAGGTGGCGCGCGGGGGCGGACATGTCCGGTGCAGCGCGGACGCGTCCGGTGGCGCGGGGAGGAGTGGATCTAGGGTTTAGACTGCGAAATGATCCGAAATTTCGGGGAGGGGTGCTCTTTTATAGGTAGAGGGAGCTAGGAGAGTCCAAATGAGGTGCGGTTTTCGGCCACGCGATCGTGATCGAACGACCGAGATGATGGAGCAGAGTTAGGTGGGTTTTGGGCCAAATTGGAAGGGTGTTGGGCTGCAACACACACGAGGCCTTTTCGGTCCCTCGGTTAACCGTTGGAGTATCAAACGAAGTCCAAATGGTACGAAACTTGACAGGCGGTCTACCGGTAGTAAACCAAGGCCGCTTGGCAAGACTCGGTCCAATCCGGAAATGTTTAATCCCCACACATGAAAGAAAGGTAGAAATGACCACCGGAGAAAAACGGAACGCCGGATTGCAAAACGGACAACGGGGAAAATGCTCGGATGCGTGAGACGAACACGTATGCAAATGAAATGCGCATGATGACATGATATGCAATGCATGACACGCAAGGAATGACAAGGCAACACCAGCGAATAACTGAACGACACCTGGCATATCGGTCTCGGGGCGTTACAACACTCCACCACTACGAGATGATCTCGTCCCGAGATCTAGAATGGCACCGGAGGGAAAACGGAGGAGAAAGAGAAGAGGGAAACTAAGTTGCTTCTTTGAAAAACGAGTGAAACCAAGAACCTTGCAAGGTTGAACAAATTCGAGAAAAGAATACAACGAAGGTGAACTAGGTCGAAAACACTCCATTAGAAGCGAGGGACAAAGAGCATTGCGAAAACCTTGAGGTTGAAGGGAAGATATATATATATATAGAAAAAACACTCCGGTTAAGACAAGATAGAGAAGGAATAAGACTGATATAATTTGGACAGCACTCCGGTTGAGAAGGGATGC
The DNA here is from genome assembly GCF_003073215.2 of Triticum urartu. Lineage (NCBI taxonomy): Eukaryota > Viridiplantae > Streptophyta > Magnoliopsida > Poales > Poaceae > Triticum > Triticum urartu. Next base: position 304,926,760 of record NC_053028.1, read on the forward strand.
AAAATTTGATAAGATGAGAGAGCCCGAAAGAAAACACGACACTCCGGTTGAATGGATAAGCAAAGAAAAGAATACTATCATGACAAAACAAGAAGATGGGTAGAAGAGAGCAACATCACAATGCCTCCGGAACAAAAGAATAGAAGATAGATAGTTGAGACAGGGGAATGGAGAAGAAAATGCCAACTTCTGCCATAAAAGAGCTTGAGAAGGCATCCTTAGGAGAAGGGTCGAACGGAGTTGTTGTGAAAACCCACAACGGAAATAATAAGCTTGATATGGTCTTATGGAATACAACTCAAATTATGAGGTGACAACCTGCCAAACAAGATTGGATTGACAAGAACAAGAAGACGAGAAACTATCTCACCGAGAGGATAAAGAAGAACTTGGGTCCTTTATAAACAACATAGATAGCAACAAGCCATAGGGAAGGCTTTAGGTGAAGTATAACCCAAGATAACTCCAATGGCAAGATTGATGAATTTAAAATACCTCATTCTTAACAACGTGTGAATCATGAAACATGAACTCAAATTATCAAGAATGACATAATACCACCTCAAACGATATGATAGAAAGAAATTGCACTCCGGATTACAAGATGAATAATACTTGAACTCCTCTGAAAAGAATCTCAAAGAACACTTCGAGAAGGAATTAAATCTTTGATGAACCGACATGTAGAGCCTTCAAGAAGAACTCCGGTAACAAAAGGATGATCAAACAAAAGGAAAGAGAAGTTGAAAACACAAGGTGAAACCTTGTAATGATTTAGATGAACCTCCGTGGTGATATAATTGCGAGAGGTAGGAACACCGGGAAAAGATAAGATGAACAATTGAGATCAAGAATTTTGATGAGCCTCCGGAATAGGGAATTAATCATTAGGATGAAACAAGAATAAGAATTACATTATGCGTATCCTTCACCAATTAAATTGATGACAAACAACGGCTTCCACATATTACTTATTCTCTTTGAAAAGGATTAAGATAGATATAGCATAAACTCAATGGACCACCGGTAGGATTTGAAAGAACAAAAGAATGCATTGATATGATAATGAATGACGAGAGCTCTTGAATGAACCACCGTAAGAATTTAAATGAACGAAGTAAAGATAAAGAAATATCGGGAAGAATTAGAAAATAAACGAAGATGCTTGAGAGAATTTAGATCCATGAGAACGAAGAGATCACGAGCTGATTAAAGATCACTTGAACAAAGCACTGGTAAAATTGGAGAACGAGAGCTGAAAGCTGAGAATGAATAAATCTTATTTGACGAACTCCGGATAATCAAACTAAGAAGACTCTTGAATTACTCCAGATGGGTGAAAAGAATTCCCACAATCAGAACAATTATGAGAGGATGGCCTCGAACTAGAACCACGAATCTTGAAGAGAAAAGAGCAAGATTAAGGAGAAACTCTTCTTAGGTCTTCAAATGACAACGAGAAACACCACCGTGAATTGTTGAGGCACTCCGGAATGAATAATGGAAAGGTTTAGCCAACGATGAAAAGAATTTGAAAGGTTTTAGAGGAGGACATTTGACTGATGGCAATTCATTCTTACGTCGAAACTTCGAAAAGAATTTTTGAGGATAGCTCCGGGAGAATTAGAAGAGTCAGGTAAGATCCTAGGAAAAGACCTGTGGGTTAGGGCCCACTGAAAAGATACACCGTAGAACGATTTCAAAGAGAGATTGCACCGGTTGAATTTAAATGGCTTGAATGAGATAACATCCTTGAAAGAGCTTGAACGAAAGCAGAGTGTAAGCACGAATCTTCGGGATTTCTTGAGCACTCCGGAATAATTGAATAGCAAGAGGTGGATGACTATGAGGTGCAATGGTATGAGAAAAACATTGAAATACGGAAAAGAATATGATCAACACCGAAAGCTTGAATTGGTTCCATCGGAGAAGAAAAAGAATGAAGAATGATGAACTAGAAACTTCGTTAGCATCTTCATGAGCATCACCGGATAAGAAAATTGACGAAAAGGAATGGAGATGCTTTCCATCAATAAAGGATACTTGGATAAGAAATCTGAATCCTTGGAGAAAAACAAAGGGAGGGAGGGTGGGAAAAACAAAGACAATTTGGAATGGATGAAACGAACACCGTTGAGAGGAACTGATACTTGATCTTGCGGATGTTGAAATGATTGGATCCACTTGAGGAGGAGCACACCGGTTAAAAAGGATTGACAGCACAATCTCGATGATCAAGAAGGATTAGTATTCACATCGAAGTATGAGAACACCGTTTCAAAAAGGTATGGAATCAACACTTGACATTGAAGCAACTCGAATACCACAACTCAAAACAAAAACAAAGGGTTGGCTTGCGGAATAAGCCAGAACAAACATATG